>NC_135074.1:12010000-12357500 GCF_051107435.1 Chaetodon auriga | reverse complement strand
ACAGAAAAACAAACACAGAAAAAACAAAAAATTCTTGATGGAGGGATGTTACAAAGTTTCAGTCTATATGGAGAATTTTGTCCAGAACAAATCTTATAGAAAACTTTTAGAAACTAAATTTGGGTGTTAAGGTCCCAGTAAGCAGAGCACCAAAACTGATGTTACATATCATCAATTATCATATTATGAATAACTTAGAATAAAATATATTTGTCCCAGATAAATTAACCAAACCACAGCTTGCATGCGATGATGTGATTTCCAGTGTTGGAGTTCAAGCCTTCTAGTTTTTATTCCCAAACATCATTTCTTTAAAGACTTGTTTGATCAGTGCAGCTGCATGTCCTGTGTCGCTTCAGCATTTCTCCCTTCTGTACCTCCACCAGTGAGGTTAAGTATTAGATTGGACGACAACCTCATGTTAGGTTACGTCTTGACAAAGAAAAAAAAAAAAAAAAAAGGCATTTAGAAGCGTTTTTTGTTCTTTAAACAAAAAACTGTGCAGCATGATTCTGCATGAAGATTCCCTGCAGCTGCTCCCTGCATTTATCTAGCAAGCATCCTCCTTTAGGAGCGCTGGAAAGACTAATATCACACAGTATGAAGACAATTATAACATAAAGAAAAAAGAAAACTAAATACTAAATACCAAGCCATTACTTACAACCTCCAAAGGCTGAAAAGCAAGGACATATTTACTGTGCTCTTCTTGGGCAGAGCACAAAGCGCTCAGCGAGGATGAAGTAAATAGAGCGACAGTGATCACAATGAAAGAGAACAGTAAAGTAACACAACTCATTTAGTAATATGTCATATTGCAGTCAGTGGTATGAAAAAAATGCCTGAGCATACCAGCTGTCATCTCATAGGTGAGTATCTGTTTTTATCTCCGCTCCTGAAAAGACTACTTTACAGTTACGAGGTTTTAATACGACAGCGGCAACAAACATCCGTGCATGTGCATCCGCGCGCGCTCACACGCCCACGCACTCCACCGCCTCCGCCGTCATCATTCAGACTAATCCCCTCACAGACCCCTCGTGTTGCTCTTTGAACAGAGTACAAAGCGTGTTCTGGGCTTAAAACAGCACCACAAAGACACAAATAAAAAACCTGCTGAGACTTTTGACCTTTCGGCTGGGATTACAGTTTTCAAACAGCGTTCAAGGAATTCAGCTTTCGCATCCACACAGCTTTTCAAACACTCTCTCTGCTCCCTTCATCTCTGCTTACTTGCCAACTTAATGGCCCTCATTTTTGTTAAATACCACAAACATGCCGGAGTGAGCGCGCCCTGTCTTAGTTTCTCCCTTGGGTTTGGTGCTGAGGAACACTTCAGTCATTAACTTTGCTATTTTTTCAAACTTTGGTTTTGTTCTTGTTGTCTTTTTGTCTGTTTCTGTCAAATAGAAATGTTTAAAGAGTAAAAATGACATTTGCTTTGTTGGTTTTTGTATCTAAACTATGAATCACACCTGTTCTGGAGAGAGGCAAAGGTAAAAAAAGGCATTAAATTGAGCAGAAAACTGAATGCACAAACTTCAGGCTTTTAATCTTCTTTGGTATTGGACACTTTCAGCCTTGTATGGCTGAAGAAATGCCTCAAAACCCACCACAGCAAGGCTGGGTCACGTTGACAAAATAGTTTCTGGAGCTACTTCGCTGCAGACACTGTGATCGTACCCACGGACAACTTTGGGCCTTGCATCTGCATCATGCATTTCAGGCTCAGGCAGGACTCTGCAGTTTTGGAAACAATGTTTTTTTTACATTTGAAGTGGATCATTTCCCTGCAGGTATTGTCAAAATCATTCTCAGATAATTATCGGTGATACAGCTCCAGGCTTTGTCTTTTGATTACATCACAGACTGCAGCTCTGGTTCTTCTGGTTTCCGGCTTTAGGAGACAGTTTTTCATCCACGCAAATATTGATTAAATTGTCGAGCATACAAGGAGTAACACATGTGAATTCTGTTTCAGGCAGGATCTTTCGCTTTAACTGCTGTTTGCCTACGAGTGCTTTTCTGAGCTGCTCTGTGTATCAGTGCATAGAAAGTCAGTGTGCGCTCATGAGTGAACTAACAAGCACACACATCAGAAAAGACACTCACAAACACTCCGATTCTACATTAGGTGCCGTCGGAGGCGACACGGGAGTCTTACATGTATCACTCAGGAGACGGACTTCAAAAAAGGAGCAAAGCTGTGAAGGAACCATCCCATGAAGGTATACTGGGTAACATCTGTGCATGCGTGCGTGCGTGTGTGCGCGTGCGTGCAGCAACACGAGTCATTGTCTGGTGATTCTACTCCAACCTACACTCACCCCCCCCCCCCCAACAACACACAGACACACACACATTTTCCTCTCACTCCTGCTCAGCCGTTGACGCCTCTGCGAATCAATATGTGCAATTCTGGAGAAATACTGCATCACCATGGCAACCAGCCCCCCTGTCCTATGGAGAAGAGAGCTGCAGAGCGTACAGTCTGGTGTCTGTCCCACCGTCTCTCCTCTCCCTCCTCATTTTATGAGTTTTGTGTCATCTTTTTGCGTTTGGCTAATGGTCAACCATTGCTGTGTTGTCATTAACATTCTGTCACGCAGTTCAGCCTTTGCCTTCTTCTCTCCTTTCATTGGTCCATTTGCCTTCTTCTCTCCTTTCATTGGTCAATTTCTGTTTTTAAATTGTGTTTTAGAAGTTTTCCTCGAATCTCGAATTTTTAATGCAACCGATATTTCACCTTTCACCTTTTTTTCATCTTGGTTTGATCACGGTCTTTACATATTTTTGCCCACTGCTATACCAATACCATGTCTGCATAAACTAGAGGAAAACTTGACTAAAACTATTGTTGGACTCTATGTGTTTATCTCTGTGTTCTCTGTTTGCTCCTTCGTCTCTATGTGCTGTCAAGGTCTCCTCACACTGCTGGTCAACTTCTCTGAAGGGCAGGATCTCAAACCTGTGGACTTTCAGCTCCCCCATTAATTGTATTCTGCTTTGTAGACGCATCCTGTGTGTGATTTATCCTCATAACAGACATGTTTGTGTTCTCCAGGACAAATGGAAGTCTGCGTTATGACGCAGTGACCAGCAGAGCACAGAGGGACCCAGTAATGAACAACACTGATCTGTGGCCTTTTCGATTGTTCAGCCGTCACAACACTGCAGGCTTACAAATTCTCTGCCATTTCTTGTCAAATAAAGATACACTCTGGTGTATTCACTGTAATAAGACTTTAATTATCATGAGGAGGTCTCTTAGTGTGAGCTACAAGAACATCCCTCTCCTGCAAAACCACAATCCTGCAGGTCTCCTACTAACTCCAAAGCAATTGGCACCAAATATAAAGAGTATTGTAGAGGCCAGTAGAGCAGAGAAATGATGAGCTATTGTTAGTCAGACCTATGAATTAAGCTTTAAATTACACACACACACACACACACACACACACACACACACACAAAAAAAAAAACATGTCAGAATATTGTGATGCTACAAGCTACAATTCATTCAATTTTTGCAACCAAACTAGTGAAGAAACATTGGACAAACAAGTTGGACCTGTGCATTGTTTTTATGTGTCATCACATTCATGCTCAGATCCTACATTGTGGTTGTTTAGAACCACACAATCTGTTTTTTTTTTTTTTTCCCGTAAACCATCATCCACCATTCCCAAGAGTATCAGAGCTTTTATGCAACATCTCTTTAAACTAATCTTTTCAAGGTTCCCTTTTTTTTCTCTGTACTGCTATTTATTACCTTTAACTACCTTTAACTTTAGCACTACTTGGCACTTGTTTCTCCTTGTAATGCATGTTGGGCTGCATTTATTCTATGAAGGGTGTAATATGAGTCAAGCATTATTTGGTCAACACTTTGCCGTAGGGTTAAGATGCTGCACAGATAAACCAGCTGTATATTTGTGTGTGTCCAGTGAATGAGTGTGCACATGCGGCTCTGTATCTGCCAGTGTGTGTGTGTGTGTGTGTGTGTGTGTGTGTGTGTGTGTGTGTGTGTGTCTGAGGCTAATGAAGCAGGCTGACAGGGAGAGGGGGGATAGCTTTCCAGTGTCCAGACTCTCGGTCTCTTCCCAGGAGGCGAGCTGCCTGACAAACCCCTGGACCCTAAAGACCAAAGACGGGAAGGCCTGTCACGCTATGATACTATAGGCTGTCTGTCAGGAGAGGGTGACAGTGTTTGTTTATTGTTTATTATATAAAAGCTCATCTATCTGGTCTATCATTCATCAAACAGTATATTATCCCATTACAAATTCTCTCTGACATGTTGCTTCAGAAACTGATATCTTGATATCTGTCGTCTTTCTCTCTGCTTCCTTTCTGTCACTGGTTTTTGCCATTTCCTTCACCTAAGAGAAGTGCCTAAATAGGTGTGTGCGTGTGCAAGTGTGTGTGTGCACATTTCCCCATTGCAGCTTCAAGGCTGAGGCTGCCACGCTCCAGGGATCTGATGGACACCAGCCATCGAAGGCAGAGAGACGTGTGACAGATATGCAGCTAAAAATACACTCGTGTCTCTCTCACCCCATTCTTCTTTCCATCATCCTTCCTTTCCTTGTTCACTTCCTGTGTGGATTTTATTTTATTTTTTTTACCACAAAATTGCCAACATTTTATTTAACATTTATTTGAAAATTATTCAGAAAACACTGTACAATGCAGTTAAACCTCTTAATTTTCAGACAGTTAAAAGCAGAGAGCCTGCCTGATTAAAGCAGCCAAACTCAGCAAAATGGCTCATACATAAAAGGGTCATGATTTCTTGATGCACCCGAATCGGAATAATCTATATCTCTACTAAGACTGTTCCATTTTTATAAGGATTATATGACAAAAAAAAAGGGAAAAAAATTTGCAGTTTTTATTTTACTGGCGTCTGTTTGAAGCAGCTACCTGTGGCTGTTGTCACATAGCCTGAGGAAAACCGCTTTATGGAAAAAAAAAAAAATCAATGGCAAATTCATGAAGGACATTCAATGACATTCACATTCAGCACTCTAAAGGAGGGATTAAAACACTCAACGGTAGCTCTCCGGGCCTTAGAAGAGCACGCACATAGGGAGAAAGTAAAAAAGGCACAACAGTTCGATTAAGTGTAGAATAAGGATGCGTCAGGACTCTGTTACCTGAAACTTTCGCACAAAACTTTTTGAAACATTTATTAAAATACTGCACAGAGAATGCAGAGGTTACAAAAAAGTTTTCCAAGATGGTGCTCATGAATCATTGGTCATGGCTCATCATCCTCCGTTGACACATACAAACTGGAATTACTCAAAGGCTTATCAAAAGGAAATCAATGGAGGCACTGTGGAGGAAATCAATGACAAAATCATCAAGAAGATCATCACATTCAGCGCTGTGAAAGGAGCCTAAAGAGAAAAACAGCCAAATGTAGGTGATTATCCTGCGCTCTTCAAAGTACTAGACCTGCTACATAATGATCAGTACTTTCTCATCCTTTTGTTGCTGTAATGCCGGATACGTAACATCTTGTCGCACCTGATTCAGGAAGTGCCTGTCTCAGCATGTGTTTCCTCACTGAAGAGTCAGGGTAGACAAGCAGGGCTTCATTTAAAGAAAAAAAAAAAAAAAACAGATTTGCATTCAAATTAAAGGTAAAGTGATCCAAATGTAAACAACTGAATCAAAACTGAACACGCAGGACTGGAGCCTGCTGTCACTCAGAAATTAACACAGCACAAACACTGAAATCTGAGTTATTATTGTTTCATTTCTGTTGCTGTTAAATGTTTGGAAACATGACTGAGCAGAAAAAATGTTTATTTTGTGAATCATTAAATCCTAAAATGTATATAATGAAAAATTTCCGGCTGGCCCTTTAAGTAATTTTAGAACATCATTGAATCTAAATCTGTATCACAATAACATGATGTTGTCACGAATAATTTCAGACATTTATATCATATAGTTTAAAATCAGGTTTAATCTGCTGTGTAACCACTGCATCGCTGAACCTCATTGTTTTTATTTGTGCTGTACTTAGATGGATTCAGGTGCAGGCTAATAAATTTTGCATTTATGGGCCCAGAGTATGATCTTTTTAAAATGTATTCATGTATGTAAGTTATTGATCCTATTGGTGCCAGTATTGATACTCAAAACAAGATTTCTTCTGTAGGTAGTATTGATACATTCAATATTGGTCTGCCCATCACTACAACAAACATCTGAATGATTTTGTTATACTCTTATATTTTCACCTGTAAGGACTGTCTCTCTTTTGGCTGTATGATCTCCAACTCAGACTCAACACACATGACTGTGTGACGGTGCAGCAGACTTGCAGAGTGAAGGACTAATGCAACAATACTCCAGGCTATACCGTGTACCTGCGCAGCAGGTTTGGCATATCCAGCACATACTTGTACATTTTACACATGCCCATTGCTGTGATTGCCTGGTTATGGAACGGAGAGCAAAGCTACTGTAAGTGAATTGGGTGTCTTCAATCTTCCCCAATCACTTAGAGCCTGTGCATCAGCGCATGTCATCCATCATGTGGACCAGAACATGCCTCAGACAAATGGTGCATCAGCATTCTGTGGGAGCCTCAACACAGAGATCGCTGGTCACCGGGGCTGGTGGTCAAGGCTAGAGTCCCTCTGACCATCCAGAAGAGAGATGACCCTGTGATTACTGATATCACACACTTAAACTGACCTCTGGCAGCGCTTTTAAGTCGAAGGCTTTTATTTTGCTGAGTGTCGAAAAGGCCACGTGGAACTCTCCTGTCATCCTGCGAAAGGACAGACGGGGCCTTGTCGGGACAAGCCCAAGAATTCAGTGAAGCACGGAAAGAGGAAATGTAGAAAGATAGAGTTGCAGTATTGGGGAGATGTGCAACCATCCCTGAATGTGTGTTTGTGTGTGTGTGGACGTGCGTCGCCTGTGTGCGCTGTCACAGTATCTGTGGTGTGATGCAGGAACATGGAGAGGTGTTTCAGGGACAGGGTCAGCCTGGTGACCTTGGTCACATGTCACTATGGGACAGTTGAGCTTATTACTAAATGCTTGACCCACACCTCGACACACCTCTCTCAGAGCGAAGGAGCCATCTCCTGATGGCCTAACCTAATCCATAGATGGAGGGACTGTTTAATGGATTACTACACCTCTTCCTGTCTCTCTCTCTCTCTCTCTCTCTCTCTCTCTCGCTGTCTCTACACAAAGCCACACACATACTCACACACATAAAACAACACACACACAAACACACACACGAACACAACACCTGGAGAACCTCTCAGAAAAATGATCTGTAATAGTGCAGAGTGGTTGACAAGTGGTTGGTATGTTAGTAATATTGAATGATAGTTTGACTGTGTTGAGAGAATCGTTTTTTCACACCACACAAAGAAATGGATATTGTCTTTTAGCAAAACAGTGGTGAGTTCAGTTGTGTGGGCGAGCCAGCCCTTCATGTATTTATCCAGTCTATATATTGATATATATCATTTTAAAAAAATAAATCCAATAACTGGGAATTTTCCACCCACACTGGAGTTTGTGTAAATCCATCCCTCCTCTCTTGGAATCAATACGGGCACAACTGTGGCTAAAATCAAAACAGAGCCTCCATCGTCAGCTGATCTAAATTGATTAAGTACACATGTAGTTTCAAATCTTTTTTGTTACCTGTTACCCTCTGCATCTGTCCCTGCTTTAAATGTGAAGATGTAATGAGGTAAGAAAGTAAAACATCACAACTCTCTCGCCTCTTGTGTGTGTTCATGTCTGCCTGGCTGTGTCATGATAAAGCGTGGTGATATTTGTGAAGGAACCTATAGAGCCATAGCTCCCCCTGTGTATTGACGCTGTGCTGCAAAGAAAAGCCTGACACATGCAGCCTCCACTGGGCCACCTGCCCAGAACTCTGTTATATTTTTCCACCAATGCGGTGTAACACATGACAACTGATCACATTTTACACAGGAACACGTAACATTCACATGAATCCCCAGATTTTGACATATGTGACAAATGACCTCCTTCCGCCCTCCGACTATGGAACTATTCAAGGCACTGAACACGAGCAGTTTACGGGCCTAAGCCACCGTATATCGGCAGGCCACACAGACACACTGGAGCCCAGTAAGATGGATGCCCCACATACAGTCGGACAGAATATTCCCCTGAGCAAAGCTATCGACAGGACAAACATCAAGGAGTCCCCCTCGTCTGCGCCTCTCTCTCCCCAGTATGTCAAAGCACACCCTCTTGACCTCAAGACTCCAGATCCTCTCCTCACACCAGTGGTCACATCAAACATTCAGAGGCTACAGCTGCCATGACATGAAATGACACACATGCAGACACACGCACACACACATACGGGACATACATGTGCACGAACGTGTGCGCGTGGACTCAAACAGAAACAGATTAGAGATGGGTCCAGGGGTCACCTGATGACTTTGAGGGCACATGTGTGGTGTGGACTGTATCTTCCTTCAATGTATTTTAACTTGGCAAATAGCATTGGCTGAGTGGCCAGATTTTGATCATAATCGAATTAAAAAAAAAGTCAAATTTTACTCCGCTGTTTGGCATCGATTTTACTGGAGCAAATTCTCAAGACACGCCCATGCTCGTGCCTTTGTGCCACACTGCATGAGGCTCCTGGCCATATAGGACTCTGTTGCATTAGTGCTGTATGACAATGTAATCCTATAGCGGAGAAACAACACACCCCCATCTTCATTAGCAGGAGTTTAAATTCCTGCAGCCTCTCTGAGCGCACTCGACTGGGGGAACTGTATCCCACGCCACGCCGGGGCAGACGGAGGTGGCGCCTCAGCAATTTCATTTTGTTTAAAAATACTCCCCAAATGTTGTTAGGGCTGCATTAAAGGATCCTGTGTTAAAACAGGCAGGAGGGGAGGATTGAATCAGCTCACCATGGGCTGGCACTCCTCACAGCTCCACTCTGCATTAAAGGCCTGTTGGGTTACACTCTCAGCAGGAGACAGTTCTACAACGGCCCACGCTAACTGCATTAATTCCTCTGTGTTGTTAGATATACAGCACCTGTGGATACAACTCGCTCCGTTGGCTGTAATTACTGTCTGAACAACAGAGCAAATACATGCTGGCAGCGGCTAACGGCTCAGTCAGAACTGAGGAATCTCCCCTGACAACCTTGAGGTTGTAGGCTGTGATAGAAATCTGGCAAACTTAACGTTTGTCGGTGCTTTGGTGTGAGGCCTTTTTAAGCCAAATGGATAAATAAACATTTTATAAATGTCAGAAAATCAGGGCAAAGCTGGCCCTGCAATAGAACATACTTGGCCAGATCACAAGTCGTATCTCAGATTACAATTACAATTAGTCATTTGGCAGACGCTTTTATCCGAAGAGACGCACATATGAGTTCACACACCGATGGCACAGCATCGAGGCAGTTTTGGGGTTCAGTATCTTGCCCAAAGATACTTCGGCATGTGGAGGCTGGGGATAAAACCACTAACCTCCTGGATGACCGCCCGATACAGACCGCACATGTTCGTGAATATTCATAAATATTAAGGCTGCAACTAACAGTTATTTTCAGTTCAATCTTGATTAATTGATTTATTGTTGCCCAGTTAAACATTCAGTCAATAAAATGTCCAACAATGGTGAAGATTGCTGATCGTTGCTTGTTTTGTCCAACCGACAGTCCAGAAACCAGAGATATTTCTTTTCCTATTGAATAACAGTAAATCCTCATGTTTGAGAGGCTGGAACCAACAAATGTTTGAAAAATGAATAAGTTACCAGGAAAGTTTGACGATGATTCATGTTCTTTTGAAGAGCCCTAAAACATGTATCTAAATGAACAAACTAAAAGTATGTGTGTTGTTTTGTTGAAAGAGTTTTCGCAGCACGGTGTAGGTCTGCGTGGAGGTATGTGTGCATGACAAACTGCACTAAATGTTTCACAGATAAAAACCATCTGCACTCGGCGCCGAAACACATAACACTATTGTTGCTCATCATTCATCATTCAAGGTTTAACGGGCCATTCTCTTTCCAAATGCACAAATGTTGAATCTTTCAGCGGAACACAAGTCCACCCTGGAAAAAAATTCATCTGTATGTGGTGAAGAAAACTATTGATTTCCCTGCAGTCTGAATGGTGGGAATGTGCTCAGACAGCGCAGCCGAGTACAAGTGGGATTTTTGTCTGTCCTAGCCGCCGTCTATTTGTCTCTCTATGTTTTGTTTGTACAGCCTGTATCCTCTCTGGCCTGATTTGCATCTGTCTGGTTGGGCGCTTTTCACTTCTGGGTAGTGAACTGCATCTGAAACATACTTTTCCATGAATAAAGACAGAACACCGGCAGCTATAGAGCCCGTATAAGTTTCTGTATGTAGTTATTTTTTGTCTGTCGGCTGTGAAGTTCCATCCACTGCACTGCTGAAATATAAAATTACTTTATCATTCACAGTCACACCATAACACAGATGGGAGTTCAAGTCATGCGCTTACAGCATCAGTGACGTTCAGCTCTTGAACTGAGGTTATTATTTTGGTGCTAGGTGTAGACTCCTATGTCAGTGATTCGACTTTATTAGACTCATCATACCAGAAACATGTCTGTCTCCTCTGTCTGCGGTTCACACCTACACGGCACTCCATTACAGCCTCATCGTCACGGTCAAACAAAAGCCTCCTCTCTCGGCCTTAAACTCAAAACACCTCTAACAAAGGCCAGATAAGTAATCATTTAGCCTGCAGCCTCCACACAAAAGCATGGGTTGCTTTATAAAGGCAGAATGAGCAAGAATTCTCCTTTCACAAGGCTTCGCCCGGATTTACTCTCATAATATCAGCCAGTGAATACACATTTTTCTGTCACCCACCAAAGCACAAGGACGTGGGCACTGTTGAGAGACCTGTGTACTTCTGCCGTGATTGGCAAGGAGGAACAAAAATACATTAGGGCCATTATTGAGAAAAGGTTTTTATCAATAAGACAGAGCTCCAACATCTAATAGAGACAAGACGCCAGCAATTGCCAGCATCTTTTACATGTTCCTGCAATCAAGAGGCCCTTTAGGACTCATTACGAAGTCTGAATCACTTCGAATGTCTGTAGATGCTGAGGGAGGGATTCTTTCAATGTAACAAGAATATGTAAGAGTGTAGGGAAAGGAAACAGAGGAGGGGAGACAGCGGTACATGTGTCTGTACTGTTGGATCTAAATTCAAACACACACACACACACACACACACAGAGTCAGAGTATGAGGTCAGTGGTCTGTCTTTCTTTTCGTGCAGGCTCAGTCTCACGTCAAGCTAACAGATGGACATTGACCCTCCCCTTGTGGACTCCGATGGACTCCTGAAATCAAGATGGATCTCGGCTTCCTCACATTTGCACTCTGTGAAAATGCCCCAGGCATTCATCAAAATGACACACAAAGAAGCCACAGTTTGTGTATTTCCAGTGCGGTCGAACACAATCGCTGCCGAGAGCTCACCTCAACTTTAGGCAGTTAAGACTTAGCCATGCGTGCTCGCGCCTTATTACGAGCTGGACTGGGCAACTCATTGATTTGAGCTTCAATCAAGATAATACACAAATAATGTGTATTTTGAGAATTAGCAAAGCAAAACAGCGCTTCGATTCTCCGACTGACGGCTCCTGGTTTTCATTCACCTTCAGGGTAAATCGCTCAGCTTAATCAGATAAGGCCATTCATCACACTGGAGCTTTTGTTAAACCTATTAGCCTTCATCTTTTTATGATTAAGAGGTTTTTAACTGATTTTTCTTTCCCTCCTACGAGCCCCAGGTGGCGATGGGAGCTGCTACAAACACAGATATTGCTTCTCTGCATGTACCAAAGCATGTGTGTGAGCGTGGCTAGCATTGTGCAAAACGTTGAGTGCATGCATTACAGCTGAGGCGAGCAAAAGAGAACAAAACCCGGCTGGTTCCGAATGAGTCCTTTTATCAGGCGATCGGTGACCGGTGGGAAACCTTGAGAGCCCAAACTGTGTTTTAAGTGAGACTGCAACTGCTGGGGCCATTATCCTTTCACTCTTAAACCTTTCTCTCTCTGTCTGTATGTGTGTCTGTATATGTGTGCATACATGTGTGTCCATGCCTATGTGTGTGTGTGTGTCCTTCCCCTGCCTTGAAAGCCCTCGGAGCCTCAGGGAGCTGTGAAAAATCAATACTCTTCGGCAGCTCTGCCTCTTTATTCATTTAATAACTCACTACCATTGCATTACTGTTCCACTGATCTCCCATCACAGGGCCCAGATTGACACCTTTGTGCTCTTTTACCACACTGGAGTTTGATGTAATCAGTTAAACCTCCACCTCACGCCTGACACATGCATCAAATGGACCTTGAGTATGAACATGGGTGCATCAACAACAATGCAATATGAAAAAGAAGAGTCAAAGAGGAGTCAAAGTGTGTAAATGTGAGGGTGGAATCTGCGCGTGTGCTTGATCGTCTGATGGCGAGATGCGCTCTAATACTGGAAGAGGATGTGGAGCACAAGCGGCACACACAAATAACAGCAGTAATGTGAGAAAGTGAGGCTGGGAACAGAGGGACCACCTACTGTGCATACTGAAAGACTCAAACATCAGCCGTGTATACATGGAAGTCAAGAAACGAGAGCGTTATTAATACACAATAGACAAGGTGAGACAGGATGACAGTTTTCACCAGGTGAGGTGTTTCATCTGCGCAGGAGTCATGGTGGGAATGTTAAAAACTCCCGTATGTGACACAGGAAGGATGTATGTGTTTGTGTGTGTGTGTGTGTGTGTGTATGCTTTGTGTGTGTGTGTGTGTTTGCATATCTGTGCTTGTCTTTGTGTGTGCACATGTACAGTGATTGTGATGGTGGAGGTGGGGGTTGCCTCCCTGTGTGGGACTCGGAGCAGAGAGCAGGTGGGCTCGGGATGGAGCAGAGAATCTGTATTGATTGTTTTTGTGCCTCAGAGCTGTTTAGCCGTTGTCAAAGCTGCCTCCACCAGCTGAGAGGCAAATTGCAGCATTTACACCAGGAGGCGTTTTCTTTTCTTTTTTAAATCTATTTATTTTTTTATTTCTCTATTTTACAATGGGAGTTGTATCTACAATCTACAGTGTCAGAGGATTTTCTCGCTGCTTTATTCCCAGTCTTAACAAAACTGCCAAAATTAAAGAGAGACAGCCCTGACGAGAGTCAAACCGGGGCAAAAGCTGTCTTTTCTCGGCCAGAATTACTGAGTTGTTCACTGAAGCGCACAGAGCGTTGAAAAAAAGTTCACATTCAAAAACTTCATAATTTATCAAAAATTTTGTATTTCTTCTCACTTCACTTGAATCAACAGAGCAAGTCGTCATCTAAATCGCAATGATCTCGGGCGGCATTATTGCTTATGATTCTATCCACAACAGACCTGATATGTTCAAATGTAACAATGCTCCCATTTCTCAAGGCGTTTGTCATGATTAAAGCTGCAGCAGGTAAGATGGAGAAGAGAGCAGACTTAGCCTGAAAATTTGAACCAACACAAGTTCACGTCACTCCCCCTCCCTCTCCGCTGCACTCATGCCCTGCCTGCAAGCCCCTCCTTCCTGCGGCGTCTGTGCAGCTGCCGTGACAACCAGTAACGTTAGCCTTAGCATCGGAAACAAGCTAACTCTGCCCAGCCGCTACATCACAGTCATTAACGCAGCGTACGCGCTGCAGAGTGTTACTGTAACAAACACCATATTAGCTTTGTGGTTATTTGTTGTCTTAGCCGTACATGGCAGCGGCGGTATGGACAGTTTCTCCTTTGCGGGTGGCTGTTGCTCCGCCATAGCTTTCACTAGCCTCCTGACGCCGCCCACAGGGATGTTTGACTGAGTGGTAGTCGGCAGCATGAGCGGAGGGAGTGGGCGGTTCGCAGCGTGTATGAGTAGTGATTGACAGATGTCAGACACTCCTTCAGATGCCCCTCTGACTCTGATTGGTTGTTTTGTGTCGGGCGCGGTGGATTCTTGCAAATCGCAGTAGGAGTTTTTTTTTCACAGATGACATGTTTCATGTACTGCTGTCTGGGCATAGGGACAGATTTAGCAAATATGACAAAAAATACTTTTATACAAGTTTCCTATTGCAGCTTTAAAGCAGATTTTCCCATTTTGATCTTTCATTACTGAAACTGTGTGCGGTCACAAACAAAGGAAGGTGAGCACATCACTGTGTATACTGTGTGTGCATCAAGTTTGAACATCAGAAGTGATGTACTCTAACTTATACATGTCTCACAAAAGTTTGGGCTCACTTCAGCCTCCGGGCTTGAGGTGGACATGAAGAGTAACAACATACATTTCCAATGAAAAGTGTGTGTTTGCTATGTGGATTTAATATACATCCTTTGAGATGAGACTGCACCATTCTGCATAAAAATCCTGAAACACTTGAAATAAATTGATGATAGGATGATAGGATCATTCCTTCTGTGAAAAAGATATACTCATATAATGAAAAGCTTTCAGTTCCATTATATTTTCTTGTGAAAAGAAAAACAAAACCCCCTCAAACATTTGCAGAAATGAAAAATTTCAAGGTAAATGACATTTATCCGCATCAATGGTGTTATATGAACTGAACCAGGAGCACATCTATTCCAGTTAGTAAAGCTACAGTCGAGGTGAATGCTCATTAAAGGCTAGCAAAGCTCATATAACCAAAGCTAGGACCTAAAGTTTAAGTCTTTACTGACAGAAAGCAGAAGGGAGAAAGGAGGGAAGCAAGCGATCAGGAAGGAAACAAAGAAAGAAATCAGATGTTTACATTGAACACAGAGAAGTGCGGCTCCATTATGCAGCTGGAGGATCCTGCAGGCAGACGAGATAAAGATGCAGAAAAACAGACAGAAAAGCAATATGTCCAATGTTTTACCACCATAAAGCACTGATTTAGGTCCACGGAACTTTACAATGCCATGTTTTACCTGATAGGTTGAGTCATCGGTGCAGAGGGCTAAGTGTATGATTTTATGATGGTGCTTGAGCAGAATATGCACACTACAGTGTGTTTGCTGATCCAATAACCAGCAGGGAAAGTTAATGACATGAAAGGAGCTGCTGTTTGCCAAACAGACTGAAACACATGATTGATTGATAATCCAGGGAGCCTCAATGCCATGTCAGTCAATAATATAATAGCATATACCTGAAGTATACTAAAGTGGTGCATGAATGCAGCCACACAAATACTCAACAACACAACATTTAGCACTAATTGATGGTGGGAGAAGTGTTGGGGTTGCAAAGGGGGCTGGTGGTGAGAAAGCAAGTGCTTACAATCTCACTAATGGCTGGTTAAAACCGGTAAGAAAGCTCAGTGAGACACATCCTCCCCACTCACACACAGCTACCACTGAGATGCTGCTGAGCGAGGGCTTCAACCTTGAATTGCTTCGATGAATGCGTTCATCGGCCAAAATTAAAAAAACAAGACAAAACAAAACAAGCAATGAACACATGAACTAGGCAGTTGAAGTGTGAAGGAATATTTAAGAGCAGGATGTAGAGACTTTATGAAAAGGTGTTTTATTACTGACTGACATAGCATTTGATGGTACACTTGAAGAATCATTTGCACTGCAGACGGACGGGAACACCAGCACTGTGTTAAAATCTGTAAAAGAAAGATGTATGTCATTGTGTAAATAAAAAAAGAAGAATACATTTCCGTTGATGGTGAAGCTGACTGCTTGTTCACATATTCACTCACTCACACATTTTTTGGGATTCATGTCTCTGCTTTCCAAAAGTTTGAGCGCTCTGCTTGAGATTTTTAGCACTACAATTATGCACTTGGAGCAAAGAAGAGTGGTTCGCACTTAAAAATAGATCAATGAATAATTAAATCATTGTTTGTGTTTTTTTTTTTTTTTTTTTTTTTTTAAGCTAAGTCATTTTGATGAACTATTGGCGTAAATAAATCTGGCATTTGGAGTTCATTTTCACCCCTGGCATTTAAATATAAATAATTCTCCCCTTTAGGGAAATTAAAAGAGAGACAAAGAGACAGAGAAAGAAGAGGCGCAGAGTGAGAGAGGAGTTAGCGTCTGTGGTGTGTTGCTGCTTGGCTCGGCTCCATGCAGAGAAGCTGACATTAAATCATGCATTGAGGTTGTTTGTGTGTGTGTGTGTGTGTGTGTGTGTGTGTGTGTGTGTGTGTGTGTGTGCCTATTGATTGGCTTACACAGCTTTATAGCGCTCTGTTGTAAATGTCATGTTTTTACAGGCCACTGTTTGATATAAACCTGATTAAAGTATTTGCTTGCTAACACAGATTGCGAGCAGCAAATGGTTACAATCAGACGATTACTCAGCAATTAGGAACCAACTAAATGACTATATGACTGTCTGATCGAGCAAAGTAAACAAAAGTGTTTCCGTCCTTCCTCCCTCTTCCTCCTTCTCAATCTTTCGCTGGCTGCCATCCTATAAACCCATGTATTACGTGTCTTATTTTGGACCTTATTATTCTTCCTTTTTGCACGTCATATATCTGAGACTGTAATATCCCAAAGTAGATACAAATATAAGACAGAAAACACAGCAGAGGAAATGTCAGTTGGATCTGAAGATGTCTTGACCCTGAGGAAGGCCGGTATGCATTTGACAGTGATTGATAATAACTGCATTTATTGAAGTGCTGTGCATTAGTTCAATATTCAATTTTTTTTTCTATTTTTCTTAACTTTATACTTATATTCCACTAAATGCATAGGATAATATTATACTTTTTTCATAACATTTATTTGACAAGAATGGTTACTGAACAAATTAAGACTTTACCTCTGTTATTGTAGATATGAAATTTAGATATGACTTTATCCATCTGGGGGTGAATTAACATCTTGAAGCAGCACAGAAGAGAACTACTAAACAATTATTTCAATATATTTCTTCAATGTATTTGTACAGAATTTATAATCTACATTACAAGATCTTGTGCTCTATACATGAATGGTGAAAATATTTGTGCAAACAAAAGCAGGAACCTGTCAGTGAAACACCAGCAGTCATGACGTGTGTCAGCTCTGCCTTGATGAGCAACATTAAAATGTTGCTTACATGTTAATGCATCAATAACAATCACAGTGATGAAATTATATATATATAGATATAGTTATTATCATTATTCTATTCTATTAAATATTAGTAGAACACTCTCTGCATTACAAGAATAGTTTTTCCTAAATGTAATTACCTTATATTACTAATACTTCAGCACTTTCATTTTGCTGGTAATTTCTGCTAAAAGATCTGAATATTGATCTTTTCTTTTTTTTTTTTTAAACGCATGACACAACAGCATGCCTCCAAATAAGATCCCTCTTGGTGAATGATTGTGTCTAAAGACATGAAAACAAACACAAAAATCAAATGTAAGGGTCTTTTGCCTTTTGCAGTGACACACCCACATTACGGTCCACACTTTTTTCTTCAGCTTGTGGGAGTCCGCTGGTTTAAATCCCTCTTCAGCTTAAGACATGGGGACTGAGACTGTTTCCGTTCTGTTAAGAAAGGTCGTTAAGGTGCACTTTAACAGCAATTTACTGCTGTTATGCGAAATCAAACTACCTAAAATGTTTCATATTCAAGATCTCTCTGATACAAGTTTTTATCACTCTTCATATTTGGCTGTCCTTCAGAAGTATTCAAACTCTTGAATACTCTCATCCGTCCTTCCACCGTCGCATCCCACATTTGGTGTTATTGTCATCGTGTTCGGTATTCCTCATGGACATGTTTGAGTGGAACTGTGCTCAGCGACAATGCAGGACTCATTGATTTAGTTTCACAGATGTGTGAATGTGTGAATGAAGCGCCCCTGATCATAACTGTGGCTCTCAGAACATGTGCCTCTTATCCTGCAGGTGTTTGACTCTAGTGTGGACTTACAGCTACACTCAGTGGCTGAACTGCAGAATTACAACAACGAGAGAGCGAGAGAGAGAGAGAGAGAGAGAGAGAGAGAGAGAGAGAGAGAACTGTCTCTGTTGAAATATTTTTCTCTAGAGTAAAGAAAGACACTGTATGTTTTAGAGGGTGTGACTATGAAACACCATCTCTGCTATGGTGTTTAATGATTGAGTTTCAATGTGTGTGAATATGCAGGACTTTGCTTCCACAGTGGTGCTCTGCCCTGCCTCATGCACTGAATTCAGTTCAATCGACAGAATACAAGAAATCAGTGTGTTTGAAGAAATGAAGAAGCTACAATTAAATGTCTTAAGAGAGGTCAAGAGAACGCAAAAACAATGTCCTGCGACATAATGAAGCGACCCTACCAGGTGCCCTAAAGACTCAGAGACTAGCCTTACTAAAGCAGGTGAGTGTAACTAATAAGAACAGACTCACCTATAGGCTTTGTACCCTTTTTAAAAAGTGACTTTTTGGTTGATGCCAGCACTAATGGCAGAACACACTCTCTCTCCTTTAATTAAATGCCAGCCTCAGCAGGAGTGTGCTGCTGGAGGTGGCCTCCCTCCAGTCCTTCTCATGTCTTTTTTTTCCCATGTAAGGTGCACTCCCCTTTGACAAAATGCTTATTGCACATAGCCTATTGCACAAATGTTTACATGTAGTATCAAAACTGAAAAACCATGTCAACAATACAGCTGTTATAAATTTATTATTATTATTATTATTATTATTATTATTAGTAGTAGTAGTAGTAGTAGTAGTAGTAGTATTCTGTACTTTAGTAAATGTACTAACAAAAGATGAGTCATTCATTAATTTGTCATGTCTCTGTCTTCTTCTTCTTTGGTGCAAATTGAATGATGCAGGTCTGAAATGTCACCACCTCTGAGCACTTTGACATCTTCAGCTTACTTTTCTTCATTCGGCTTATCTCTGCAAAGCCGAATGATTACGGGTAAGCTGCACTGCTAAAATGATAAAATACACCACATGATGTTTTCAATAAATCAACTGATGCTAAATATTAATGTTTGACCATAAATGTCCAATATAGCCTCTTGCCAACATACAGTGTGTTGAAGGCCAAAAAACAAAACAAAACAAAACAAAACAAACCCATGATCGCAATCAAGTTTTATTGATGTTTAGCAACACATCAAATGGCCATGCTAAACATTTAATGTTGCCTCATAGGCAATGACATACAAGGTGCATAAAAAGTGAGTTCGTGTGTGCGTAATTATCGTGTGTGTGTGCCTGAGAGTGCCTTGTCTTTGAGTGTGCGTCTGTCTGTATGTTGAGGACTCCCTGGGAATGGATTCCTGGTGGCTTTGTGAATATGCATGGCTGCCAGCATGCATGATTAATTTCCTGAGCAAATGTCAGCGTATGGGATTAGAATGTAAATCCAACTGTACGCCTACAGTGCATACAGCCACAGTTCCCCTTTTACTGTTGCTCTTGCGCTGGATTTATTCCATGTATATACATTTTCTTAAGAAGTATGTAAAAATATTGTAGTGTACATCAAAGCGTCAGTGACCTGTGTGTGTGTGTGTGTGTGTGTGTGTGTGTGTGCTGTGGCATTATAGTTATATGGCACAGGTATATTTATATATCTTATTTCTATTTGCTATTTGCTATTTTCAGGGTCAGTCATGACTGAAAAACAAACAAGGTAGTGATGGTGGCCTCCAGACGGTTAGATACCAAGGCACTTGAAAATTACTGCATCAGTAATAGCTCAAGCCACTCAGACCTCAACCTCTGGTGATCAGTATGAAAAAGGCTTTTCTCAGCAGTTCTTGAGTTTCAGTGTTTATAGCAGCACAGATATGTAGCAGGTTTATTGTATGAGAGAGTGCACAAGTACAGGATAGAGAACTAAAAATCAGGGTATTAGTGCCATCTAAGGTTTTTGCGAGGCAGCACAGCTACTAAGCAGTAAAATAACACTTCAAACTAGCGTATGGAGACAAGGTTAAAGCCTATTATGGCCAGTAGAGTAATTATAAATACTTTTTTTTTCTTTCACAATGAATACTAATGTGGTTCTGCAGTGACAGCCTAAGGGCAAAATTTCTTATCACTCCCTACCAGGGAGATCAAAGTGCACAGTAAGCTGCTCAAGATATTGAACCCCCTTCCATCCCGACTCACTAGATCTTCAATTATTTGGCCACCCTACTGTATGAGAGATGTTTGGCTGCATTATAACCTCTGTTTTGTTTTTGCTTTAGAAGAGGTGGTCTTGCTGCTCTCGCATTTAATTACTGGGAGAGCTCAAAGGAAAAGCTGCATGTCATACAGAGCAACACTGGTTATTATACTGCAGAGCCGAGCCCTCTCTCCAGTGGATATAATCAACCAAAGTTCTAATGGTTATGAAGAGATTTTCTGTCTGCTGCCCCATTTGAACTGTGCATGAACAAGTGTTTCATCATTCCTTTCATTTTTTCCTTTCCTCTCATTATTTAAAAATCAATTTGATTGCAACCATCAACAGTTCACAACACTTTGAACATTTCTTAGTAGAAGGACACGGGGAGCAGTTCTAGAGAGGGTGACCATCTTTTCACTGAAAGATTAAAGGTTTGAGCAGAGGAGCAACACGTCCATGAAGAGGCTCAGTATGTGCCTTGTTTCTTTATCCATAAGCTGCTTCTCACTGCAAACTGCTCTGGCAGGTATCGTAAATGGAAAATAGAAAAGATGCCACAGATTGTATTTATTTGCTACAACGGGTTCACGTCGTGTTTACTAGCTCAGTGGTATGCCTTTATAGGAGAGCGTAGGCAGAAAGAACCGTTGTAATCTATGAGCTCTGGGGGTGGGAAAGGTTGGCCGCTAATGAACCATGATGGATGAGGAAAACAATTCATTCAGATGAGAAGAAGCTGCATTATACCAGCTCTGTCAGTGATGGTACAATTGCACTGCAGGCACCGGATAAAGAGAAAAACAAGTGACCTGCCCTTGTTGATTCAAATCAGATTCATGCTGATCATGAGAGAAACTAATCCAGACTATTTAATTCTTTAATTTCCTCATACTGTTGCCATGTCATCTTTCTCTTTTGGCTGTGCTTTTGTAAATTGCAGCAATTTATGATGATACATACGAGGCTAATAAATAAATTATGAAATTTAAATCTGCATAAAGAAGCGACTGTAACATCTCTAGGATAGATATAATCACCATAATCTTGCCAACGATATCCTGTTACAACATTTCTGTCCTCCATATCTATGGCCTCTGCACTCATTTTACAAAGTTTTTTCAAAATTGCCATTAAATAAAGTGCTGAACCAGCCACTAAAGACTCATGTGCAAACAATGTGGTTGTCAGGTGATTGCACAGTAAGCAAAGCAAAAACAAACGTGTCATCAGATTTTTTGCTGGAGAGAAGTGAAGCAACAGCCTTACTTGAGCAAATGTCAACAAGATTTTCATATGGAGTGTCATAAAATGGACTCTTTCCAAGGTGAGAGAACAGTCCTAAATATTTCTTATGCTGACAACAATCCACAGGAGAACATGTAAAGAAGACCACTGCAGACCACTGTTGTGTCTCCTTGTGCTGTAGAATGTTCCTCCTTGTCCATCAGAGGGCAGTATTGTCTTGTCTACTCCTTTCTGCCCGACGCTGCTCGGGGCGTTTTCCCAGGCGTTTGTGCAATACAGACCTGCTGCTGGGAACATGTCACAGCTCAAGGTGTTGCCTTTGTAAACTGTAACTCTTCCAAATCCTGACACACTTCTCTTTGCTGCCTTTCAGGAAGCAGCTCAGTCTTAAACTCCTCATCACATTACTTGACCCGATGATGATGTGTGGCTCATTATCTGTGTTTGTGTGTGTGCTGTACAGTATGTGTGTAAGTCTTTTATGTTGTGATGATGGGCGTCAGCGATGGCGATTCACAGTAAATGATTGTGGTTTTGCATTATAATTTCATAGTGACATTTCACACTGGTTATTTTACTCATCCTGATTCTTGATTGAGGATGCTGACCATGTCCTGCAAAGAATTAGAATTGTGAAAGCCAGTGTATGTTATCACTATGAACCCAATACCTCCATAAGAACTGTCTTTAACACAGTTTGGACCTATACTGCACAGTATGTTTCCAGCTATGATAGAAAATATATGAGAAACCAGCTTGATGCTTTTTTTTTTTTTTTTTTTTTACCAGCTGACTGGATCCCCACTTGGGGCCAATGGCTCTGCCTGTTTGTATTTCTTGACCTTATCCTCTGCCTGATCATGCAGTGACATAGGAGAGCCCTGCCTTTTGGGCTGAGAGGATGTCTCTACAAATAAATCTGGTCGAGCACAGGCACTGAGCACATACACCTGCTGAGTCTATACTTCTTCTCTTGCAGTAGAGAGATTTGGAAGAACCACTGCTGGCATTATATGGTTCTTTTTTTTCTTCTGTTCTGGTCTTTTTCTGAATACATTTTTAAAAATGAAATATTGCCTGGTTCATATTGTTATATATGCATAAACATACAGTATTACTACATTTTCAACGGACAGGATGAGATAAAGGATATAGCATATCTAACATTTTCTCAGTTTCACACATTCACAGATTCACACATTCAAGTTCCCGAATGTGTAAAAAACTTTTGCAGCATTACAAATATTTTGCAGATGTGTGAAACCATTTTGAGCACACAGATCCAAGTTGTGCACTTTACTTTTCACAACAACAAGCAATAATATTGACTGTGAAGTTTGCGCTTGTGAACATCGACCATGTGTCATTCTGAGCTTCTATCCACTAGTTCAAGTTAACAGGAGTGTCTAGATTCATCAAAGCAAATGCTGAGAAACTCAATAGAAAAGTGTCCAGTAGAGTCAATTGTAACACCTGTCTAAGGCAAAATGAAGTGAATTCGTTATGTGTGTGGGAACCCACCATAGTTAAAGTGAATTGTGCGCCACAACTAAACATACAACAGAACACAAAAGCCAAATCAAACATCCCTGCAGAAAAAACATCAAATATGTAAGAAATAAACAATGTCTAAATGATCCTCACTGCTGATACAACCAAAATGAGCCTATTTAAAAGTTATTGTGAACTAGCATAACACTGATGCTTGTCATTTCTGACAATACATTATCTTTAGCAATCACACATTCTGACTGTGATGTTGATTGAACATGCAGATTGTCTTCATTTGAACAACGTTTTGTCTTAAAAGGATCCATCATTTTAGTGCTCTTAAATTCATGATGCTGTTAGAACTGTCCTGCACTCTGTCTCTATGCCTGCGTCAGGGTTGTAAGATGAGACATGACCAGATTTGTTAAATTCTGAACAAACTATAAGCTATTGTGTCATTCTTGCTTAACTTTCAGAAAATAGTTGTCTTATGTGTGACTCCTTTGTACGCGAATTTCACATCTTGTAAGTCTTAATGTTTTTGTGTAAACTGACTTACAGAGCTGTCAAAAAGCGTCAGGATTGTGCCAGTTCTAAACTTTGAGCTAATGTGAAACAAAGAGGCTGTGGGATCATTGCCAGAAAGTGAGGACTTATTAAGGGTGAGAAAGGAGGACCCATATATGCCTCGTGTTTGTGCTATCCACTGCGTTACAGTCTTTAGTGGTCCACATGGTACCTGAGAAGGACCATCACAATGACAGCTGGCTGATATTTAATATACTGTTGTGTATCGATGATGCAGCAATGAAGTGAAGATGATGAAGAAGTTCTCCGCCGATACTGTCTTGTTTAAATAAGACCGAATATGGTCATGGCAGAGCATATACTGCACAACAGGACAACAGAAAAAGACCTAATATGGTCATGGCCTCTCAACCTTTAGGTTAAAGGTATTTACGAGCGACAAGAATCTCAAAGCCCTGGGGGGAGACTGTCCTAATGAGAAGAGCAGATACTACAATACAAACTGATAAACCTTTTTTTTTCATAAATATACACTCATTTTGGACCTGATTGCAGAAACACATTTCAAACAAGTTGGGACAGGAGCAACTAAAGACTGGGAAAGTTGTGAAATGCCCCAAAAACACCCATTTGGAACATTCCACAGGTAAACAGGTTGAGTGGTAACAGCTGATAGTATCATGATTGGGCATGAAAGAGGCATCCTGGAAAGGCTCAGTCGTTCACAAACAAGGATGGAGTGAGGTTCACCAAACTGAAAAACTGTGGGCAAGTGGTCCAACAGCTTACGAGCAACATTTCTCAGTGCACAATCGTAAGAAATTTTGTAATTTCACCATCTAGTGAATAGTCAATAGTGGACTATTCAGTCATAGAATTTCATTGTCAAGACTTTAAGACTTAGTGTCCTCAGTTCCTAAACTGAGTGTTATTAAAGACAATGTGATGTAACAGTGGTAAACAGTGGTTTAGATCATATTGCAGGCATCAAATTCCAAACAAGTGAGTGATCTTATTTTTGTACTGTATCCAGTTGAATGTTGGTCATAAAGGATTTGCAAATCACTGCATTCTGTTTTTATTTATATTTTTCATGGTGCCACAATTTTTTTTGGAATTGGGTTGTAGATGATCTGAGACCAATAAAAATTAGTCTTATATATCATATATATATATATATATATATCTTATATGTCAGACTATCTCATTCATGAAATTTATTGAACTGCCCAAAGGAGGGCAAAAGGAAATCCACAGTAGTGTCGTGAATGTGCCTTCCAAGCTAAAGTCAATAACATCCTTCTACTCCAGACTAATCCCAGAAACATCTGAAGTGGTAACGATTAAACTCCAAAGAAAACTGACCTACAGCAGACACTAAATAAATATGTTTGGAAACAACTATTCAAAAGTGGCATTAGTCCTCAAATGTATTATTCTTATTCTTATTCTTATTATCTATTTATTTAAGATGGAGATGATGGGAAGGTCAGCATTTTTCAAGATACAGGACACTGACTGTATGGACAACATCAATCAGGTCTTGGAAGAGAAGCAGGGTGCAATTATTTCATGTGAACATTTGCAAAGGATAAAAAGATGAATGATGACATTTTATATCCAAAAGATCAAAGACCCAGATGAAGACAGCATGTTTCTCACTGGACATTTTTCACTGAAATCATAAATGCCAATATATCATTCCTTCATAGTCTTCATACATTATACGAGTTAGGACAGAAATGGATATATACATGGAGTGTGCAGGTGGGAGTGTGTTGGTGGAGGAGCTCAGTCAGGTAGGGTGGGGTCTGATTATTGAGGGCTTTGTAGGTCTTGCGGAGGATTTTAAAACGGAGTCTATGGTAGAGGGGGTGATGTGTGGGTGAGCAGGTGGGCGACAGAGTTTTGGATGTATTGGAGCTGATTGAGAATTTCTGAAGATGAACCATAGAGGAGACTGTTGCAGTAGTCCAGACGAGAGGTGATGAAGGCGTGGATGAGGGTTTCTGCAGTGGAGGAGAGGGATGGCTGGAGGCGGGCGATGTTCTTGAGGTGAAAGAAGGCTGTTTTGGTGATGTGTTTCACCTGCTGGTTGAAGGAGAGGGTGTGGTCGAAGATGATGCAAGTTTCCGGATGTGAGGGGAGGTGGATGCTGTGGAGCCGTCGGTATTTAGGGTGATGTTGTGGGTGGATTTAGAGAGGGATTTTGGTTCAATATTTGAGTTTGAGGAAAATGTCTTGAAGCTAGGATTTTATTTCGGTGATGCAGTCTGTCAGGGTTGAGTCGGTGGCAACAGAGATTGAGTCCTGGTGGAGATGAAGCTGGATGTCATCGGCGAAGCAGTGGAACTGGAGACCATGTCGGTCAACTGAGAGGAAACAGGTAGATGATGAAGAGGAGGGGGGTCGAGGATTGAACCTTGGGGGACACCCTGGGGAGCGGTGGGGGATTGGCAGTTATTGATGAAGAGGAATTGAAGTCTGTCAGAGAGATGTGATTTGAACCAGTTGAGGGCAGAGCCGGTGATATGAAAGGTAGCGTCCAGTCGGAAGAGAAAGATGGAGTGATTGATGGTGTCAAAGGCGGTGCTGAGGTTGAGGAGGATGAGAGTGTTGAGGTTTCTGGTGTCAGAGGAGAGGAGGAGGTTGTTGGTGATTTTAAGGAGGGCAGTTTCAGTACTGTGATTTGAGTGGACTCCAGGTTGAAATGTAAGTGCTTTGACTTATGCAGGAGTAGTGCAGATGTTAATCTCTTTTGTTTATTCTTAATACAGTCTTGGGGAGTTTGCCATACCCTTGAACATGGCATGGATCGAAAAACCTTGGAAAGAAGATCCACCAAGTAATTAGGGGAGTGTATCGATATTTCATTTGAACTCATTGTCACCGCTTCACAAAACTGCAGCGCTTACACAAATTATTTGTTTGTTTGATGGTTTTTGCATTTCATTCCGTGCTCAGGTGGGCCAGCAGAACAGGTGCTCCATTTTGCTCCTTCAGAGCATGGATGTGTGTAACCACTTTTGCTTTTGTCCCAAAATGACAGCAAACTATAATGACGTCTTTGTAAGTAAAACATGAAGCCCAGTACTGCACATGATGCTACACTTGAATGGCCAGAAATAGTTGTTAAGAGGTGCAGACAGTATTTTTAGCTGTTAATGCGCAGGAACATTGTTGGTATGCTGGGCTCTTAGCGCTTGTCACCATGCCCCCTTGTCAGATAATAGGGAGTGGTGGGCAGAGAACAGATCTGTGACACACAAAGCACTAGTGCTGGTTTGTCTAAATTTATGTATATATTTTTTAGGCTCCACCTATCATCTGTCATCATATCCACATAGCATTTTATCAAAAACATCTTTTGTTTCAATTTCTTGAACCAATAGTTTGTCATTACACTGACTTCATATATGGTTGCATAGATGTTATTAATTACGAGCAGCTTTTTGATGACTATAGAGATGTATTTTCTTTGGTATAATTTCTAATAATATAAAGATCATATCACACATTGACATTTTATCAAACACTGCATGGACCACTCATGGTCATACAGAAAATAGAGAGAGCGTGACTTTTCTCAATCAACAAAAAACAGCACAGGGTTGTATGCTAAGAAAGTTATTGTGATGATCTGTCCTCCACATCCAAAGTATGTCATCCTGAGCAGTGTTGGATAATGTGACTTTTAAAAGTAACTTGTTACATTTCAAGATTTCTGCCATTAAAAAGTAACTCCTTACATTACAGCATTACCTACTGAGAAAAGTAACTCATTCGACACTCACTCAAATGACACAGTGAACTCCTTGGTTGGCTGGCTGGTGGTTGTGCTACATGTGTGTATGAAGCGCATACATATCCCTGAGCTTGGGCTTAGGACAGAGAGGGGAGCTCTCTCTTTGCTTTTTCCAGATTACTGCCTACTGCAGCATTAATAACGGGCTACAGAGTAAATTATACTAAATCTGAAACTATGCCTCTTGGGAATTTTGGCAGTGCACGCTCATTTGCAAATTTCACTTTTAGATGAGCCACCTCAGGCTTTGTTTATCTTGGAATAAAAGTGTCATCCAATGTTGAGGATCTGTAGAAAATTTATTTTACGCCCACAATTAGAAAATTAAAAAATGACTGGGAGACATGGCATGACACCCGCTTTCTTGGATGGGTTGAATCAGTCTGATAGAAATGAACTCCCCACGTTACCTTATCCCTTGCAGTTGTTAGCTTTATGGAAATCAAAGACAGTTATTTTGGACGTGGAAAAGGCATTCTTCCCATTTATTTGGCATGATCAAAAGCTCAGTATTAGGACAAAGGCTGTACAACTGACAGGAGAATAAGGAAGTTTACCCCTGACTAATTTGAGATTTTATGACTGGGCTTGTCATACCTGTATTGTTTGGGAGTGACTACAGTCCCTCAAACAGGCATAGATGAATGGTTCCCCACTCCTCCTGCATCTTGTTTACCACTCTCTTGGCTAAGTAAAGTCATAAACTATGCCAGAAATTAAGGATATAATCCAAACCAGTATCACAGTAGTTTGTGAAATAGTCATGAAATGTAACCTATTCATGTACATGGATACAGATTTTCCATTTTTTTTAAGTAACACTCAGAACAACTGTCGAACTAATGCATTTCAAGTGGAAGTATTTTTGTGCCTGCACCACTTGTTTTTCTGTCCAGTCCAGCCCTGTCTCCTACAAATTATGTATATACACACCTAATTTACAGCAGATACATTATGAGGGCAACATAAAGCTGACTGAATTACATTTTCTATGAACATCATGAGGGAATGTTGTAAATTAATTTACCTGGCAAGTCATGAAAATGTTGAGAATGAAAATAACAGTAAAATGACGTATTTCAAGATCAGATCTTAATCTGTTTCAGTTCAGAAAAAAGCCAGCAGAGATTTTAGACATAAGATGTTTTATTTAAGTTTAACCACAGTCATGTTTTTTCCCGTAACCTTAACCAAAGTGCTTCTGTTGCCCAAACCTAACCACAGACAGGCGTCTGCATGTGAACCCTGGACTCACAGTCCTGCACTTTGTGTGTCCACCATCCACCACGACCACCTCCCTGTGTCCCCAACACAGTAAATAAATGCAGTGTTTCAGAAACATGGTGCAGGCACGAAAAAAAAAGAAAAAAAAAAAAGAGAAATTCATGTCTAAAGAAGAATAAGGAGTTTGCTCCAGGAGATAGAAATAGTGTTTCTGATATATGGTATGCAAAAGGGATCAGGCTTATTGGGGATTTATACAGATACAATACGCTGATGTCCTTCCAGCAACTTCAACAAAAATTGACATTTTATCAGAACATATTTTTTTCAAGTCTAACAGTTTATTCAATCAAGGGTGAAAACCTCCTCACAGACACTGTCTTTTTAGTGATGCAGATGTGATTCTATTGAAGTCACATTCCTATTCCTACTGTTGTGTTCTGTAGATCCCTCAGATATATGCAAAGTCATAAGGAAATGATCTTGGTGATGAAAATATAGAGGACAACTGGCAAGAAGCAATAGCTCGTCAGAACCACTTTTATCTGCAAGTCTCTCACATAACACCCTTTATACTTAGTAAAATGAATGACCAGACTCTTTAAATGTAAGACAAACACTGGGACTTGCCAGAACATTCACAATTTCTGGGAGTGTCCCTGGAGTTATACAGCACAGGAACCGATTCTCTCGCACACAGTAACTAAAGATCCAGGCCTCTTTATACTGAGCTTGCTTTCTACACATTGTCCCAGAGTAGATCTGGCTTCAAACTATGGGATAAATTAGGAGTTCATTTTAGAACCGTGGATAAGTGACAAGCCTTCCTCAGTCACAAAGTAGTACCACAAAACTTCTGTAGTTTTAGTTTTAGAACAGGAGGCGGAGAATCGTTTTCCTTTCAAAGGTCATTTCAGTTTCTGTAACGTCCTTCGAGGGCCGTACTGAATTATTGAACACATATATCACACTAACCTCTGTGATGGCTGGAACTGCGTTTCTGCTGAGGCGTCTGATGTCAGATGGTAGCGATGATGATGATGATGATGATGATGCTTGAGGCTGGTTTTCCAGGTTTGAATCAGTCAGTCTTGAGCAGAACTGAGTCTTTGCAAGGGTCAGTTTAGAAAAGAGCTGCTCACAGTAGCAGCTTGTTGCTTTGCAGCTCAGTGACTTCATTGTTTTAGTGTGCGTGGTTATTATTTTGTTTTGTTATTCTGTGCATTTGTTTTTGTGTTTTTCTCCGTGTCTGCGGTGGAGGTGTGGCCTGGCGGTGCTGCGAGCAGACGGCGCACCTGAGGCTGATTCCACTGATTCTCCTCATCATTTAAGCAGCGTGGCGGAGACATCTCACTGCCAGATTGTCAAGACTTTCCCGCCATATTTCCCTGTGCTCATAGTTTTCATAGAAACCTTGTCTCGTGTCCTAGTTGCCTGTGTGCGTATCTTGTCTCTGATTATTATTAGTCATAGTGTAGTATAGTGGATTTTGTTCCTACCTGCTCGCCACGGTGTAGTTGATGGTTTGTTTTGTGGGCTGATTTTGTGTTTTTCTGAGATTGTATTTTGTTGGTTCACGTTTTGTACTAGTTTGTTTTACTTGTTCATTATTATAAATAAACCGTTTGTGTTAAACAGCTCCCTTCGTTCTCGTGCTGATTGTCCGCCTCTTGGGACCTACTAAATTTACTTTGATTTGCTAATCTTAACATTCATGTCGTTGGCTGTCAGGAACATCAGCTGGTTCCATATTAAACAGCAAATATGTTCACTTCACTGTACACTTCACTTTACTTTACTTTTCATGTCCTCAAACCTCTCACCAAATGCCTGAAGGAGTTTTCACACTCAGTATATTCAGATGTCATACCAGCTTTAGTTCTTGCAGAGCAGGAAAATGCACAGTGGTTCCTCTTTTCAGCTGCACTTTCTCAGTTTTAACTTCACTTCAAATGATTTCACATTCGAGAGCAGAGCTGAGAAGCTGGCTGGAGCTTGAGGTTCAGCTCTTAGAGTTTTGGTAATGTCCACCATGAAGGCCAAATCACACACACACTTGCTATCGCTGAGTTTCCACCTCAGGCTTTCCTTCATCTCCATAACTTGTTTTACTTCTTCCCACAGTTTGCAAAACTCTGTGAGCATATCTGCGAGACTCAGCCCTTGAACCTGATGGTGGTAAACCATACTCTGACTCCAGGTCACTCAGTATCTCCTTGAACCGGGGGCTGTTAAGCCTTCTGCTTTTGAGATTGTAGGTGGAAATGACAGTTGTCATTACATTGTTGATCTTCAGGGAATGTACACACAGACTCTTGATGTGTGATAGTGGCATACAACTAAATCACTTGAATGAAGACTGACACAACTCAATTCTTTTTTTACCAAGGCAGTTAATCCCTTTTGCGAGCCAACCATGGCTGGTGCTCTGTCTCAGGCATCCTATCTACCCCCATCCCTCTTGGGAGGGAATAATCCCTGTAGCTCATAGGTGAATTACTGGCACATGCGATATAACCTATTGTTAGCCCCTTCCTTGAGAATCCCATTTTTTCTTATTCTATTATTGCATCTATGCACTTTTATGTTATGTATATATACTTAGTAGTAGTTATTCGCCTCTTTTATATGGGTTTGTCTTGCAACTCCAATATTGATTGACTAGATGAACCGTAAAAGGTTTTTAAAATGGAGTTCAAAGAGATCATATGTGTGGCTGATGGTGCAACATAGGGAGGATGACGGATATAGAGGTAGATTTGGGTGTGTGGAAAAAGGATACAGAGGCAGGATTTAGGGATGTAGCAAAAAAAATGTGAAGAGACGGTCACAGGATATACCAGGTTATTTTAGTATAATAGCAGTATTGATTTAATTTTGCATTTATTTATTGTTATTACTTATCTAGAGCCTTCTTTTCCAATAAAAGTACAAAAAATAAACTAGTGATATTTTCCTGGTGACCCTTGAACTGTTAACCTCCATCACGGTGAAGGTGAAACCCTCCTCCCTGCTGTCTGAAACATGTGTTAACAGCACAACAGAGAATGTGTTTATCTATTTTATCTGTTTTTTGTTTTTTTTCCCCACATAATTATGTTCTCTCTCTTTAACAATGCAGCAGTGAAGGGAGAGGGATGAGGAGGCTGGCACGGAGGTCTTGCCTTCACTCATCTGTATCTAGTTTTCACAGGTTTGTGAGTGTAACACCCGTTTGCTCAAGTATGAATACATTCAGAACCTGTTTCACAATTGAGTATCTTTTAACCTTTTTTTAAATGAATGAAACTGTCTTTTGGACAAATAAACATAAGAGCCAGCCACACCACAAGAATCAGCTACCGCTAACTGTTTGTAGATTCGACTAATGAAACAGGAACTAATGCTGACGTTAATGTTCTATCTGTCCCACCATATCCTCTCCCTCTGCTCCACCCATAGACTGTAAAAAGAGGACAGAGCCTCCGTGATGCTACCCATTGGTTTGTGGAATACCATTTAGAAGCCTGAAGTTAGGCATTATGGCTGTCACCATCTTGTCTCTCTGGAGTCAAAAGTGATCATATTTGAGCAAGAGGATGGAGCTAAAGACGACATGCATTGCTGTGCCTCTATCCTGATTGGATCTGACTGAGAACCTGAGGACATGCCATGGCAGCGATTTGTCAATCATAAAGTAGCCAAAGCCTAAAGCATCCCCTGCTATATCGTTCATATCACTCTTAATGGGACCATCATTTACAAAATGAACATGATGCTGTTTTGAAGAAGATTTGAAAGTAGTGATTTAGAGCATAAACTCATTAGAATTCTGTTTACTCAGGTAATAAATCAAGTGAGAGGTAGAGTCATTTTCTCATAAGCTTACACACAATCAGACTTATTTTTGCAACCCTTCACCCCTGCTGGCCATTAGAAAGCATGCAAGTTTATATTTCTTCTGCATGGCTTCACTTTTCAGATGCAGGAGCTCAGTCCACTTATTATACTGGCAGTTGTGCATCTGTTAGCAGCTCTTCCCCCAGCCCTCATCTCGGAGAATTAAGCAATGCAATTCCACAAGAGCTCAGTCTGGATAAACTTAAACAGGTAAACATGGACAGTTTTCTTGTTCGTTTCTTCTCAGGGATGTAAAAGGTGGTGAGAACTCTTTTTCCACTTTGAAAAATGTGTCCACTGAGTACTGAAGATGCATGTCACACAACTGGAAAGATCACTTCATTCAAGCGGTTTTTGCGAAGGACTAGACCAAGAATTACAAGACAGAGTGGAGAGACAGTGTACTGGGGGGATTCCATTCATCTGGGAAACGCTGGCTGCAGCTTTATTAGGCCCAGCCTGAGCCACCAAAGTGTACTGAGCAGGCCACAATCCTATCACCTGTAGCATTTTGAGTTGTCTTCCAGATTTCAGGCAGCTAAAAATGTAAACAGTGCTGTAGTCTTGCTTGTTGCTGGGAGATCACACGACTGAAGCATACTTTGCCGTTCGTATAAGTAATGTGCTTCATGATAGGTCACAATTCAAATCGACAGAACTGAAGTGTCATCATTAGAATATACAGTGAATAAGAAAATCATTTCATGATCATCTTTTGACACATGAATTTACATAATACTGAACTAATCCACCCCGATCAATCTGCATCACCTCTGTGCTTCACTGGCTGCATGTTCTTCACACTGTCCAGCAGTTTAGCAACATGTTTAAACTGCAACAATAAAGAAAACATACGTCCAGAAAATGCAATGCTGACGAGAATGATATGATCTTCTCTAAAAGATAAACATTTCATCCTAAGAATTATTATCCTTATGCTACTGTTCCATTTTTATGGCCCATTCATTGATCCTTCATAGTCATGCCTACTTTTGCTTTGCCCTCTTTAACTACCACCTTCAAAGGTCACTCCACTTTAACCATATACACATCTTGGCCCTTCCGACAGGGTGGTTGACCTCGTCCCTTTGCAGTTTACATCGATCCTTTAGACGTCTGTGTGTGTACATGTACACAACAAACCTGAGTCACATAGGACTGTACAGTATTTACAAACACAATACCATATTCCTGTTTTCATTCAGGTTTGCTGCATGCACAAGCGAAATGTGTTGTAATGGACTATTTACTGTATGCCTTCAGGCAACAAGAGGTCTGAGGATTAAAAGGCTCACTTCAGCCTTGTCATAAGTTTTTGTAATGGGAATAGATGAGTAGCCCCAGGTTGTTTGTTTGTTTGCTATGTGTGTGCACCAGCAGCTCCTTCACTGCAAAAGCCATAAGACCAAATAATGTGCGCTGGTGGTTTTGTCTGTCACACTAACACACACTCACTTCCACACTCTGTAGTAATTCATCTGTTTCTGTCTTCCTCCTCAGTTGCAGAGGGAAGTTAACCTTTTCTTTGTTGGCATACACCACATCTTGCTTTTCACACACATGATTAACCATTGAGCACGAGTTAGGTATTACTCAGTCTGACATGAATGTCAAGTGTGCACGTACACACACACACACACACACACACACACACACACACACACACACACTACTTATTCCCTCTTCCCTCTCCATCTACAGTACTGTACGAACATTCGGATGTACGTACATCTTCATCTTTGCTGCAGTGATTCAACGACTCACTGGAGATGATTAAGGTCATGGAGATAATTAAGGTTTCATCTAATCTTACCTGATCTAATCTAACATAATTTAATATGACATAATATAACCCCACACACACAGCAAAGCAGTGACATAGACCTGGTATTCTAATTTGAAAATGCAATAGAAATTGGATTTAGATAGGACATTAGTAGATTTCAGCACAGATGTGTAAACACCCCACAGTACAGTATGTGGTTTGGAAACTTTTCCCATATGGAGAGGTCAGACTCCAGTCTCCTTTTTGGATATATTTATACCGGTGTTTGTTCCGATCCTGACAGAATCTTAATGTAGCTAAGATTGCAACAAGCAACAGGTACTAGGATCATGATGTCCAGTTAAGATTAGGTCATGGGTGTGTTAGGGAAAAGAAGAGTTACTGCAAGTAATCATAGGAGCAATAAAAGGAATGCTAAAGACTGCAGGTTTGTCTAATTAATGCAATTATGATATCAGCTACAAGCAAATAGTGTGTCCAGGCAAGAAGCCTTCCTATAATTGACTTTATATTGTAGTATGAGGAGTGTCTCGTCCAGTACTCCCTCCTGTAATTTGGCCCTGATTAAAATGCCATCTGGAGGGGTGAGTGTTGTCACTGAGAAACGTGGCTAATATCTTATCACCCACGTCCCACTGCAAACTAATCTTGTCAAAATGAGCAGGTGTTTTACATCAAACACAAAAACAAAAACTTGCTGTTAGACACTACCAGATGCATTTATCTTCTGTGCTACAGTTGCAATGGTAGTCTGATGATCCATCTACCTTTTGGTTTCGACATTAATCATACTGCATTGACTGCATTTACATGCGTACTCGTATCCTTATGATTGAATATACCACTGATGTGTTTGGCCACATCCTGACTTGGAAAACCCTGAATATAATCGGCGGGTATTTATATTTCTGAAGACTGCGCTCTCATCTTTAACTTAAATATAAGAGATGAGAAGGTTGAATGATCCCAAATTAAAGACAGAACATTAATAACATCAAAGAGAAAATCATGAAAGAATATAAAATAAAAGGCTTGCTGATAAAGGCAGCTGCTAGCTTCGATAAGGCTTTATTAACAGGTAAAAGGATCATACCAAAAGCTGAAGGTAACCGCTGCAGTGTCATGAGCTGAGTGGTAATGCGATCCTTGGTGCAGCATTAAGCGACTTGTAAACGTATCGGCATTGAGCATCATTTTGAGTTAAACACTGTTTAACCTTTGCGGTGTTCCCAAAATAAAAAAAATGTATTTTTTTTGTGACCTTGTTAAACTGAGAGATTAAATTGAGGTCAGAGTCTGAATCTGTTTACACAGACAACCAAACATAGACTCCAGCTTTGTCTTTCTACTTTCAATCTCATGTCTTGTCTGCCTGTCATGATCTATTCATATTTTTAGTGAAAGCAGCTTGTAGCTTCCATTACAGTCAAGACATGGTGTTAAGATGCAGCATTGTCCAGGTGGCTACAAAACTTGTTGCAATAACCCAGTAAGAAATGATTACCATTATAATACTGAGCAGGTAACTTTCATATAAACTTACAGAATATCATCAAAGCGAGATTTGGTTCATATTTGCAAAAGTAGTGCACATAAATGTAGTAATTATCTGGATTAATTCGATGTGGAGAGAGGAGGAGGAGGAGGAGGAGGAGGAGGAGGTAATTAGAGACAATTAAAGGATGTGCAGTTCAGCCTTGGACTGTGGGTCTGACTTAAGCTCTCACTTCCCAGTTCTCGGTTTCCACCAATGTATCGCAAGCCAAAGTTGACTCCCTGTGAGGCTTAAGCATTAGGGGATATTTTTAAATTAACTTGTGTTATACAAGTAGCAAACTCCTAACACAGTTCTGGGGTTGTGTGCATAATGTTCAGTGTGATGGTAAATATGAAGTTAGAACGCAGCAGTGCGGTATGTGGACAGTTCAAGCCATATGTCAGTGAATAAATGCTACAACTCCTCAAGAGCCACGCTTGCCTCCAGCTGATTAAAGGGGAGGGGGTTTACCACAGAACATGTGGTGAAGTACCTCAGAATCTGCAGTACAGTCCTGTGGTAAACATCTCACAAAAGCACCATAAAAATACCAGAGCAAAATATCACATAAAAAGTACAATAGGATTTTACTGTAACACAGAACTTGTATTTCCCCAAAGGGAAGTTTTGTAAGGGAGTGTCATTATATTTAACTGTGGTCTTCTCCCAGTGGGTCACGATGTTGAGGCCTCTGTAATTAACTGTGAGCAGCCCAGTTTGATCAAAGTGGCTGATTCAGATTTACTTGCGTCCCGTTGCTGTGGCTTGTGTGATCTTTCAGTAATACACAAAGTATTTTTTGTTGAGTTATATGGTTTAAACAAATGCTTAAGCTACAAAATCTGCAGAGAAATGGTTGCTAATTGCAGGTTGGTATTAAAAAACAGTTAATAGATGAGTTGATTACAGGAAAATTAATTGGAAATATTTTTGATAATTGTAGTAATTTATCAAACAAATTGCCCAATATTCATTTGAAGCTTCTCAAATATGCAGATTTGTTGCCTTTATCTGTTTTTTTTTTTCTTTAAATTCTGAATTAAGTGTGTTTGGTTTTGAACTGCTCATTTCAAAAGTGAAGCAATCTGAAGATGTCAGCTTGTGACTTAATTAAATGAATAAGCAAAAAAAAAAATTGCTAATGAAAAAACATATTAGTTGCAGCCTCAAATTTAGAGGTAATGCATCAAAAAGCCAACTACGTAAAGAAATGTGCTTTATCATTTGCTGTTTGATTAATTGAGATTTGAATGTTTCGTGATTTCAGTGATTTTTTTGCACCACTGTCCCCCACTGCTGAGGAGTTTAATGTGTAAATGGGGTATCAAGAAGTTAACGAAGTACATTTTGGGGTGTTTATTTTGAAAGTCACAAATCACAGCAGAGAACAAATAATGAAATTGTTTTTCATTCATGTATAAAATAATCACATTTTGTGTGAAATGCAGTGGACTGGTCCAAATATCCCTTCGAGAAACCTCTGCCGGCTCTGTATTGTACACACACACACACACACACACACACACACACACACACACAAAAAAAAAAAATCACAATCTACTGAAATATCAGGTCCAGCTAAATGTTATATACACACTCCTTTGCCATAAAGGGTTTGTCTTGTTATTGTAGCAAGGGGTTGACAATCTTCATGTCTTGTCAAAGCTACTTCAATCTTGATCATCATAGATTATCAGAATATGTACAAATACAAAGAATTTGACTCTGGTTTTTCATTGCTTTCAATATACTAGCACAGGAACAGACAAACAGCAATTTCTGACCCACTGTCAATTAATGGAAATTCATTTAGCAAAATGACCTGAAATGCAGAGACCCACAATTCCATAAATAAAAATCTTAAAAGCTGAGTTAAGTCAGTAAATAAAACCCTCCAAATATGGGAGTACTGCGGGCTGTTGTGTTGACATAGACACATTTGAGCAGACTTGTTAGTCTGATGTGCATATCTCACCAGGACGTATGCACCATCATGGTTTCCAAAGGATGCATCCTAACAACTGCGGTCATCCACTGACTTCTCCTCTAGAACCACTGTGAAATTGACTTTTGTGGTTTTGAGCAAAATGTCTTGACAACCATCAGACAGATTGCCATGAATCATGTCACAGACCTTCACGTCCCCCTTAAGGGGGAATTGTAATAACTTTGGTGATCCACTGGATTTCCATGTAGCGCCACCATGTGGTCAGACATTTTTATTTGTCTAGTAGTACTACATGTGCTTTGTGTTTAGCATGCTAACTAAGATGGTCAATGTGGTAAGCATTACCCACTGAACATCAGCATCGTAGCATTATCATGATGAGAATGCTAGCATGTTGACATTAGCATTTAGCTCCAAGCACTGTTGCACCTCAGTACAGCCTCACTGAGCCGCTACCATGGCAGCATAGGCCCATTCACCAGAGCAGTTTAATGGTTTGATGATTCTCACATGCAGTACACTGTGTATTTAAAGAATGATTAATAAAATCTTGTGTATTATAGACAGAAAAATACAAGGTTGCGCCATCTTTTTGAACACTGCACTCATGAGGAAATTCTTGCTGACACATTTAGCTTTTTAAAAGACTAAATACCGAGGTAGTAAAGGATAAAATCAAGTGCAATTAGAGAGCAAATATTAGTCCTAAAGACAAACCTCCTGTACATAAAGTCTCCTTAAGCATATAAAAATCACTGGATGGAAGTAAAAGTACAGAGTACTTGAAATGATACAAAAAAGAGGCAAACAATACAAAAAGGAGAGTAATCGAGTAAACCTTTACTTTCTGCCTGTTAATAGGTGACATAGCTTCCTTGTTCAAATCAGCATTAATTAAACACTGATAATGAAGCTGGACTTTATCTTGTGATTGACTGAAGTGATCCTGTCCCTCAGGCTGTGATATATTAGTATTAACAGTGTCTGCCCAGTCAAAGACATGAGAGGAAATGAGGCGCAGCATTTCTTTCAAAAACCTGCCTCAAATGTGAATCGCTGTAATTTTCAAGGTTGATTCAAGAAGGTTTAAATGTTTAATGAGAGGGAAAGTTTATCAAGACTATCTTGTCAGCCAGTGTGAACCATGACCAAATGTGTCTCAGTTACTTAGTGCTTCAGGATTTAACAGCATTAGCATATAGAAGGTGGCAGATTGCAAAAAAAAGTTGAATCTCTGCTGAGTCCATTTTTGTGTCAATGGGCTGTGTGCATGGAATAAAATAAGAGTTGTACAATATGTAAACTAAAACATTTGGAAATAACATTAAAGAGTCAGTTCACCAACTTAAAAAATACTCATATTTTGTCCCACTTTTGTCTTGGTTCTTCTATATGAGCCCAGATTTTGTGATGTTACCTCTGAGATTTCTGCCTCCACCCCAATGCAACAGATGTGAAGGGAATATCATCTGTGGAGCTCAAAGTACTGAGAAATGACATTTAAAAATGCAACCACAACATCTCTCTCAGAAGCAAAGTCCCTCTGGATAACCTGCCAATCTGGCTGTGCAAATTTGTCATTGGAACTACTTTTTAGTGAAGAAATGGTCCCTGTGAAAACTGCTGACATGGTGTCCACAGGGTGACACACACAAGCCTACATACAATAGAAATAGCTAGAAAAAACATTCACTTTATACTTGTGAATGGTCTTTGTAGTATATTTAAATGCTGAATGACATGTTTTCCATCGACTGATTTTCTGACTGAACATTTACTGTACGAATCATTATGCATTAAGATCTTTGTTTACATCACCAACATATGCAGTTTGCTTCTCATATTTTTCTTTGGCACCAAGAAAAATCTTCATCTGTTAGGTCAAGTGGGCGGCAATTTACACGCATAACATTAAGTAAGACAACTTGTAACTTATGTACAATCATTCAGTCGTTGCCCTATTTGTCTTAATGACAGACGCTGGCACAGACAGCTCCTTGCCGTCAGTGGAGAGGACCATCACAGAGAAAGCATGAGCATAAACATTTCCACCCTGTGGTGTAGCTCTAGTTATATGGCTGTTCGTCACTGAGGCTGAGGGCTGCAGCGATTATTTGTTATGTGTGACTTTTCCTTCACCTTTCTGCCGTTACAATGCAGGCTGACAGGTATGAAAACACTTTGATCTGACCACCGCAGTAAAACTGAAAACCACGTACAAAAATGTGATTTCAAGGTGGCTTTTATCCGATTAGAAACGATCAAGTTCTGCTTTTTTTCTGCCCTCACGTGAGAAAAATGTCTGGAAATGGAAAGTCAACATCTTCCTGTGTGTTTTGGACTTTAACAATAAACTCAGTGTACTCCAGATGTGACACACAGACAAGCCCCTTTGTTAGGAATAACATGTACGAGTTTCAGTTTCAGCGTTGCTCGGTTGTAATTTAACAACTTTTAATGACCTCTTCAAAAATAGAATGAAAAAAAGCATCCATACACTGAAATCCACACACAATCTGTGTGAAAATCTTTTTAATTAGTGAGCTCTCTGTCACAGGCCTTCTTCAAGGCATAAACAAGTTGCCCTTCTGGGTCCTAACAGCTGTGTGAAAGGCATAAAGAGACTCTGAAGCCACACATTGTAACAACAAAAGCGTGTTGGATAAAAGTAATGTTTGTCAGTTTATTCACGTATTTTGTGTTGGAACTGAACTGCCTTGTTACCATATGTTTTGGTGCTGACTATTACCTGATAGTAAGATTTTTTGTATTGTACTTTTCTGTGACTGTTTATAATATGCCTCTGTAAACGAAGAGGCAAGAACCAGAACCGAGGCAAAGACGTTAAAGCCACGCACGCAATTAACGGGGCAATTAAAATGGATTGATAAAAATCTATTAATGAGTTAGATACAAATCAGTCAAGTTATACACAGGTGGGTGCAAAAGGAAGGCTAAAAAGACACGTTTTAAGAGATGATTTTAAAGACAAATGCAACGGCTTTGTCTGTCTAAAAGCCTTCATGACCTCCAGAGCTGTGAAGTCACGTTATGCTTTACTGTGTAATGGCAATTTTATGCATAGGTGGCCAAGGTTAGAAGGCCAACACAGCTGAAACGTAGAGACAACATTTGTTGGCGGTCAATAATTTTGTTGCACACGACACAATGCTCCACGTCATCATCCACCCCAGTGTGTGTTTCCCCTTAAGGCCAGAGCCTGATTGATTTTATCATTATGTGGCCAATACTGATATCTGCGAGTAAGTTTATTCTAGCAAGAATCCCTCCACCATCCCTCTCACTTACCAAAAAATGCGTACAACATGGAAATGTTTAACAGCAGTGTTGGATTTTCCCATCTTTTATTGAAAAGAGTGGAGGTGATATTATTAACATTGTGACTCAGTGAAAGTAATATGAATTCTTCTTTTGGATCCCCGCCTTAAGGAAACTTATTTCTAATGAAGGCTCTCCTTCCTTGACTCTTGATGCACCTGCTGCTCACACAGCCTTTGTTCATTCTGTAATCCCTCAGTCACTTCAAAGTCACTAAAATACATCACGGCCTTTCCTTTGAGAGCATAGCACAGGGGGATGCTCAGAAAAGTGTTTAAATGCTTTTCAGGTCTCAATCTTTGAGGTTGTCTTGCTCGGGGGCCTCTCTATTTTAAATTCAATCTTCTATTCTTGAGGGGAAGAGAGATGGCAATGAGAGAGTGAAAGAGAAGGGAGGGGAGATAAAGCCAGAAGGAGGTGGTGTTACCTGCTACTGTATTTGCTGCACCAAGCTGATTCTGAACTGTGATGGGAGACGACGGTTTTCTGAAGCAGTAAAAGTCCCCATGAATCACACAGCGCTCACCCCTTTCTCTTTCTCTGTACATCTGAGTCTCGCTCTTTATCTTCCTCTTTCGCCCTGTGGGACTCGGCCTGCCTGCGTGACTCTCTCACTCTTTCTGTGTTTGTTTCTCCGTTGTCACATGTACCTGTCTCAGAGCACTATCAGCGACATGAGGTGTGCCGGAGAGGAATGAAGTGCATTTGTCACTGTTTTCACATTTATCCCTCTTCCTGCCACATGCTGTTTTATCTCCTCCTGTGTCTCTGTTTTGCGGTCTGGTCTTGCCTCACTGCTGGGTCTCACTGCTGCAGTTGAAGTGTTGCAGGACAAACAAGCACTTCATCAGATCACAATAATAAGGACATTTTACTGTTCAGAGGGCAGCACATTACTATCTCTGTTCAGAAGCAAATAAAGATTATATGCTATTTGCTTGTGTGACAGATGGTGAAAGTTTTACACAGTATATCCCCCTCCTCTTCCACCTAAGCACCAAAGCATGAATTATGTAGACACAAATTTAAATGGCCATGGAAGCTGCACACCCAACAGACACTTTCAGGCCAAGTGAGGGGGCACACGGTGCATTCCTACTAGCGTCACATCTTTGTGAGCAGATTTCAGCAGATAACATCGAAATGACAAGTGTAAGCTTAGCCTGTGTTTCTGTGCTCACTTGCAAAGAGGAAAAACAGATCTAAAATAGAAGCTCCTGAAGCAAGCAGCGAACAGTGCTGATAATCAGAGCTGACATGCTACTTCGTGTGTGCAGGGGCAATGGGAAAGCCGCACTTCAGGGTCCTGTTGTGTGTGTGTGTGTGTGTACATGTGTACGTTTGTCTGTGTATGACTGTTGGAAGGCAAAGGAAAGCCTCCTCGCAGGGAGAGAGAGTGGGGACAAGGATGCTGATTGATGTGAGGAGATGTGCTCGGTGAGCAGAAATAGGCTCTGACAATCTCAAATTCAACCCTTAGATCTCCACAGTGTTTGACCCTCGACAGTGTGGTCTTGGCTCTTTAATACAATGCATTTTGACCTACACTTGTATTAGCTGATTGGTTAACTGGCATGCATCTGTTGTTTATTGGGTCTTTTCAAACCAGGACACACAGAAACAACATACCTCAGGGCAAGCTGAATGAGCCTTCTACAGCTTTCAAAATATTTTTTTTTTTTTACATGAATCCTTTTCTCTGAGTCAGACAGGGAAAGTAGCACCCTGGAATAGCCATTACGGCTCACTGCGTAGAGATCTACACGCCGGCTGACCTGACCACCATCCACATTCATTCATACGCACCTGTTTGTGTGAGGCTGACTTTCGTGATTGCGAGTCATTTCACTTTAATGGCTGAAAGTATTTATTCAAAAGGGAGCACACAGGAGAGGGGCTAAACCTAATGTAAGGAGACAGGCAAAAAATGGAGGCAGCAACAGAAAGGCAAGCAGGCTGCCATGAAAGAAAACGCACTGAGGAAACTGACGGTGCACTCACTGCTCTCCACAGCCAACTGAGAGGCAGAACTTTCCTTTGCTAAGAGCAGAACAGAAAAAAACAAGATGTGTCCACAGATGACAGTGATCATACCTGTGTTTATATAACAAATTAATTTGTGACTCATCAACACTGTTGCCATGGAGACTGTTTCACCACCCCGAAATCAGCTGAAGAAAAGACAGAGGCCAAGTAGACCAAGCAATTAACGCTCCATATGGTAAGAAAAGCAACTACAACATGTGAATAGGAGAAGGGAGCATCTCGTATTTGACATGTTTAGTCTATCGAGAGTCTATCAAGTGGTGGGATAAATGTATATGTAGACAAATGTTTATTTTTAGTGTGCCTATTGTGTTTGTGTGTGAGTGTGTGTGAGTGAGATTATACAGCCACTTCCTTTATTACTTTGCAGATTGGCGATCCCTGTGTGGAGTCTTTGTTTTGATTTAATTAAAATGCTTTTAGAGCATTTCTTCAAGCTAATTATGGATATTCCTTTGGGCCTGTTGATGTGTCAGTGGATCAGGCGATTCCTTCACTGTCTCCACTCTCAACTCCATTTTGCATCACAGCGAGTTTTAATTCTCCAGAGCCTGGCCGTACAAACTTGGTTGGTCACAGTAATGGCTTGATGGATACATTCAGAATCAGCGTGTTGCTACTTTCATGATGGTCAGCCGCAGGCGACGTTGAATCTCTGTGATCTTCTCGTTGCTCTTATCCATTTGTGTTGAGGTGGGGAAAAGTCTGCACACATAGTCCACAGGTTGCTTGTCATCCTCCTTAGTGAGATATTCCTTAAAAGAACAGACAACGTCTCCTGTTGCGGTTGCCCCTGACTGCGACATATTCGCTCAACCTGCATATTATCAAGTAGATGCACTGACTCCCCTTTGTTTTCTGATGCAGTTCCTCCACATAAATTAGTCCTTTAATTAAAAACATGATGGATACAAGTTTTAACAGCCAAACTTTACCAGCATTTGGCAGGTAGTTTCTTTCCCACTCTGTCTACTGAAAGTATCTGTGACTCCTCAGCCAAATGCTTGAGTGGAGGCTGCAGTATCTGGTCCAGAATGAGTCATCACAGGGGTCATGGTTGAGGCCTCTCTTAAGTCAGGGCTTGCGATCGCAGGCTTTGGGTTAGGTTGCTCATCTAGTGGCTGATGGGGACCACGATGATCGATCCTTTGAGAGTGTATTGATCAGCTGAGACTGAGTTATGTTCTCTTCCCAGTCTCATCTACTCCCTGTCTTCCACTCCCTTAGGACTGAACTGATGGGAAGTCTACTCTACTTTGTCCAGCTATTGATAGAGCCCTTTACTTGAGACGGTTGTCTCTGTCTGTGTGTGAATCAACCGTTTCTGTCTACCTACGTGTCTGCCTGTGTCCCTGTCTGTATCTGTCTGTCTCCTCAAGCAACCAAGGGATAGGATGACAAACAGGACTTTGCAGGGTTGAATCTGGAAATAGTAATAAAGACACTGACACTTGAACTATAATTTAATTTTAGATTTGCATAATATGCAGAAGGATCACACAAACTGTAAAAGTTTCCAACACAGATGCAGCCTTTCTCAAGTTCTGAGTCTGTTCTATTCTATTTTAACTTATTTTTTCTTCTATTTCAGTTAAATGTCTTTTTATGTATATTGTCTTTTTATATGGCCGTGTGTTCCTTTTAAATCCTATGTAAAGCAATTTGAATTGCCTTGTTGTTCAAAACTTGCCTTGCCCTCATAAATTTGCTGCATGGGATATCATCAGTACAAACAAAGCTCAGAGTTATATGATCTCACAGGATGTAAACATAATCTCAATTTAGAACCCAATTAACAAAATACCACTCCAAAATTTTCCATTTGCATTGAAAAACTCAAGTTACAACAGGCAAGTAACAGCAGCAAGTTTGACTTTTTTTTTTTTTAACTCATAATTATATGGTTTATATTGGTGGTTGATTGTTGGATTGTTATATTTCCAGCCTGTGTGACCAGTTGCTTGCACTGATAGACAGTTCAGATTATACTGCTGCTTCCCCAGATCTCAGGATGAAGATGTCAAATCATGTTGGTGAATAAACTCTTATTTTTTATCATTATGAATGATAATAACCATAAAACAAACAAAAGGCAATCATTCCTACTGCATAAATGGGCAAAGTGTGATATACTGTGGATTTATGTTTTGAAAAACACGTTTATTTTACTTTGAAATCACCACTTAAGAATATATGTGACCTCTGAAGTTTATGACACAATCTTTGGAGTCAACATAGTCCAAGTTTCCCAAAAAGGCTTTTAAAATACTTTTTATTGTCCATTAGCTGTTGCCTATGCAACCATTGGTATTAAAGGACACATAAAAATAGGGATTCCCACAGGAGCTACAACACTACATTACAGATATCAATATTACGAGATGAATATTAACAGGTACAAAATGCCATTTGAAGGTGATCTGTTGTTCTTGACAGGGAGTAAAGCTGGATAAGTAAGATTGATTTAAACATTAAGAGGCCATATATCAGGTACAACAGTTTTGTTGTGTTAGAAGAATTGCCTTTATTTTTAGCCCTAATTAGCTAATGTTAGTGACATACGTAGGTACCATTAGGGAAGAGGAATTACAAATCACAATCCTCTGCAGTTCTTATGCTGGACATGGGGAGAGCTAATTCATGAACAGGGATTTAACAGTAGCTACAAAATATATAGAGGAGCTTGGCTTTTGTGCTATTATGTTCACTTAAACTTAAAAATGGATTATTTGATACATGCAAATTGTTTGATGCAACACTCAATGAGACTCCTGAAACTGAATTGGACTGAGCCCTTCAATAGGTATAATTTATTGACTTTTCCTATTGACCCTCCTTTGTTATCATTAATTATTCTTGATGGATGGATTTCCACTATGTCAAATCCTGTCTTCTTTGAATATTCACATTAGCATCTCCAAGATTAACATCCGCACTGTGTATTCATGGGCGGAGGAAGAAAAAAAAACACATAGCTTGTCTTCATAATACATGCATAATGCAATCCACTGAGTGTTTTTTAAGATGGAAGAATAAGGAGTAAAGGTGTGAAACAGGAAATATTGTTTTCCCTCACAACATCATCATCTGTACTCGCGAGTATTTGTTGGTGTGGGGCTGAGTGCTCTCTCTGTGTGAGATGAAGGGGATATTTGTATGTGTGAGAGGCAGAGGGAGTTAGAGAAGGAGACAGTTGAGCACCATTGCTGTAGAGGGTATACAGTTAGGATCTGGGTGATAAATATCTCCTCCATTTTATTACATTGGAGCTGAGCCCTGGAACCTGCATGTGTACAGTGGAGGCGCAGACTGATTCGTCTTTGATGCTCTGCAACTTGGCAAACTTCCTCTCAGTGATGAGAATATTAATTATGTCCTTCATTCGTTTTTAGTGTGAAGCTTCTCCAGCTGAATATGACTTCTGAGGTGTACTTGATGTTGTGGAGACAGACGGGTTTCTTTCATCTGTAACGCCGTTGTTCTTCCTCTGCAGACGTCATCTCACACTCAAGGGGAAAATCACCTCCACAACAGAATTCATATTACCTCTATGATTTTGCATTATCAGCAATATAGAAATTAGTCTGTTTTTGGTTAAAGGGCCCTGGGAGAAGGAAGGGAATGATGTCATTTACTTTTGATCTGACAAACTCTTCAGCCAACCAAACTTGACAAGGAGAGAGAGATTTTCATTGCAGGTTATCTGCGCGATTATCAAGGTAAACACTGAGTTGGCTAAAGGCTAATTCTAACTCCTAGCTAGATTATTCCAAGTGACAGGATGAGCTTCCCTGAGTAACATTATTGTTTTATTAATTAGCATTAGTGTATGACAGCTCTGTTCTGAAGGCACAGCAGTCAATTTTGCTGTAGTACAAGACTGTCACCCTCTCATGAACATGAGTGTTTTATATAAGCTGCTCAGCTCCTTCAAACAGTCAGCGAGCCATTAAATAAATGCATGTAATGGTCTTGGCAAACAATTACTTTATGACATCTTGTGGCAAAAAATAGATCCATACACTTAAAGTGATGCTCAAGCCAAAATCTATCTTTCTGGTATCAAATAATCACTCCAGAGGCTCGACATGTGGCTGTAAAAGTGCTTAGCAGCTACTTCAAACAGTCAAGACCTGAAATGTAAACAGCTAAGCTCATTTTTCCTCACTGTTATAAACGTGTCACCAGTGAAATCCATTGAAGCCATCGTGAATTCAACTTGATCACGGTCATTGTTCTCCATGACGGATGAAAACAGCCACCTGCTAAGTCTGCAAAGGGTGAGCTCGTTCTAAAATGACAAGATTTTCAGTGGAGCATCACACCAAGATCCTGGCTCCTAAATATACACCAGAGCTGCAACAGTTACTTGATTAATAAAACAGTTGATTGAAACAAACTGAATCAGAAACTATTTTGATAATCGATTGATTACGTCAGTCGTTTTTCAAGCAAAAATGCAAAATTCTGTGGTTCTAACTTCTCAAATGTGAATTTTTTTGGTTTTCTTTCAGACTTTTACTGGGACAAAACAGACATATTGATAACATCTTATTTTCTGCTATTTTATAGGCTTTCAAATGATTAATTGATCTATCTGGAAAATCTTAAAAAATTAATTGCTGCCCTAAGAAATGCATTTTTTAGATTTGACTTTTACATTTATTTCATGGTTGCTAAATTTGTTGCCTAATTCCTTTTAGGTCTCGGACTGTGATCATGCATTTAATGGGGTGTGAGAAGAAAGATGAGCCAATATTTATAATAAAAGCTTAAAAAAAAAAAAAAAAAAAAAAAAAAAAAAATCACAAGGCAGCCAGACCAAATAAAAAGATCTGGTGGTGGTGGTGGTGGTTATGTGCATGCGTGTGCATGTGTGTGTGTGTTTAAGTGTCAGGCTGTTGGGATGGCCTCTCAGTGGTGTCCCACAGAGACCTGACGCTCTGAGGCATGACCAGGTGTCACTGTGCTGGGAGGCAGTCTACACACTGCGCCGAATATTAACAAGCCTGACCACACACATACAGAGACACACATGCAGTGTATACACACACACACACACACACACACACACACACACACACACACCAGCATTATTGCACATATTCATATTCTCAAAACATAGTCACGGTTGTCATGCATGCTTACACACATAACACAAAAGTAACATGGAAACAAAGACTGCATTTATGTATGTGTGTGTGTGTGTATGTGTGTGTGTGTGTGTGTGTGTGTGTACAAAACACTTCATGCACATTTGATACAGTGTCACTCTTGATACCATATGCCATAAACGCTCATCCATTTGAATGTGCATATGCATACATACACACACACACACACACACACACACACACACACACACACACACGTGAAAAAGTCAAGGATTACGACAGAAATCCCCCTGCTCCCCTTCCCCCAACCACATGATGGTAAGGTTGTCAGAGGAAGAGGTTTTTCTCAGCTCTCGTTTCTGCCTGTGACTGATGGAGGAGTGAACGAGAGGAACACTGAACTGCTGAGATCTGAGGTATGAGGCAGGAAGCTCCTCCAACACATTTACCCACATAAATACAGATAGCAAGGGCGTACAAGTAGATACATTTATATACATGTGAAAATAAATGTGGACATGATGTCACAAAGAGACACACATGTAGAATAAGTAGACGTCCACAACAACAACACACACACACACACACACACACACACACACACACACATACACACACACACATATGAGACGAGGATTTAAGAGGAATGAGGCTTTACATACATAGTGTATATATATTTCTGTTGTTTCATGTCCAGAATATCTGTATTTTATGTGAGCGGTATATTCTTGTTATGTCTTCCACTATTTTCATCATGGAGAAGCAGCATGACTTCATTAGAGCTAGAGGCAGCTCACCACAGATTACAGTAAAGCCTGTGTGTTGGTGTGTGCATGTAAGCCTTCGAGCATGCACATGGGCACGTGGACACTACAGTAGGCTGTCCTGCTTGCTGTATGTGTGTGTGTGTTACATGTGCTTGTAGATGTCACAGTAAATCCCCGGTTTGTAGGTTGGAATTACTCAACATCTCCCGTTTGTAGAGGGATAGTGGGTTTAATGTCCCTGGATTATTTCTTCTTTAGATCCTTGAGTGAGTGTTCTATATGTAGATGGTGGTGTGCTGCACACGTAGCGCACCGGGTTCTTTGTTAGGTAATTGTATTGATTACCTTGCACCCAGCAAATGTGTCCTATTTTAGAAGCGTTTCTCGTTTTGCTTGTAGTCTTTAGCTGGGAAGAAGATCGAAAATACACTTTTAGATTGAGTAGGTGTTGGTCCAGATGAAATATCTCAATTGCTTGTCCAAACAAATTGATATTTCAGGTATGCTGTGCACACTGGTTTTAAATATACATCCACCAAGTAATATATTTGTATACAGTTAACAGTATGGGTGACAGCTTGTAAAGCTCACACTAATCACATCCTGAGGACATAGATTAAAAGGGTATTACATCTATGTGTATTACAAAGTGTGCAAACTCGCAAAAGAGATTAGAAAAAGAAAGTTTGAAAATTGATGTTCCAGTTCCTCGTATGGGTCAAACTCTAACAATGTTGGTTCCTACACTTTCCATGATGGATAATGTTTTCTTTTGTTGAACTTATCCTAGCTGGTAAACAGCTACTTAATTTAAACTCCACATGCACAAATGTTAAATATGCGATGGTTTCAGAGATATTCATATCCTTTACTTCAGTAACAGTTTTGATCCCTGAGTGTGAAAATACTCCACTGTAAGTAAAAGTCCTGCATTCAGAGCCTTACTTAAGTTATGTAAGAATCATCAGCAACATGCACTTAAAGGAAAGTAAAAGTAGTTATTGTGCAGTAAAATGCTCCCTGTCAGTCTTTTACTATTATATACAATGTTTTGGATTAGCATCACTGCTGCATTAATGTGTATGTTGCATTTTACTGCTGTAGAGCTTTCATCTACAGCAATGCATCGTATTCTATAAGATCATCATGTGTTTATAGTGTCTGTCTCAACCCGTAAAAGAACAATTAATCCTTCAGTTTATTACAAACATTCAAAATCAACAAATGTGGAGATACATGGTTTTCACTGGAAAAGAAGGACATGAAAAACTATAATCTGAAAAGTAATTAGTAACTAAAGCTGTCAGACAAGTGTAGTGGAGTAAAAATATTGCCTCTGAGTAATGAAGTAGAACTACAAAGTTACACAACATGGAGTACAGTACTTGAGTAAATGTACATTCCACCACTGCCTGGTGAGTGTCAGAGACTCCACTATTCACTCTTGGTCTCCACCAGCTGCTGAGAAAATCATTTGGCTATGGAGCTGCTAAATGCTCCGTTATGTTCAACAGCTAGTAGCTAACTGTGTCTGTCTGCTGTTTGGTGCTAAGCAGGAGGTGAACACCGACATGAGAGCGAAGCAGAGCAGGAAAGGTGTGGGCCTCACAACAGCTAAACGAAGAGCTGAAACTTGCTGTAAAGCTTCATAAAGCTGAGGGGAGCTGCAGATTCACGTGATAATTCTCTGTAGCCTCATCAATATGAGTGACTCCTTTAACACTCACAGTGTTTTTACATGTGATACATTTACTTTAAAAATATAAATTACAGCCATTGTAAGTAACAATCTGCAATATGATGAAGATCCCTCCAGAGCCACACAAGACAACAACTAATAAAAGGCTCTGGATGAGTGAAATAGGCAGTCTCTCTTCATAGAAATAAAAATCATAATATAAACTGCTATGTTTAGATCTGCAGACTTTATCTCCGCTGGAAAAATGATGTGATGATGATGATGATGCACATAATAACCATAATCCATCTTTCCAACGTGAAAGCAGAACTTCCATGTAATTGTGGAATTACACAGAATTACAAGCCCGCATCTGCTTTGCCATGTCACATATAATCATTTCACTCAAAATCAGCCTTCAGCATGGGATGCTGGGATGAGTTGTAATTTGATAACTGAGATGCGCAGCTACACATGGTGAAGGTTTTTCCTTTCCACATTGCTGGTTAGGGAGATGTGCAGAGGTGAAAGGCAACGCAAACATGATAAACATCGAAGAAATTAAAACATGTCAGTCGAGATCAAAATAATTTGAAGGATGCTATAATCAAATGAGTTTCCTCTCTTTTCCAGCTGTGCATCATTTTTACAGTTAATTTCAGAGTGGAGGAACGTGTCTGTTATCAACATGGATGTTCAGAGCTCCAGGTATGATTGCAAGACTTGTGTGGATGTGACAGGACAGATGTATAATGAGCAAACAAAACATTGTCTCTTTCCTTTTCCCGATACACCCTATCACACAGTCCCGTCACCTGTAAGCCTCGTCTTTTTCACAGTATTCCTGCAAGCAATAGATTTAAACCAAAGTAATGATTTTTGACAATGCCACTTGTTTCAGGCTTTAGGAGAATCCTCACTTTTGAATGAACCTAAAGCTGTAAATCCTTAACACAGCAGACAACCTCTGTGAGTCTCTTGGTGATTGAGAAGGCAGATTGATAGCCTGTGTGTCTCTGTTTTGAGGTATTACTGATACTTAAGAAGGAATAGTCATTTCCTCCTCACATTGATTTAGTGATGCAGATGATATGTGCATGTGTGTGTGTGTGTATATATTTCTGTTTCATCTAAGTGCGACTATCAGAATGCTGTGCTTCCTCCGGTATGTAGCCCACAACAAACGCTTCCTTCTTGAACTGCATTGTACATTTATTTAGATTAAGTTCAGATTCTGATTTAACACTTTAAGTACTCTCACTTTCTGGACTAATAAATGAGAATCCCAACTATCAGCAGCATGCACAAATTACCATTCATCATTATCTACAGGCATTTGGTTGAACATCGGGTCAGTTGAATATTTGGCTGCCTGGTACAGCTTTACATAAAGCTGTGTAAAGCTGGACTGCTGCTGTCCTGTAAACGGCGGTTTGAACGGTCACATCCAGTTGGGTGTAAACACCTCAGGCTGCCAACATCAGTGGATTTATTGTTATGTTTACTGCTTGTGTTGGAATTCAGTGATACCAGACGTCATAGCTTGCAAAAATTCCCAAACATCCTACCTTCATTTCCGTCTCAGAGGTTGTCGTGAATGTCTTTTTTTTCAAGTTTGCAGTTCACTGGAATTTAACATCAGAAAAATCAGTAGTGACATGAATGCAGCACTGGAGATCTTGAACGATGGCTGTAGTGCAAGCTGAAGCTGGTGGATACAGCGCTGCGTTGAACATTAAACGATGTTTAATGTTGGATGAGAATGAGTTTTAAGTGACTTCTGAATTTAGTTGCAGAGGATTGTGCTGGCCTGTTTAGGGTTAGGTAAAGCTCTGAGGTCGAGAATAACCAGGCGTGGAAGCAGCAGAGCAATAACAGCTCTATCAATAGAATTCCCCCCCAAAGTCATGCTGAAAGTCAGATACTGGGCCAGGGGTCAAGCATCGATTTCCAGGCCAACACAACACTTGGCTGGCCCACAGGGGGAGGATGAACGTCAATATCGGTGTTTTGTGTCTTTTTAAATAAATCAGTCAGCTATATCTACCACAGCACTTTTTCTCATAAGGTTTAAGCGTACCTGCGGTTTCAAAGTCACATCTCACCGACGTAGAATGTTCATTGTTCATATGAAGTTGATTATCATTTGACAAAAGGCTGATGTTCAGCAAAGGTCCCATGCCGTTTTGCTGAATCGGCACAGAATATGTTACCCTAACCCTGACCTTGACATAAACAGTGGAATGAAGTCTCTGTGGTTAGCTGCAATGCTGTAAGGTCGCCCTAGTTGACCAGAAGCACAGTCCAGGCTGGTATTTCTGTTAAGAGCTTGTTTACTTCTCTATTTGATCATCTAACAAACCAAAGTAACCCAGACAGTTTTTACAGGACTACAAAAAGACAGTAAATATTGAACTTAAAGTAACGATTGGCAATAATTAGTTATGGTCAGATAATCATGAGATAATGAGGAGCTACTAATTAACTACTCAGCATAATGTATCAATTGACATGGGGTGCACATTAAGAGTAACTAATGATTAAATAATTAGTGATGAATGAGTTGTTACTATTTTACATGAAGAAAGTGGTAATTAGCTATGAGCTAACCATTACCTAATGATTCACTGATCTAGCATCTCTCAGTCAGTCACCGGATGCCCTCAGACTTTCCCTCCTCTCCACCTCACCTGTCTGTCCCAAACCATTTACACATCTGTTCCCACTTCCTTCATCTTCTCTGCAGTTCCCTGCCCACCTCCTACATCTCATTTCCACATCAGCCCTGCAGATACTTCACTGGCACATTGCCTCTCATGCTCTGTCAGCTGCTATGTTTGTTTATTACTTTGTGCTTTTGTGTTCGCACTTTCCTTCATGTTAACCTGGACCTGGAGCTACCAACCTGACTGTCAATCTGCTTGCCTGTTACACGTTTACGCGTAGCTGCCTGCAAGCTCTTTTCATGGTTAAACCACTGATATCATGTCTCCCTCTCGACTGTCTGTATTTGGTCCTTTCCTTGTTGCTCTCCTGCATCTCCAGGACATATAAAATCTTAACTTCAGAGTTATTCAGCAACAACTAATTGATGATTAACTAATTATCAGATTGTTCTTGATTCGTTCTTCATTCCGTAGTGACGTCTTATATTTTTGTGTACCGTCTTGTAAGGTGTTTGAACTGTTATTCAATCTGGAAGAAGTTTTAAATTTTATCTGTAGAGATTTATTCAAATTTAAAATTCACAGCTTGTTGGACAAAATAATGGAAACTCAAGCAACATCTCATGGTCAAGAATGAACTATGCTCAAATAACGCGTCTGACCCACTGCATGTCTACTGATAAACCCAGCTATTGGTCTTCACACAATGGAGACAATTAGCAAGCTCAGCTGAATAGATAGTTATAACCAAACTATCTTATTAAAAACCATTAATAAAAAAATTATTAAAATATAACTGAAATCGTGGAAAAATGGTCGTAATTACAAAACCAATAAACAGTGCTATAAATACAGTATGTCTGATTACAGCATTAATTAGAAATAGAACAACATTCCCTCAGGGAGGTGTGATTTATCACTGCCATGTGTTTGATTAGCACCAATGTCACCAATGATCTCTGGCTTCGTATCAGTGGCACTTGGTAATATATTAGTGCAGGCTGGTGTCGTGATGTGTGTATGTCTGTGCCCTGCAAATTATGCCTGTTCATTACTATTCACATGCTCGCTGTCCCTACATTGTGACACTGTGGTTCCCAGACGCGCGCATGTGTGTGTGTGTGTGTGTGTATGTTAGTGTGTGGGCGTGTGTTAGTGTGATTGCACTGGAGCTCATGTCTCTGGCCTCCACCCCGGGTGATGCTGTCGAGGATAGGATGTCACAAGACGTTACATCACTTCTAATCTCCTTAAATCTCCTTCCATCCAGTTGAGGAGGAGTAGGCGGCAATAATGAAGAAAGAAAATGCCACCTCTAACCAGGAACATGCCTGAGGCACAGTGATGTCTCACGATGGAGAGTTGACCCCAAAAGAGTCAGCTTCGCACCTCCCACACACTTACAGTAATTCAGAACTTACTTGTGTTGTCAGCTGTGAGTTGCATCACGATCAGATCTTTCACAGTCAAAGTGCAGTAAATTGAAAATCTGGCAGTGATCTGGTCTAGACTACTTGGTTTTCAGCACTCGTTGTCAAAGCAGGTAAGCATGAAGAATGTTAACTCAGCATTAGGTGTGTTAGCAAAATAATCGCTCCGGTCAGTTTGAGCCTACAAGCTCAGACAAGCGTAGTGACTGCAGCCTCCCCACGACAAAATAATGTAGACCCAAACTAAAGGAGCAGCTGGTCAACAAACATTTAGCAAGTGAGAGAGCAGTAACTCTGTGGGATCTTTACTGGTGGCCTGGCAGCAGTTTCTGAACACAACTCCCTGTAAAATGAAACATTTTGCATGGATTAAACAATAAGATCTATCGTGTCAGTTAGAGACCTTTACAGGTGCTGGTAGGTTTGTTACCTTTGGACAGAGCCAGGCTAACTGTTTCCCCTGTTTCCAGTCCTTATGCTAAGCTAAGCAAAGCTATCCAGGCGCTGGTTGTAGCCTTATATGTAACAGACATATGAGAGTGGTACCAATATTGCCGTCGAACCCTCGGGGGAAAAAAAGTGTATCAGCACAATTCTCAAAATGTCAAACTATTACTTTAAGTTCTGGTTTACTTTGAACATGCACTAAAATATCACCTACAAGGTTAAAACATGTTGACCTGTGTCAAAGTGAAATGAGAGAAAGGACTGTTGTTATTCATACAACTCCAGTGGTCACATGTCAGAAAAACATAGCAGATGTTGTTTTGAGCTTTTGAACAAATGACAAATGCTGTTCTCTTTCTGGTGCATATAATCTCTGTTTCAGCCTGGCAAGAAACTCTCTCATCTCCTAATTAAAATGACGCTTTTAGCACTTCAAAGGCTAGAATAGCTCAGAGATTGGCATTTATGTCAGCCTACACACCTGCGACTCCACAGCCTGACAGATCACATGCATCGACATGATGCTGAAGTTACACAGTCCTGACGTTCGTGAGTTGATTCCATTTCAATTATAATACTTTCCTGCTACTTTTGCTCATGCAACCAGTCTGTCTTTAAATTTCAGTTACAAGGGGCAAACTGTCTGCATGCATCAGGGGCAATGTGTACTGTGTTATTTCACAGGACGGGAAAACATTGGTTCTGCCCTGCAACTGAACCGATGAACAAATGAGTATGAGAGTGTGTTTGGACAGTTTATGGTATAATTACTCCTGAGAGTTTCCACTCACAGGAATGATTATGACAGACAATCAATATTTGTTTTAATATAATCTTGTAACATGTATGAGACAATATCATCATCTGTCACTCTTCTTACTTGTTACAACCAATGCCACATTATCCATGGCTTTGTGAGGGTGAGAAAGTTATGGCATGGCTCCCCAGGTTGGTAAATGCCATGCACAATACACACATTTTAATTAAGTGAATCTGTGGGAATGATCTCTTTCAATAATCTCTCTTTGTTCAGATTTGTGCATGTGTACACAAATCTCTAAATGTGATTATACATATATATGTATATATATATATATATATATATATATATATATATATAAACATGTGTATAAGAATCTGAAGATATGTACTAAAAACAGTGTAAATCGGGTTTTATTAATGAGTGAAAAGTCTGTTTATTTCTTTTCATTTATCAGGAAAAACAGAGATTTCTGTAGTTCCACCTCAGGTCGTGTGACCTCTATATAGATAGATAGATAGATAGATTTTTGCCATGGCCCTTCCATGCTGCCATGAGGGAATGACAAAAAAAAAAAAAAAAAAAAAGATGACATGGTTCAATGCAGTCACAAATGTCACTGCACTGTCACTAGTGTAACTGGTCTGACAACAAGCAGAAACAGGCATATCTACGTTGTTCCACCTGAAGCAGGATTGCCAACACCATAGCATTGCTGGGGCTGATCCCACCTGACAGTGGACGATAGGCTGGGTACACCCTGGACAGGTTGCATGTCAGTCACATGACTAACATACAGAGTTGCAGACACACACAAATATTCACGCTATAGGCAGTTTAGACTTGTCAATCAACCCCCACCTGTGGGAAACCTACGTTGGGGCAGGGAGAACGTGCAAACAAACCCAGAACCTTCTTGCTGTAAGGTGACGTACTCAGCGCTCCCACTTCACTGTAACCTGAAGAACTGGAATGGTTTTGGTTAGCTACACATTTCTAACACAAGTTAATGTTACTAAAAAGTTGTCACATAGTCCACTAAAATATTAATAACACAAATATTTTAATTAAGTGGATGGCTATATGGTGCTTTTTGGCTTAAATTCAGGCTTAAATTCTTCCTCAGCTGGTCCATATTTGATGGCTGCACAAGGGATTTGGGAGCTACGGTCAGTCCAGTGATGTCAAAGTATTGGTAGCACTTAATGCAAAGTGATTTTTTGGACAGAGAAAAACATGGCAGAAAATGTCACAAATCAACACAGACATGCAACAATAATGACGTGTTGTTACTCTTCTGACAGGAGTTAATCATGAAAATGATTGCAAGGTTGCTGGAAGGACAAACATGAGGAACATCGGAAGATGATAATAAGTGAATAATTGAAAGGTACTGAAGGCGTGGTATGACTTTGTTTATGTAAATGATATCATGGATTCCCTCAACACAGACATGGAAACAAATCTTTTGAATTGGAACCAATAAATAACTGTCGCTGCTGCTCGTGACAATGACATTGTGACAGTGATGATCGCAGCGATGGCAGCCTTGATGATGACTTGCCATAAGCTGCTCAGAGCCCATTTTTGAGCTGATCCACACTGATTGGACATCCAGCCTGACCTCATCTAACCCCTTAACAGGAAATGGATTTTCCATAATGAAATTCCACTGAACTAAACCTCGGCAATGAGACTCATTGACAGGCGTGCCTGAGTGCTCTCACAGGGAGCCTCAGCACCGCCATTCTGATCCATCCAGTCACGCTTTGGAAACTATTTCTATGGAGATGCTTCAGCTGTCTTACTGTTTCCTTGGAAACAGCATTACCTGGCAGCACTGTCAGGACCGGTTGCCACTGATGTTCATGGACTGACTCCCTAACGCATGAGAAGTCTCTAGAAACACGACCCCTTCACTATTGGCTTGGTCGAAAATGTAACGGTTGGAGAAGTTTAAAGAAGTTCTCAATGAATGTTTTATTCCTCCTGTCAGTGCCACCAAGTGGAAAAGGATCCTCATCAGAAAGTCACCTGAAACTGTTTTGAACTGCTGAGTTTTATGAGAATTTGTTAAAGCCTATCTTTCTTATTTAATGAGCGTCAGTGTACCACATCATTGAAAAACAGACTTGTAATGAGCCTTGCCACCAATTTCTGTCCATAATCAATTTGTCTTCCAACTGCAGGTTTCTCCATAGATTTGCATTCACTCTCTCCTGGAAGCATATTGTGAGCTGCTTGCCACACTCTGTTTACGGTAAACAGAATTATCATTAAATGAAATATGGAGAGGGAGGAAAGGAAATGCTGATATGTAATATGACAATGAGCCCTTGTTTAATACTGGCTTCCAAAACCATAACAAATGGCAGTTACAGAAATGATTAATGTGAGCATTTTCTGCTCATCACTGTGGTTGAGGTTGCTTCCTGCTTTTGTTCCTGACATAAAACAGTCATACTGTAATTCACACGACCACAAGAGGTCCTTGTCAGACAAACACAAACATAATGTGGGTTGCAGAGGCGTTTGAACAAATGACAGAAGCTCAAATACGCAGAGCAGAGTACAGTGGGAGACAGATAATCCTATTCAAATGAACAACAGATGTTACAGTATTCCTTCCTGTGATCAGCTGGATCTCGTCTTGTGAAGTCCTGCTTTCTTTCATCTCAAACCGCTCATCAACGTTCCACTTTCGGGAGCAGCTCAGTTTCAAGCACCAATGATAATGGGCCTCTTTGATAGAGATTTATGGCGATTTCCTTACAAAAAGGAAACGCGTTGTGAAAAGGTGTCATTGCCTGTTCCTGTGCAAGTGATGTGTATAGATGTGCCGTTGTTTCACATCAATTGATCAAACAGCAGCCCAGCAGCTGCAGAAGTGGTAATATTTGCTTATCACAGCATCCTGCCAATCATTCAGGGGCTGTTAGTGAGCTGGAGATGCAAGGCTTATCTAACCTCCAGGAGACATGACAGACAGCAGCCTGAGCCGAGGCCAGCTGCTGCAAAACTGTCAAGCTGGTAAAAGGTTTGCACCAAATTAATTTCCACCATTCCACCTCACTCTTACCTCTCTCCTCCTTTTCCAATTCTCTTTTATGGCTGCATAGCTGTCGGAGTGTGAAGGTGTTGCAGATATCTCTCTTTCACACATATTTTGCCATTAATGCAGAAATCAGAGAGGAAGAAGGGTTTAATCCTCCGTTACGTCTTCAAACTAGTTTCTCAATGCCTGCCTCAACCTCTTCACACCCCCTTCTCTCTCCTTTTGTATTCCCAGTCTATCAAACAGTATCAGATGGTGGATAAGAGACCGAGGTGTTGTTAGTGTTGCTGCGCCATTCATTCAGCAGACTCAAGATTTTTACTGCCGCTCAGGTGGGATTTCACAATTTGATGAAATGTCAGACACAAAAGCAGAGGTTTTCCATCTGTGTTCAACACATGACAAAGGCTGGAAACCATTCACAGTGATGAAAATACAGGCATCCATTATCAGTGTGGATCCAAGGTGTGTGAACATTGTAAGCACTTCAGAAAAAACATAATCTTCCTTGAGCTGAAAATGTATTTCATGTTTTTGGCAAGTTCTCCATCAGCTTAACACAAAAGCTACTGTGGTCATTTTAACACAGTTGACCTTGATGGCTGAATGGACGGCATTCATCGGATGTTCTCCAGTGGCTTTTGATGCTGCAAACATCTTCAGTCATTGATTCAATCTACTGCTCTTCAATCAACTACTAAAGCTGCACAAATCAGTGTTCTTATATTAATAGTGCATCTACTGAAATGAGTGTGTGTGATGTAAGGGGGCACTCATAATAAGAAACCCACAGGAAATTACCTATGGAGTGTTTTAGCCTGTTTTGAATCGTTGTTTTACTTTTCTGGCCCACTTTGCTTATATTAATGTTCCAGACACAGCAGCCAGCAGTTTTCAGTGAAAGCTCTGATAAATTGACTGTATGCTACATGCCTAACGCCAAACAGCAGACAAAGTGAGCAACTACCTTCGTCAGGAGGCCAGAAAAACGACTCCAAATGAATGCTAATGCTTCTCTGTGTGTCTGCTGGACATGTAAATTGGCGATTGTTTGCTGACGCTTTCACTATAAGAACTTTTTGAGGTGATAACACAGTAAATGATTTTGTCTTTTCAGCATATTTCAGGAGCCCCAAGTGGTCTGGAAAAAACAATCTGTGCTGCTTTAATATGAGAGAAAGACTGTGATCTTTACAGTTAGGAAAATGTTGATGTCTTGGTTAAAAGAAACCAATACTGAAGAAACCCAGAAACCCACCCCAACCTTCTTCCTAACATGTTTTGTGACAGAATACCAAAGACATTCTACTTCTGCGGCAATCATAACTGTAAGAGGTCACTTGTCAGGAAAGTGTCAACAGAGGTTGTTTCAAGTGTTTGAACAAATGACAGATGCTGTCATTTCTGTGGTTAGGAGAGTCTCGATCCAATGGGCTCATCCTTTTTCAGAAACCGACTGCTCCCTGTGGTCCTGCACTATGTTCACCATGCCCGACTTCTCTTTTAACTTTGTAAGCTGAGCCACAGCATTTGAAAGCTTCCCATGTTGATTTGTGTTGATATGTTATTGTTCTGTCCAGCACTTTGATTCGCTGTGTGTAATGAACACTCTTGCCTCTAGAGGCTGCTAGCAGGGCTTGCAGGGCTTTTTGTTTTTTCTCCTCAGTGTATCTAGCATCACGAGCTGAAACCATATCCATGCCTTCCTCCTGTGGAAATGGTATACTAGTGGTATGGTGGGGGAGGGTGCAGAAAGTGCAGAGGCAACAGGAAACCAGAGCAATGATCTTCAGACCATTAATTCATCTTTTCCGATCGGAATATCCTTCCTGAAACAGAGAAGCACTATGCTTGGCCATCAGGGATTTGGAAGAATGGTTTAAGAGGATGTAGAGGGATGTGCTGGAAGAATGGGAGTCGGGGAAGAAGAGTGAGGGAAGAGAAAAGTTCATTTCCCAGGAAGCCGGGGGGAGAGACTATCAGGCTCTGAGGAATGTGCTTTTAGAGAAATGTTATCTCCTTTATGTTGTTATCGTCTGTAAACAACGCTTATCCAACCTCACCCCCCCCCCCCCCCCCCCCCCCCATGTACATCTGGAAAACAGGGATCAGTTTTTGCATTTTTATGAGCTGCATGATAAAGCATAGCGAATCCATTTACTATACGCTGCAGCTGCGTTAGCCTGACTTAATCATGCTGCTTTGTCTTTGACATCAATTTTTTCAAAACTTAGCAAAAACGCATATTCCGTGTGTTTGTGTAACTCTCTTTTCTCCATGTGTCTGTCCCTTGTTTTGTTCCCTATGTGTTCCTGCTGTTAGTGTGACTCTCTCTCTGTGTGTGTGTGTGTGTGTGTGTGTGTGTGTGTGTGTATGAGGCACCACGAGAATGTTGATGCCATGGAGTTGGGGAAACAAGATGTGGGCGAGTGTCAGCCCGGATTACACCAAGCCGTTCTCTTCACTCTGGCACCCACACAGCACATACTTCTGACGTAATGTAAATAGTCATACTGCCTAAGGATGAAGACTATAGTCATCTTCATCATTATCATCATTTTTATGATCATAATCCTCCCACCTCAATGCTGTGGCCCCTTTAGGTCTGCTCAGCAGAGTGTAATAACTCTCGACAGAAAAAAAAAGGTTTTATTCACTGGAAAGAGAGCCACAGAAATTTAATATCACATTTACGTGATATTAGATTTTTGTGTGCTGTGTCCTTGGCAAGCGTTCCATGTCTCATGTGAAACTACAAATATACAATACACAATGCAATAATGCCCAAACTGTCAATTTCATTGCAACTTTAATTTGAAATTTATGACATACATATCAAAGAAAGCACGAAAACAAGTAAAACAGCAACTTATGATTGCTTGAGCAACATAAAAGGGTGTATTATTACATCCAGGGTAAAAGTTCACATTGCACAGTAATGCAACTGAAATGTATGACGCTATGGGGAAGAATTCTCATAATCTCATGATGAATTCTCATAATCAGAGTAGCAATTCCATCCATCCATCCATTTTCTATACCGACTATCCCTTGTGGGGGGGCTGGAGCCTATCCCAGCTGTCAACAGGCGAGAGGCGGGGTACACCCTGAACCGGTCGCCGTTGTCGATTGCAGGGCAACATTCACGTTCACACTCACACCTAAGGACAATTTTTAGAGTCACCAATTAACCTAATGACCATGTTTTTGGTCTGTGGGAGGAAGAGAACCGGAGAGAACCCACACATGGATGAGAAGAACATGCAAACTTCACACAGAAAGGCCCTGCCCGACCCGATGATCAAACCGGCGACCTTCTTGCTGTGAGGCACGCGCACTACTTGCTGATTCTTCATTCATCTATTACTATATGGTAAATGCATGTGCATAAATGACAAAATTGCTCTTTTGCATATTCATTTTCTTCCTATAAAGTAATGTTTTTTCATGCATTTTGCACTCATGGGGAATATATAAAATTAAATTCAAATGAAAAAGCCTGCAGGTCTACCAAATAGCACTATCAGCAACAACATGGGCCAATGGGGTGTTAGTTATCAACAACATTCCCAACATCACTGGAAGCTTGTTTTTTTTGCTGATATACAGTGCATATCGCTTGACACCGGGGATTAGAGCATATCCTGGGCAAGCTACCCTGTTTTCACCTTCCTGCACCTCCTTTAAGTGGGAGGAGGTGAGTGACGCTCAACATCAGAGTAACAGCTCAGACATTAGTAACATTAGTATGTCTGAATGTGTCTCTTCTGGCCAAACATCCTGTTTCATGTGTGGAACATCAATCCACAGCGGGCAAATTATGATCTGAAAAGCCTTTCATGAGATGAATTGTGTTACCTTGCATGTAAGTTAGCAGTTAGGCACATCATGACATGCATATAAACATGCACACACACAACTGCATATGTAAATGCATACATGCAGGTATGCGCACGCATAAAATACACATTTGCATGGAATTGGATGCCATTGGTGAAAGGTGATAATAGATTTTAGATTGAACAGTGCACAGAGAGAAAACAGAATTGTTAGCAGAGGCAGCCGTGGCATTTGCCGTTTATTGCTGTGCGGGGTTTAAGCAAAGGTGGGAAAAATGCATTAGTATTGACTGCCCTTCCAAGGAGTCCAAGCCAATTTAAATACAGTGGTCTTTGTTTAATTCCAGTCTGTCCCTTTCAGCAGTACGTGCTCTTTACTGTGACCTCTAATGTGATGTGTAAGTGATGTCATCAGCCACAGAACCACTGGTGGGAGGGTGCTCCTCTGGGACAGCCCTTTCTCATCATCTGCAGTTACAGAGGAACTAGGAATGTCCTCTCCCTGGGCCCTGGTCACCCAGCTTCTTTTGCATTTGCAGAACTCTCCAAGCCCATCAGCAATGTAGCATCTGTGTGTGTGTGTGTGTGTGTGTGTGTGTGTGTGTGTGTCTATGTCTCTCTCTCTCTCTCTCACTCACACACACACACACACACACACACACACACACATTGCTACAAAAACATTGTTATGTAAACCCACCACGTGAATATCTTTGTTATCTAGTCACATAAACATCCACTGCCTTGCTGCATGCTTACCCTCACAAACACACACACTTTGATGAACCCATGCATTTCTGTGCCTGCGTATACCCCCCGCTCACCACACACACACACACACACACACACACACACACACACACACACACACACACACACACAATCTTCCACTCACATCCGATCCACATTGACAAATTGTGTGCTTCAGCGACAGCTTTTGTGCTTAGAAACAAAGCGAACTCCCTGCTGTCACCAACATAAACAAACAACATACTCAGTGTGATTTGCCCAGAGTTCAACAGAAGGCAGCGAGAAGACAAATTGCTGTTTTTGCAAAAAAATGTGCCGGGTAGAAAGGTTGTTGAATTTTATCATTGGAGCTAAAAAAAATGGAAAATGCGTTCGGGCAGTTGTGGCTTCGTAACTTGTGATTTTCAGTCTGCAGATATTGTGCGATATATGACCTCAGTGGAGGACTGCGGCTCATTCATGCAGTCTATCATTTCTCTGATGACATCTCACTGCACTCTCACCCAGAGGGGACAAGTGCAATAAACAACATAATGTATTGTATTGTGCATTTACCAAGGCTTCAACAAGTCTGCAGTGGAGAATACTCCTCGGCTTATTTTACTTTCATGAGCGAATTCGTTGTTTTGTTGTGAGTAACCAAGCATGCCAGAAGTTCAAAGCAGTGCGGAGTTGTTGTGACAAGGAGAATAATTGCGTCATGACTAGCATGATGTGCCATTCAGTCAAGGAATAAGTGTATTAAAATTCACAAGGTTCAGTGGTCAGTGCTGGTCTCACAGACAAGGTGCTCATTGATGCTGAAGAAGCATCAACAAACATGACAGTCAGTGGCCGAAGCTGAGACGCTGAGCTCGAGCGCTGTGCTGTTTATCACTACAGTAAGTGCCACCGAGGACGACTCTGAATGAACAGTTTGAATTCTTGGATCGTCTAGTAAATGTCCAAAAGTAACACTGTCTGCGCCTCATAACAACCAAAATCATCCTCATTAAAAATAAAGCATATTCAGCTTTAACTTTACAGGTAGTGTTTTTTTCTATCTGCCAATGTGTCACTGTTTCATTTTAAAACAACGTAATAACCAGTCATCTATGACTTCAGCTCCATACCGAGACATATTCCAAATCTTCTTATTGTAGCACAATTGTATCAAGTTGCCACTGTTTTATTTTAATCATCTCGTTCACCTTGTACCTTGTCAGCACAACGATGTCAGCTGACTGCTCAACAATTCTCTTTGATTTCCAGAAATAATCATTTGTGGAGTACGATGCCTGATATGTGCTGTGCATCAATGTGCCTCATTCTTTTCTGAATATATGAACTGCAACTTTATTTTATGTGTTACGACTTCAAACCACCAACAAGGGTTACATTGTACATTTTTCTGTGACAAGTAGTGTAAGGGTTTATAATTTGAAATTTGTCTTAAATTACAGTAAGTCACATTTTTGGGGTCCTTGTCATTACATGGATGGTTGATATATTCCATCTCTCTGTGCTCACACTGATCTGGGATGAAGTAGCCTAATGCAGGCTCTGCCGTGCATGCATGAATGTATTTTCAATTGTGGGGGCTGATGCATGCATGACGTGGCCGCTCATGCATGCATTAATGCTTAGAATAAACAACTGACAGATGTAATACATTTTCTATAGTTAAATCTGAAACCTGCAAGCACTAATATTTCAGCACAATAAACAACACAGTTCTTGTGATTCAACATGAAGCGCCACGTTTCAGATACTGTATGTCTTCAGAATGAGCATCTGCCAGCTCTGTTTTCATCACCTGATCTCCACCAAGTCCATAGTGGGTTAGTTGCTGCTCTGTGTGCACAACAGGATGAAGAGGTGCCATTTCAACAGAATAAAAACACACTGGGTTTACAGGCAGAAAGCCTCCATGCAACTTAAAAACCAGTGCAGATCCTGAATATGTGTGTGTGCCTGTGGATGTACAGAAAACATGCCAGTTGTGTGAAGCGGCTCATTTTAGCTGGGAGGATGGCACGCAGCAGCACGGCGAGCAGTTCCCCTCAACCAAGGAGAAATTAATAATTTATTACACATAAGTAACTTGCCCAACACTTCACATTGTCAGGGACATGCCCTGAATAACAGCTTCTACTCATATAAAACCACCCACACTCATTTTTATACGGGTCTCTTAGTTACCCAGAGCATCCTTTAAACAAACAAAAAAGTTTCCCTTTGGAAAAATAATTGTTCTGCTGGTCCATCCAGTCCATTCTCCACTTTATTATCTCTGTTTCTGGCCAATGAGTCTTTTCAATAATTGCAACATAAAGGATCTTCCTTTTAAGTGGGTTATGCCAGATATGTTCTCTGTAGGAAACTTAATAATATTGTTTATCATTCTAAAATTCCAAAAAGTTAAAATATGACCAAACATGGTCTAACGGGTCCAGTCAACCATATTTGTCTCCATATGGAAGAACGCATGATTTTAAAATAAAGCCATTCACCAGTGAGCAACTCAATTTCTCTCATTATAAACGCCTTAATTGAAATGTTTGGGTTTAATTGGAAATCAAGGACCTTCTTCCCACTTTTCAGTGAACTTGAGCGCAGCAGGGAAAATGTAGCTGGGCCCTCTTAGCTGCATCATGCCATTTCTCCCTGACTGTCATGAAGCATCATCATTTCTCTTCCCAACTCCCCTGTTATGTCAGGAAAGAAAGACAGCTTACGCTCTTGCACTCTCACTCGACACTGTTCTTATCTGGATCCTTTTATTATATTATTCATCGGATTTCTATTGCTGCAGTTGACATCATATCGCAGCGTCTCTCAAAAAATGTCAATTGCAACTCCACTAAGTAGCTGTTTGTTTCAAATTGCAAGCCATCTGTGGTCATATGCTTAAGGCTGTTCTTTTATAATAGAGGTTTTCACTTAACTTTGCTTACTGAGTATGAATAAGTAAGACTGTGGGAACTTTCAACCTCCTTCATTTAAATGTCTGAATGAGTTTGTCCAATAACTAAATTACTGCATATTAGCAGCCACAGCTCTTGCATGGACACTATCTTCAGTCTGTGGCATTTATTTATTCAGTATTCCCATATATGTTATGCTAACTTAGGACCCAAAAGCAGGACTTGGATAAGAGGCTTCCACCAGTTCAATGGCAGTTTTATTTAAAAGTTGGTGAGATGGGGTTTGGAGAGCAGGACCAGATTAGATGACCAGCAGAGGTGAAGCAGAGCAGGCAGAGGGCTGAGCTGCCAAATGGAAAGCAGATTGGCAAGGCACCGAGTGAGGCAGGCAGACAGAGATCACTGAAGAAAATGAGAACCTGAGGCTCAAGGAAACACAGAGTAAATTAGGGTTCTGGCAAACAGACAACAATAATGACTCGGAGCTTAAGCTTGGCCTTAGCATTAGTATCATGTTGGCAAACATACAGCTGAACAATCTGGAGAGTGTCCTGAGCACCAGGGCTGATATACTGCAGGAGTGATGAGTTGATGAGTTGCAGGTGAGCGGCTTGGAGCAGGTGTGTGGGCTGAACAGTAATAACCGGGGGCAGAGGAGCGCCTCACCCCCAACTCAGGCAGACACACATGCACTGTATTCAAAACTGCCTACTATACTAGCAGTATGTCCTGATTTGATTTTGCAAACAAAAGCAAAATCTGCAGTATGCCAGAAATGGAGGAACAGGGGAGCAAAGGAGATACAGGGTGTATTCAGGATGCCTACTATAGATCAATGAATGCAGTTGGTAATTGTATGCAGCAAGAAACTCTTAAATTCATTTATTTTGCAGTCTGCTTAGTCAAGCTCAGCTGGTTTCTGGTTTTGGAGAGCAGAAATAAACAATAACACAGCTAATAGTAAACCACCACCTCTGTGTAGCATCCCCCTTTGCACCAAAAACAGAAATTTTAAATGTGGATTTGTAAATGAACATTTACCTGAGAGATGGGTAAGGCCTGCCTGACGCCTGGAGGGAAACAGATCCAGCTGTGTTCTGTCACATTACTTCACAGTAACTGTCAGTTGGCTCTCTCAGTGTCTCTGCAGCTTTGCAAGCGTGTCGTCATCCTCATTATCTTTGCTTCAGTCAAACTGGGCGCCTTTTCAGAAAACTTGTTGACTGATGGTGTTGTTGTTCCTGTTAATGCCCAAGCTGGTTTGGTCTTATTGTGAACTTTTCCCTCTTAGCTACATAATTTCAATGAACAAAAACGTGAGGTAATGAGAGAATAACACTGAAAATCTTTCAGTTGTGGCCCTGACTTCCCCTCTGCCATTGTTCCTGAGGTCTGCTATGTTGGCTGCAGAGGTCCGTGTGACTGTGAGGTCTGTGAGTGTGACACATATGGGGCATCCCAACGCCGAAAACATTGGAGCTCTTTTTCGATTCATCATCACTTTTTGTACAACTGTCAAATTCTAAATCTGCATACTTGATTTCTTGCCTCAAAAAATCTCAGAAATGAATTTATTGATGATATAACGTCACAAAGTGTGAAATGCTTCTGGTTGTTTGCCCGCCTGGCTGTTGCAGATTTTGCTGTTGTTTAACATACTGAATACTACTTGCTACATTTTGGCCAAATCAGGACATACTGCTGATAGAGAAACACAAGGAATCAAGGCCCTCCCAGGAGAAATCAGCATTTAATGCATACAAACTGATGAAGAACAGGTTCTTTGATGGTTGAGTGTCTCGGGTTCAGCTGGAGCCTGGCACTCAGAGCTGCAGGAGGCTTGTTGACATTACTTACTTTGAATACTGATTCTGTTCATCAAGACAGGTCAGAGTCTCTTTGGCCCAGTCAGTCTCCCTCCTCTCTTAAAATCCACTACAGGCCTGTCTGCTCTAACTGAGAATAAATAAGCTTTCTGCAGGTGATTGTTGTGCTTATGCATGTGCCTGTAGGTGTTTTCATCAGATTGAAGAGCTTATCTGCAAATCAAGAGGTTCTCAGGTTGTGTAAGGCAGAGACAAGAGGGTTAAGAGTGGTTTGATGGTACTGAAAAGTGAGTCGTGTGCCACCTGAAACCAACAATTGAAAACAGGATGGAGTAATCTGCATAAATCCTCAATTTTTCTTTAAGACAACATGGTATTTCAGCCTCTGTGGGCTCAAGGAGCTGTAACCTCAGATAAACTCAACATTAGTACAGTAGAAGCAGTATAAAAAAGTAATAAACACAATAAAATGGCACAACCATTCTACTTAACTAATATTTTTTTATCCATATTATATATGCTATTGCATCATATTTTTTATGCCGATGAGGCATAAAATCAATACTGTATCACTTTGAGAAAATTAAATTGGTTTGGTATAATTTCATGTTCATCCAGCAAAACCAAACCAACATCTCAGTGTTCTGTTATTGTGTTACTGTATACTTTATATTGGTAAGATTTACTTGCAACCATATTTCCTGTTGTGTTTTCATGAGGGCTGATGACTGGGAGTCTGAATTGAATTATCTGGTTAAAGAGGCCAAAAAATGTTGCACACAAACACTGGAGAAAAAATAATGAGTATGACGTGCAGTGAGATTTCTGTATAAAGAGATCATGTTTCTGAATGTCACTGACATGCATGATTCCCCTCATGTCAGGCCAATTAAAATGAATAGATGAAGAGGGACCTTCAGCTAAAACAGCTTGCAGGAAAAATCAATCAAAATATAAGTAACAGACAGTTTTGGCTGGAATATCTATTTATGGTGCCAGTTAATACTGTAGCTGGAGGGGCATTCTTCCCCTGGACTTTATGACAGCTGAGATTGGTCGTGCAGGACCTAACTACACTTGAACTATGGGTAATAAAATGACTAAGCACAAGTACCTCATACAAATGCAGTTCAAGAAACCTGAAGTAGCCTTGTAATGCAAGGAGAGAGGGGAAGCTTTATACAAGAAATGTCGACCAAAAAGGTCCAAAAATGCATTTGGGATTCATGCAAGCGATATCTGATCACCAAATCAGCCTCTGGAATAGACGGGGGACAAATTTGGCATGACTGCTGGGTCATTACAGAACATTTTCAGTTCACAGTGAGCAAATGTGCGCATAAATTAATGTCCAGATGTGACCCAGCTCTGACATTATCTTTTCAAAAGCTGATCAACTCAAAAAAGTTCACCTTAATTAGTCACTGACATACATTTATAGAGGATTTTAATAAACCTGAGGGGCTGGTGGTAGAGATGAAAACGACGATGTCATTGATTGTTGAAGGATTTCAGATAAAAACCTGAAGATATCAAGGACCTGGGCATTAAGGGCTTGGATTGATTGATTGTTGAAGGTCACTGTTCTTGCCACAGTGCACATGCGCTCATCATATTCATTGATCCTATTAAGCGTATTGAGCAATGCACAGAAAACATTCGTCAACTGAATCCGTTTGTTGGGTTGTTCCACTGTGATGGATTTAATCCGATTTCAAATTGACAGTATGGATTTTTGAGAGCATATTCAACTTAGAATCAATGGAGCCCATTGTGATGATTGAGTAAGCTGGCAAACTCCTTTTCCCAAATTGCTAAAGCAGTGTGTGTAGTGTGGTGCAATCCATTGATCAGACATCCTGGGACGTGTTCGCTTTATCGTTGCAGTGGTCAAGTGGTGTTTATTTCAGAAGGGGGTCTGTGGCTATTTTTGTGTAGTGTTCAAGTGTAATTAGTTACCTGACCACAAGTTGACCATCAAGGTTTCTCAGAACAAACTGATAAAAGTGACACAAGTAACTTGTTACCACCCACCCGTGTTGACGATAGTTACATATGTATTAGTTTCAAAGTTATTTGTTGTGAAAATTGCAGTGGAAATTCGTTTCTGTTGCAGATAATTATTACAAATTTCTTTGGCTGAAAACAAGTCTAGTTTAGGCCTCATGCATCACGGATTTTCATCAAAATGCAAAGAAGTTTTCAAATGATTCATCATAATTTGGAGAGTTGCCTTTCGCTTTGCTCCTCCATAAAGTCTCTAACAGGAGTTGGCTCAGACTGTGAGACTCAGCGGGCACCTTTATTGTGATCTTCCAACCTCAGCAGCATACAGCGTTCTATTTTGTTCTTTCTATTTCTGCAACAATACACAAGAGCTTTAAGACAAGTCTTACAATTAGTATATGTTAACAAGGGGAGGTTAGAAGTTCAGTGAACAAGCTAATTGCTTTTTGCCCTTATGACGAATTCCTCAGATCTCTTGTATGTTCTCCAGCAAAAGCTGCTCAATGGCAGAATAACAATAACAGAACACATTCTGACTTGTTAGAACGAGTCACCTTTGGCTGTTGGATTTAGCTGGAAAGGTGGAAGAAGCTATTAGTGGGTTTTATGTTGGTATAATCAGAAATGTATACAAATAATCTAAGGAAGAATCTAAAGAATAAGAATGTTTTTCTTTAGAGGTATTTTTCACTTGTAATGACATAAATAATCATCGAAAACAATCTTATAATAGTGATGAAGAATCAGCAGAGCAATGTGTCCGAAGCTGGGAGCCATGATTTCTTACTTTCAAACCAACAGCCACCTTGAAATCCTGGTCATCTGTGATTCTCCAACAGGCGTTCTTAGAGCTACAAAACTGGCTGTGAAAATGTGTTTGTGTGTGTGTGTGTGTGTGTGTGTGTGTGCGTGTGTTTATGAAGCCTATGGATGAAGTCCAGAGAAAGGCCATCTGTTACGATCTCACCTCGCCTCTTCTGCCTTTCCAAACCCCTATTGTTAACCCACCCACGACCTACTCCATCTCTCAGTATCCTCCTTAACTACTGCCTGCCTGTAAAAACAAATGGTGCTTCACACACACGCACACAAACAAACACACACACACACACACGTATGTATAAAACTAATGCAAAGACAACTAGATTTGCTGTTGTAGTTTTGATGGTATTTTTTGCCAGTTAAAGGTCTCATCTCTTCTATAACCACTGATGCTGTATTCACGACTAAAACAACAAATCCATTTGCTTTTCCCTTACTATAAAAACTGTTCATTTGACCTGACTCAAAATTAGGAGCAACATTTTCCTGTCACAGTGTCTTCAGTCTCTTACCTGCTGCCATTTCCTTTCATCTGTTCACCTGCTCAGCCAGTACTTTTCCATTCTCACTCTCCTTGCCAGCCACGCCCCCCTGCCCACTCACCTGATCCACACCTGTTTCTCATTACCAGTCAGCCCAGTACTTAAGCTGCTCTCCCACACTCACTCATTTCCAGATTGTTCTTTGTATCTATGCAAGACTCTCCAGCATTCATGACTGGACTGCCCTCTTGTTACTGAACTTGGCTTTGACTACATCTGATGTCCTGTTCCCTGGTAAATACCTCAGCCTTCTGTCTCTGGCAACAAGTGCTGCCCAGCACTTCCTGGATGGAAAGTGTGAAACACAGTGTTCCTGCTGCAGACAAGTGGGATATTGATTACATACCATAATGATCCCCACGAATCCAAGATGATTTGAGGTGCAATGTTTAGCATGTGCACAAAAGAGGCAGGTCTGATAACACATCATCTGCTGTCAAGCACATTTAGAACTGAGTGAGTCAGGGAGGACGTAGACACGTTGTGCAGATGAAAGGGCTTGGACACCCCCAACATTCACTAGACCTGACAAATTTGCCTCAGCATTATCAGTGTTAATGTGTGTGTGTGTGTGTGTGTGTGTGTGTGTGTGTGTGTGTGTGTGTGGGGATGATTCTTATATCATTATTCAAATTATTGTGGATATTTGATCCATATGTGCTTTATCAAAATGTTTGCTTTGTAATAAACTATCTTGCAATTATTAGTGTATACAGTGTCATTCATTTATTGCAGGATGAAAGTCTGAAAGAACTGACCACCAAATCTACCACTACCAGGACCTCGACTGCCATTTTTGCCACCAGCAGCTGTCTCAGAACCTGGTGGCAGTTGTGCATCTTTTATCAGGAACCCAAAAACCCAAAAAGGGTTAGTTTTCCAGTCCTGCTCTTCTCAGGGAGGAAACATACTTGTAAATCTTGAAATGCTGCATACTGTTTCCCTTGGAGACAGTTTGGGGCTCATGCATCATCAGGTTTAACGTTAACAGTGAAAAGCTGTGAGGACTCTTTTCCACTTTGAAAAATGTGTTCACTGAGCACTGAAGAAGCATGTCACACCCCAGGAAGGCTCTTGTGCTTTTGTGAAGGACCTGATCAAGAAATGCAAGGCAGAGTGCAAAGACAGTTTACTGAGGTGATTTCTGTTTGCCAGAAGAATGTGTGGTAAGTACACCACTATCATATTAGCTGTATCATTTTTTGTGAAGGTGTTTTTCTGAATTATCTTCCAGCTTTCAGATGGATAAAAATCCCTTTCACTCTATATTTGCCATTATCGAGTAATGTGAAAGTAAAATGTCCCCTGAGCTGCATGCTGTTGTTGTCTTGCTTGTTTGATGCATAGTGCTGACTGCTGACTTAACATTATTATTAAAATATACAGTAAATAACCATATCATTTCATGGTTGCCATTTAATATATAAATCTACATAATATTGAACTATTCAATATGAATCTGAAAAAAAACAACAACTTGATTGTCAGGAAACGGCCATAAAAATCAAAAGGCCTGGCCAGTTATTTAACTCTGGCACCATGACTGCGCTGTGTAGATGTTTGCCACTGTCATCCTTTGAAGGAGGCCTGTAGATGAGGAAGAGGCTCTCATGGAGTGAGCCCAGATGCCCTGTGGAGGCCCCACTCTCACTGCCCTGTAGGCTTGTGTGATAGTATCACACAGCCAGTGAGACAGATGCTGTTTTGACAGTGCCACGTCTTGTGTGCCCTCTGTAATGAATGAACAGCTGCTTTGTCTTCCTGATATTTCTGTGCGTAAAACATGCTGAGACAAAGCGCACAATGGGCAGAGCCAGTGAGACCTTTCTTCTGCCTTGTTTCTGTGAGGCAGAGCGAAGAACCTCTCAGGGGGAAATAAGTCTGGACTGAAAGAAGCTTGCTATTACAAGGGTGAGATCAACAGTGTGCATTGGTTCCTCTCTTATGCTGGAATCAGACTGCACACATCTAGCCCGATTTTGAGGCGATTTTATTATGGCCAATGAATTACCAGTGTCAATTCACTGGAATCACTATTGGGCATCTATACCTGTATAGTTTGACATGCTAAATGACCTGTTGTGCAGCATCTGTGTCACCCTTGCGACACCCTGAGGAGAAGTCTAGCATGTCAGAAGTTTTTGTCTTGACACTCTTGTTGTTCATACTGTCCTCTCTGTGTGACCCAGGAGTGCATCCACAGCAGTTGTTTCTCTCTCTTCTTTGACCACCAGCAGCACACACAACACTTCTGTCGCCATGACTGACAGTTGCTTCACTCACCTCCCAGATGACATCTGAACTCACGTGAGATGGTGAAATAAGACGTGCCATGATAGGTTGGGGTCATAGGTGAAGTCTTGCCAGTCATCCGACCAAGACACGGCAAGAGGTCAGGGCACTGTGAGCGTTAGATCTGACGCGGTGACCATCAAAGACAAAAATATCGTGCTGCCTGATCCTAGCATTAGCCAATGGATAATATCTTACAATAATAATTAGCATAAAGGATTACATTTATATAGTGCTTTGTCATGATACTCAAAGCTTTTCAATAAAGGAAACTCGCTTTAACCACCACTAAGATGTAGCTCCCACATTGGTGATGCGAGGCAGAGATTTGTGCGCCACAACGCTTACCACACATCAGTTGTGAGGGAAAGAGAGAGAGAGAGTGTGTGCAGCACTAGGGATGAATTCCACTGTGGTGCTGGAGTGTCCACAACAGCTTTCTGTTGTCTGACTCCCTTTGAATAGCACTTCTCTATCTGTGGCCTTCATGGCAGGACGAGATGGCTGCAGCATGTCATAGATGGAGCCAACTATCTTTCCAAGGGTTCCCTCCATGCTGTCTCCATGCTGTGGGTGCTGCTGTGGTTTCGCCGCCATTAGCTGCAACATGGTCGGGAACCAAGATTTGGTCTGGCACCACCAAAATGACCCATAGATTCACCTCCTGCATGTTCGCTAAGAGGCAAGGAATCAGAGGAACTGGAGGAAACAGGTAAAGGAGAGATCTGCTTTTATTTTTTGAGATTCTGTTTATATCTGACAGGACAGATGGCAGGTCAAATGGACCTTACGGTTGTGCTGCAGCTGTATGTTGGGAGGTGACAGACGGAAAATTGGTGGATGACACGTCCATGTCACAGGAGGGAGTAGATGCCCCTGAGGTCTCTGATGATGTTCCCCCAGCAGCAGCCTTCAGTCTCCAGTGGACCCAACACTGCAACTTGTTGTTTGGGTTCAGGAGCACGTGTTCTTTCCACAGCTCAACAATATGTCCAGTCCAGGTCAGCAGTTCTCCTCCCCCATTGAACACAGCCAAAACCAAGCCCTGGGTTGCTGTCACAGCAGGCATTGATGACCTTCTGACCACAGCACCTACCAGCTGCCTCTACAGTGAAGGCTTTTAACATAGCCCACTTGGATTCCATATCCTCAACCTCCCCTGGGATGCGCAAGAAATTTTTGTTGAGTTGAGTTGAGTTGAGTTGAAGACCTCATGGACAGGAGCCTCTCGGTGTGTTCTTCTTACATGTAAAAATGTGATTGACTGTTACAACTTAGGTACTCCACTGATGCTGTTGAGTTGAATCCTCCCCCCAGTCCCCACTGCACCTGCCCAATAACTATCTAATTCACTCTTTGTGCCTGTAATTATAGGCTCCAGTAAAAACCACTGGCCAGGAATTGTTCTGTAAATAACCACAGAAAGTGCTGTGTTGTCACAGCAAAGTCAGTAAAGAGATTAATAACACAAGTACATACTGCAGAACTGCATGATAATTGCTCTCAGGGGGAATTACACAACGTATGTGTGTGCATGTATGCGTGTGTGTGTGTGTGTGTGTGTGTGCGCACGTGTGAGTGTGTGTGTAGGTGTGGGTGTTGGTGTGTGAGCGAAAGAGAGAGACATGGGAAAGACGGGCTATGAATACAGTGAGGGCAGCTGCAAGTAAATCAAAGCACAGCCACATTTATCACTGAGGCTGAAACGTAATTAGCCTGTTGTAGTGAGGGCAGACATATTCTCCACTGACAGACATATGCACAGACAGTTACAGCTTCATTCTAGCCAGGATCCATCCAGGACCTTTTAAGCAACACGTCCTTCATCTACAGTAAGCTCGGTGTACTTGTACATGTTTTTTTCTAAAGTACAGCACAGTATGTGGCTTTCTGTGCACGTATTCGAGCAGCCCCTCTGCTGCTGCTGTTGTACATCTGGAAACTCATCCAGCGATAACAAACTTTCGAGAAATAGGTGTGACCTTTTAATACTGAATGGATGTCTCAGCTTTAAACCTAGCATGCAGTGCACTCATTTCAGCTTCGTGAATCAACCGTTTTTTATCCACGATACAACGTTTTAAAGACGATGACAGGAATAAATTAAGAAAATTATCCAACCAAAGACACGCTGCACAGCACTGTGTTGCTTGTGGCCAGTTAGAACATTCCAATTGAAAATTATGCAACCAAATTGATTTTGTAGCTGACACACTTCAGTCAGCACAGTGTGACCATCCTATTTATGTTTTCAGAGCTTCTAATTCACACCAGCATTTTCCAAACATTCGCCATTAACAATAAAATGCCAAAACAATGATACATAATTCAATAAGCTGCATAGATTGGCATAAAATTTTGCCCACTGTTTTTTTTTTCCCTCTGATGATGTGTAATAATGAAATTGGTAATCCCCTGAATTTTCCACTATAATAGCACCACCATGTGTTTGACATTTTTCCTTCTTATTGACATAAACTCAGCTATTGGGTGGATTGCTGAGCTTCATTATGATCCCTTGATCTTTAATGTAGTGATAATTAAACTCTTCGTTTTTTAACCGAATACCTGGCAAGTTCATGTCATTCCCATCAGCCTCCCATGTATTTTCTATTCAGTGCTAATTAGTAAATGTTAGCGTGTTAACATTGCAAACAGCCATTAGAATGGCTGTTGACTTTTAGTCTTGTTAATTTATGCCTGTTTGGTGTTTACAGGGAAAGTGTGAGGAGCACATTGCTGTAACAAGTCAAGACTCAAAAACAGATACTCGTCAAATATCAGTGTTTTTACATATTAGCTGTCAAAACAGTTAGTGGGAATGGCTCATCAGCACTGACTTTCTGAAAATGTATGAGTAGAGGTGTTTGTGTGAAGGAATTGTACACTTAGCACAATCCTAAATATACAGACAAGAACACCGGGCTGTTTTCTGTCAAACTGAAATGTATTGACTGGCCAAGGCATTCACGTGGCATCATTCCAACTAAGCTTGTGTTTCACCTGCTGGAGACTGAAGGAAAAACACTCCATAATGTTTGCAATGCAGGCCAGTCAGATCATCAGGCTTTGTAGTCATTGAAAAGCTTTGTAATCCTGAAACTAAAAATAGTGGACTGTGCATAAAACACAATTCCCCTCACCCTCAAATTAAAGTTGAGAGTCAGCACTTTAACCTCCAAGTCGTTTCATTTCCGAAGCCTTTATTGTAGAGTAGCGAGCCAAAACAATGAAAAATGTCTTACTGTCCTGTCCTGTCCTGGCCGCAGCATACACTATAAATAAGCTCGGAAGCAGAAAAATTATTCTTAACTATATTATGTATGACTCTAACTTAGAAGTATCTTCACACATACAACCCTTAAGTTTGTTTATCCACCAATGCCAACTACATTTTCATGACTTTCACGACTGTCTGACTGGAAAAGGAATTACTCTATGTGTCTCAAGGCTAGAACAAACCTGACTGACACTAAATCTACATGCACACTAATATGCTTTAAATTGCATAACATTTGCAAAGTTTAAGTTTAGCGTCCACACTACTCCAGCATTCTCAAACCCCAAAACTCTCAGCTAAACTCAGTATGAATTATCAAATCTAAAATGACTGTTGCTGTAGTATTTGTAAAGTATATGTTGACTATATCACAAACACGCATCTCTCTTTCTTTCCCACTTTGTCCATCATCCCCTCATTTGCTCATGTGCAGGGTTCTTTGAGGGACTACCATTCTCAGCAGTAATACTGACTGATGCCACATCAGGCAACGACAGGCACTATGGGAGCCCTAGCGCATTTTGTGGCGCTTTTATCTCCCAGAATGCTTTATGCTGTTGTTATCTGGTGCCTGCAGCCTGCTGCGGGACTAAACAGTAAACAGGAAGTGCTGCGCTAACACAGCCATGCCGTTAATGCTGTATTGTAGAGAGCCTGTGCAGCGCTCAGAGCTAATTTTAATGATAATCAGCTATGCTCTCTCTGTGGTGAAGCATCAGGCATCCACACCTGAGCGACTGTGTGAGAGAGAAAAGAAAAGAGAAAATAAGAGAGAGGTGCAGCATTGCTGTGTGAAAACTGGAATGTGATTATTTGGCTTTTGGTTACCTGATTGGTTTGATGGTGTTTCTCAACCTTGTGTTTGCATGAGGGTGGGTTACAGTTATTCATGGTTTCTTTGATGGTCTCATGCTACTCTGATAGGGGCTATGCAATTCTGGGTGAAATGTTTCACATCAGGGGTTATGGGTTTGCACAATTTATGGTAATATTGTGTGGTGTGTGTGTGTGTGTGTGTGTGTGTGTGTGTGTGTGTGTGTGTGTGTGTTGTAGTGACTCAGCAACAAGCTACAAGTAAAAAATCAGATGAGCTGAGGACAGGAAATCAACAGGTTGTCACCTCTGGGCTACTGACTGTCAGGCTGTGTGTGTGTGTGTGTGTGTGTGTGTGTGTGTGTGTGTGTGTGTGTGAGAGAGAGAGAGAGAGAGAGAGAAAGAACAAGACACGTAGGCAGAGAGCGGGGTAAGGCGAGGGAGAGACGGGCAGCTCCTAGCTGTGGGTGAGGTTGAATCATTCAGCGGCATCATTACCCAGAGGTGACGCTGGCTCACCCTCGGTAGTCACAAGTTGTCAAATTTTACATTCTTGTTTTGAGCCAAAGGGCCAATTCTCAAATTGTGTCTCAGGTCCTCATTTGTAAGTTCACATCCAGCCAAATCAAGTCACTCACTGAACCTTGCCATCAAGTTAATTTTAATTGATTTTGTGTTTGCTGATGGTGAACATATACTCAGCACCAGGTTGTCATCAGGTTTACTGGACTGGTCAGTGCTACAGTTAAAGTGCCCAAAACCCAGAACATTTCAACATATGTGTTTTTGTTTGGGTTGTATATTAAAGGAATATTTAAACATGTTGGAAATATGTGTATCGACTTTCTCTGTGAGAGTTAAACAACAAGATTGGTCACCTTCGCATGCGTTCATTCAAATATTGAACAGACAGCAGCTGGTGAGCTTAGCTTTGCACAGAGACTAGAAACATGGGGAAACGGCGAGCCTGGATTTATCCAAGGTTAAAAGAATCTGCGCACTAGCACCTCTAAAAACTCACTAATCAACACATTATATCTTGAACCACTTGCTTTCTAGTTGCAATGTGAGAGAGTTCGTCACCCAGCCGCCATGTTGAAAACAGACGAGCCAGAACCAAACACCACCCAACACACAAATCGTCATCCAGAGATTCAACATGTTGCCTATTTTTTATGTGTGATTCATGCTGCTCTCAGCAAAAATAGACAGTGAAAATTATCTATTGATTGTTATAATGACATCATACCAGCAACATTACACTTTTCAATATGTCTGTGTCCGTACGGCTGTCCTGTATGTCACAGGCATGAAAATATTTTTTGAACACCACACTTCAAATTAAAACTAACCTAAACGCTCATTAAATTTAGAATCCAGTGAAATGAAACATTCTATCATTGATGGCCATTATCAATGGCAAACTCAGTGGCAGCACCACAGCCGCAATGCAGTCTGTGTGGACATCACACGGATGTGGAAGCATTAATGTGTGCAAAAACACAAGCGTTAAAATGTCAAGTTGTGGCTTTATGGAAATACGTGCTGGACTATTTCCTGGCCAGGAGCAGTGACTTCCTAGAGTCTTCACGGGTTGCTTGGCAATGACATAGAGAAGACAAGATGCCACGACGCCCCTGCTTAAGTGGTGACATTTGTGACTGGAGCATTAATCACATAGGATGACACAGAAATTCTGCTGCCGTCGACAAGAAGCCAGGATAGCAGAACCTTTAGTTCTTCGTCACCACTTATCAACATGATACTATGTCTTAAATGCATTTAACTTTTGAAAAGAGGACATCAGATTTGAATGGTGAAAATACTGATGACAGGAAACTGCTCAAAACTCAAAACATCATACAAAAGTGTATGATTTTTTTTGTTTTAAAAGGTGACAGGTGTCAAACAACACGACAACCTGCCTGCCTGTTATAACAATCATGAAAACAATGATGAAGCCACATGGACTTACCGTCATTCATTTATCATTGTTTATTACAGTCTGACAAATCACCTCCAACTCCAAACTGATGGCTAATCACAGTTTGATACGGTGTAAACAGCAGCAGTAATTGAGACAATTTTGATTTTTGACAGCACGAGCAGCAAGAATAATCATTGTGATCCCAGCTGTGAAATATTCCACTCAAAAGAGCCAACCAGAGGTTTCAGGGGAGCAGGGCAGTTTGGTTGTCTGGGGTACGACATGCTGTGGTCCAAAGATAAGCTCTCGGCCCATTAAGGTTTTAAGTGTTGAGCCTCGCTCACTCTGTCAACACATCCCAGTCCACCTGCTGCAGTCAACAGCAAAGATGATAATTAGCTTAGTGAAGCAGCTCAGAGGTACTGCACCGTATTTGAGTAGAGACAAACTGCATCTGAATTCTGTTGGTATACTCAGAATTCAAATGTCATACTACAAATTCCCTTTACTTTTAACATTATCAAATGGCAGCCTCAATTGTTAATTCCATAAGTAGTAAAGTCGCTTCATAATGGACACAGATGAGTCCCCAAAAAATAATATCATGTCAATTTTATTTCCTCTCTCTACAATCTTACATTTCCTGCAGTTTTACACTGTGTTTTGTAGTATAAAATGTAATACACTGTATTTTAGTCTAATGATACATGCATGTTAGAATTAGATTTTCTGTGAATGCAAACACTTAACACATTAACACCAGCTCTGTAGAAATAATTACATGAAATCTATAGGTATGTGGGGTAAGTATTTACAGGATTCTTTATTATCCCCCTCATATTAAAGTGCAATTAAGCAGTGAAATTATACCATCACATCCTCCAGTGGCACTATGTTAATCAGCCATACTTATACACAGTGAAAAATGTCTGCTTTAGTATACGTGGTTACATTTAAATTAATAAATGCACATTTTTTTGGAATGTGAGCATTTGGTACAACGTATACAGAATTATTTTAAACTCCTTCAGATATGCTTTGAGGGCAGCAGCAAAGTTAAACAAGTGGGTGAGCAGGACTAAATAAGCACCATATTGACTGCTTTAGTGAAAATGTCGTAATTATTCATACATAGAGAAATAATTCATGCAAGAGCAGATGTTAAGAAGGGTTAAGAGGATGCGTTAACCAATAGCTGTAGAGCTAAAAGATGACATTTTCAACAGTCAGTCTTGAAGAAAAAAACCCAGATTTACAATAATAACCACAATTATTCTTCCATCAAATCTCTACCTCAACAGGCCTGTTTCCAATAAGACCAAAGATAGATTTCTATAATAATCATTATCATGACGGATTATAGTCCATCCTATTAGTAATACTAAATGGACAGTGATGTTTGTTTGCTTGGTGTATTGTATTTTTCCAATTTCAGATATAGAAGAATGACTTCTGAAAAAAAAATCCCTCTAACTGCGTTAGCTGGTCGCTGTTGTGTGCAAAAGGTGTCTGCACAGAGGAGGGTTTTTTATCTGCAATGCAGCAGTTGGGCGAATTGAGGGGAGGACTCTGACTCTGCCAGGGACTTAAACACCCTCTGATTGATCCATTGCATCTCTCGACATCTTGCAAACCCAAAGACCACTCTCTCTTTCTCTCAAACTGTGGGCTGAAATCCAAACAAGATGATGGTGTTTTATGATACTGTACGACAAAGAATGAATAAGCACGGGAATGCAAGAAATCCATATGTTTCACTAACTGAAAAATCCTTGACCTTGATAGTCCAACACACACTCGTATTAAAGGTCCTATCAGTGATTTCACAGCAGTGCCATTTGTTAAGGCTTTGTGCATTTACTGACAGAGATTGAATTGTTTAGCCTTTAACCTTTCAGTGAGCTTTGAGGACTGGCGGTATATGTGTTTGACTATGTTTTGTAATGGTGAACATTCTCTTCCACAGGATAAGTCTGGACGATGGATGTGAACAAATGCTAAGATGTGTAAAACAAACAAAGGCAGGTGTCAACATATATTAAATGGATTTCAATGACATTTGGTACAAACATTCATGTCCCCCTCAGGATGAATTGTCATAACACTGGTGATGCCTTCACTCTTCATCTAGCACCATCATCAGGTTAAAATTACAACTTGTCCAATACCAAATTCCTGCAAGCTAAAGGCCTTCCCATCAGCCTCAGCTGTGCTTCTGTTTAGTGCTTAATAAATTTTAGCGGATGTGCTGAAGTTAGCTGGTGAACATGGAAAACAGTGAACCTGCTGAACATCAACATGTAAGCACTGGTGTTGTGAGCATTCAGACATAAGCATCTAGCCCAAATGACAGCAGTAGTACAGCCTTGCTAGCATGGCTGTAGACTCAGTCCTGTTTCTTGGCTGAAAAACTGGAACAAACTGGGAGACGCTGATGGCCATGGTAAACAAAAATTTTATTCAATGCGAATTAACTGGACCTCTGGAAATACATTTCTTGAGTTGCTTCAGGTGTGAATTTCCTTGAGCACAACTTTCAGACGTCATCATCACTTGATGGATGACATGGATTGTTGTAAAAAATATTCCATCACCATCATTACTCTCCCTCATCTTTTCATTTCACAACAAATTTACTTTGTTATTCTTTGGCCCCCCGTAACAATATTAAAGTCTCTCTGGTTCACCAGGTGCTAATATGATGAAAATGTTAATCCGCTGCTATGCTGAAGGCAGCATGAATTGGTGCCAGCTGTGTGTCGACAGCTGTGTGATCTAAATACACTCCTTTAGTGTGCTCTATCTCTTCTCAACATAAATGAAAAGATATTTTCCTTCAAGCTGATGATCATGTGGTAGATTTAATGCTACATCAGCCCAGGGCTATCTCTTTATGCTTCAATAGAAGGATTTTAACCACGAAAGGGCTATATAAAGGCCATCTGCCTGTCTCATTAGTGCCAACTTCCCTGTGTTTCTGCCTCCAGAGTATAAAGGTCTGTCATTGGAGATGGCTGTATGATATTTTTGATTCTTCCGGGTTAAGATGAAAGCAGCCCTTGTGCCTTGACGTTTCTTAGCCCGACAAATCTTGTAACTGCAAAGGTCACAGGCGCTCAGGAGCTCAGCATTTTGTGTCACCTCTGCAGGTCAGAAAACAAAACAAACACACAGAGAAACACACACCAAAGTGTATATACTTGTATTGACAAGGCTAGCCAGAGGCATGGTGTTCTGCCTCTGTGTTTTATGTAGAGCAGTGACTGGTTTATGGGGCAGCTGTGGCTCAACCCTGACCTCAGCAAGATACTGAGCCCCACATTGTCACTGATGCTGTGTTAACCACCATAGTACAAATGTGTGTGTGAATGGGTGAATGCAGACTTGCACTGTAAAATCTCTCTGAGGTTTGAGAGAAGCTGTCCCATGGATGATGATGAGTTATGATGGCAAATGCGACGCCATATTTAGGTTGTAGCCTTGACCTTGAAATATCAAACAGCTCTGACATTTTTCCATGTAATGCATTGTAAATATATATTTTTAGATCCAATGAAGAAAAACATTAAAATATGTAAACTATGTCTGGTTTTTATCAAAACCCTTGCTGTAAAGTTCATGATTGTTAGGACCTCAGCTCATGACAAGTGAATTGAGTGTATGGGCGTGATCTCTGTTTTGTCATAGTTAAGCAGCAGAGCATCGGTTGCGATTGGCTTGATCTAGATTCATTTGGCAGATCATGATTGGTCATTTGACTCCCGAGGCTCCAGTAACTCGATGCAGATAGTGGCTGCCTTTATATGTTTCCAGAAGTTGAAACAGGAAAAACAAAGACACGTGACGTTGGGTATTTTGATGCTGAAAGCATTGTCAATGATGGTAAACAAGCTTTACACTGTTCAGCAATGTTAGAGCCGTCTTCTAATGTCATGGGAAAATTTTGTTAAATGTCCAGCACTGAAAACCATCCTTGGCTGAAGACATGACCACCGGCCTAGCTGTGGCCGGCTGGTTATAGGCATGGGAGACTCAGGCTGCCCAGACCAATGCACATTGATTTGCTTCACAGATGACAAGTGATGCAAATTCAAGCCAGAGAACCAATCAAAAACAAAGGTCAAAATTTCAGTGCATGCTGCCCAATGAATGGAGCCTGTTCAGCCACTGAGACAACTCCTTGTCAGCCATCCTATCCTTGATGGTGTTGCACTCAAATTTGTCTGGAGATATGTCAAAAGAAGACATTCCTAATCAGCGAAAAGATGCAAAGCAACAGAATGAACGTCATATTCTACATATAAATTCTTTGCTGAAATCAATATATTGGGATGTAACCCCTTTGCAATCATCAACATTTTGTTTGTAACTGTAATTTATTTATTTATTTTTTTTCTCAGTGACTATACTGGATTACAATTACATTTATTTTGTAATTCTTAATTACAGAACAGTGTTACATGTAACTAGTTAATCCCTGACACTAAAATTCAGGTACTATTTTCTCTTGGAATTTCGGATAGAAGTAAGAACAGAGACAGATCAATGGTCCTGAGGGAGTGAGAAATTAGCTCAAAATAGTTAGGAACAGAGCCACTCTCAGGTGGCCATTACTATCAATGACTCTTTTCAGGAAGGATGCTGGTGCATTGGCAACGGATTAGAAAATGGATTCGTATGTGAAATAATATCTAAAAGATACCTTAAATTAGCTGTGCACAACAGGAAAATCTGCATTTTCTAATCGTTGCTTACAAAATGGCAAAATTAGATTGGATGCCCATAAACTGAGTTATTTTAAAAAGCCTATTAGCTGTCTGGGAAAAGAACAAATAACAGATGAACCTCAAGTTTGTTTCCCCCATCAGCACTTGGCCTGACTGAACTTGTGTTTCAAATTATGCTATGCTGTCTTCATAGAGAATGATTGACAACTAGAACAGCACATTGGAGTTTTTAGGCTGAAAAGCAATGCTCATTAAATCTGTTTACCAGGTCATCGGGGTGTACAGAGGTTGTTGTAGGTTACTATTTGGAAAATGAGAATATTCTGTTGAAAAGTAGAGGATATACTCCCTATAATCTGCTGAGTCTACAATAGAGAAGAAACATTAACAATCAGAGACATTGGTGTCTTTAACAACGCATGTGTTCAATTTAAAATAAATATTTTTAATTTTGAGTGATCATGGTCAGAGAGAGAAAACCAGACAAACGAATTATATTTGGTACACAAGCTCGGGCAGGCGAGAGCTGGAGAGAGGAAAGGAGAGGAGATGAGGGTGGGGGATGGAGGTGGAGAAGACCTCGGGAGTCTTGGCTATAGCTGTCCCTTGGCAGCTGAAGGCACAAACAGGAGCAGGGATCTCTGTTTCCAGAGAAGGCAGAAAGTGGGAGAGTGAAATACATCAGAGAGAAAAGGATGGCAAATGAAACTGAATTAGAGAACTGGGAGAATGGGAGAAGAGTGAACCAAACAATGTAATATTAGGCATTGTTCATTTTAACATTATTGTTCTTTTTATTTTATTTATTTATTTATTTATTGCAGAAATGGTGTTTTGTACTCATAGGCATTCACTGTGACAGACAACAGTCGATGGTAAATGTTGCACAGCTGAAATACTCCATAATATTTTTCATACACAACTAATTTGCTAATTCACCCAAGTCTTAGATCACATTCAAGTCAAACTCTAAAATAAATGAGCATTTGTTCTGCAACCTTTGGCTGAACACAAGTGTGTTGCTGTGTTTGGAGGTGATCATTTGGGTCAAATTGGCTCTGAAAAAGCTGCGGTTCCAGGTTTGCAGTTGCTTCTATTGCCAGCAGGGGGCGATCAGCAGCCATTCACAGCATCAGTATCTGCACCCCCTCTTCTCTAACCTCCACATGCACGCGCTTGCGCACACAACCACACACAGCTTCTTATATCCTTCGTCTCATCCGTGTGTGTGTGTGTGTGTGTGTGTGTGTGTGTGTGTGTGAGAGAAGGAGAGAGAGAGAGAGAGAGAGAGAGAGAGAGAGAGAGAAATGTGATTTCGCTGGAAGGCCAGACAATTAGTGGCTGTTGGAGGAACGCATGACAAACATCTCAGCTGAGAGAGGAGAGTAAGACTGACAGAGGGAGGCAGACTCACGCACACGCTGAGAGATGGAGAGGGAGAGACATGGCTTTTATTTGAATGCTTAATCACCACCAAGGCTGGGGGGAGGCGGTGAAATGACGTGGACTATCATGTGACACTCTACCTGCAATGTTTTCATCTCACTGTGTCCGTCTTCATTTGTCCCTGTCAACATGAAGCTAAAGCCTCAGTTTGCGAAATGTCACACAAGGACAAATTAAAGCAATTGCCTAAAATTGCATCCCCTTCCTCGCCCTGCCATTTTGTCGCGATGTTAAGTGTGTTTTATTCCAAATCACTGATCTGTTTTCTCAGGTGTGAAATTCGGCCACGTGCGTTTTCGCGACGCGGATGGCGTTTTAATACCCAACCTATCGATGACTAATCGGCAGCGGGAATGGGTAATCATGTATGACGACGTTTCCAGTGAGAGACGTAATTAGATGATGTGTGAGTGTACGCGAGGCTCTGCCGCGCGTGATGTGCAGATGGGAATGGTCTGTGGAGACAGGAGACAGGCTTGGATGATCAAGTGTGTGTTTGAAAGTGCGCTCCTCGTGCCCCACAGGCATGCCCACAAATCCGTGCACGCGCGCATAAAAGCAGTGGCGCGCGCGCACGACACGCGCGTGAGCCCTGACGAAAAATTAAAGCAATACCGATATGTCTTAACATTGTTCTTCAACGTGGGTCTGCGGTGCTCAGGATTTATTGACCTATTACATCACTTTTATGCTTCCATCGGAGTGTGTAGCCTAGTTTTTACACTTGTGGGATCATACAGTTATCTAGCAGTGGGATACACACACGCGCGCGCGCGCACACACACACACAATTTCATTCCCACTTCACCTTCCCTCCTTTTCTTCTCGCTTCCCTCTCTCACTCAAGATATCTCGCGCAAGCCTGTGTGTGTATGTGTGTGCGTGTCTGGGCTCAGTGCTTTCAGCCCGGCTCAGTGAGCACACACACACACACACACACACACACACACACACACACATACACACAGACAGCGAGAGAGAGACAGAGTGAGTGAGTGAGAGAGAGAGAGAGCGAGAGAGAGAGAGAGAGAGAGAGAGAGTTTTGTACAGGGGAGGGATAGACATTCTCCAGCCGGGGAGCACAGCCTCAGTCTGGGCAGCCAGAGGAGAAACATCGCTGTCTGCCTCCCCATCAGCGCCACCCGTCTGCACCCCGTTTTGGACTAGACGCCCTATGCTGTGACACTGTCTGTGAGGAGGGGTGTGTGTGCGCGTGTGTATGTGTGTGTGTGTGTGTGTGCGTGTCAGTCGTGGAGCAAATAAAACCCAGCAGCTTGCGACATTAAAAGGCAGCATCTTCGATCCCCCATATCGCGAACAGGGGAGCACAGCAGAGGAGCGAGAGGGGGGCACAGAAGGTGGCATGGAGGAGAGGTGTGTGTGTGTGAGCTGCTGCGCGGGGGCAGGCCAGTGGGATGTGTCGTCTGACGGACGCGGAGAGATGCTGTGAGCTCTGGTATTAGCAGGCAGCTGCGCACCGAGCCGCTCTCTCTTTCTCTCCCCTCCCTCCCCTCCCCAGCCGCTCTCCGCTCACCGTCCATTCGCTGGAACCGGAGAATCGGCTCCACACGGCTCGTTGTGCTCACTACCGCTGGCGTCCTGCACGGGGATTTGACACAACCAGGTATGTGCAGCGGCGGAGCCCATTTGGGCGATGGATGCCTGGTTGCATGGCGGCAGGGGGAATCTTGACTGTTTGACTTCATCCTGTATCTTCTTGTTGCTTCCCTCCCCTCCCTATGTGGCCCTGTCAGTGGATTAATGAAACGATATTTGGGAATGATGCGGTTAGATGGCATCATCTGTCGATGCAGCCGGGGTGAAAAATAGAGAGGATGAAAGGTGTTAATGTCATTCAGTCGTTTTGTTTATTGTAAAATGCGCGTCCGATACAAACACTGTCGATTCCACAAATGTCCCATTACTCTCATTCACACCTTTCCTATGCTGTTATGCATAACGCTCAACATGAACGCATGTGAGCAATGCTGTTGTTTCACACTGAGCAAATGCGATGAGACTGGTTCTCGTTATGCCGGCCAAAGAAATGGTAATATTTTGATTTATGAGGCGAGACAATCTGTTGTGATGTTGGCTGGTTTCCTAGGGCTGCAGGCAGATATTTCACTGTTGGGAAATACACAGGTTAGGAGACGGGAGGTGGAATGTAGCTGAGGATGGGCGTGAGGGCAATATGATCTGAGGATGCACACACCCTCACATGCTCATCCCCCCCGCTGAAAGGCTCCGCTCGTCTCTTAGAGCAGCAAATGCATGCTTAAAAGCAATCATGCACGGAGGCATGCATGTCGCACATGTGTGTGCACGCACGGCTGCACACACAGCTGCACAGACATGCACACACCACCACATGTGCACTAATCCACACTCGGCCATAATCCATAATCATGTGTTTTAGAGACATGACGTAACACATGAGCGTCTCTCATCTATATGCATGCGTTTCCAGGTTTGCACAAAATACTCATCAGTCTCACCCACAATGACAAGAGAACGAACATCACAGCATGTAGTGTAATTGCTTGCAGCGGAATAACCCCAAATAGGCATACTTGGGTTTTCATTAGGAGAAAAGAGCAGATTGTACTATTGTGAGAAATAGGTTAGCATGCCTCCAACTGACACTCACTTTCATTAAAGGAGAGTGGCGGAGATTGTACGACTGTGAGAAATGGAGTGTTTTAGAGTGCTCCGCTAATCAGATGTATTAGGACGGGGGTGGGGGGGATTGGTCCCTGGGCATTAATGCAGGGCCTGAGGAGGCAGTGCCTCAGAGCACAGGGAGTGGGTGTGGCTGAGGTGCTCCCCCTTTCTCTGGAGGTTTCTCCAGTCTGACTCACACATGGGAGGCACTCTACCTCAGGACCAAAGGAATTCCCTGATTTTACTTCTGTCACAACTATTTGTCGGATGCTCTTAGCAAGTTGATTACAAGTTATTGTGCAGCATGCTAAAACAGTCAGTCAGTGCTTTGCTCGTAGGCGCATAGCCTCTGAATTGTTAAGGGTTTAACAAGCAACTTCTGAGAAGAGAAAAAGAAACCAAACACAAACATCTTATATATTCATATGCATTTCACAGGTCTGTGGAACTCACGCCGTGCGTAAACATGTCATGATAACTGTATATCTAAAACCCAATTACATCATGTATCAGGTCATATGATGTAATAACCTCAATAATTGCTACAGGGACTGTACCTACCAGACAGGGGCAGAGGGTGGATGTGTGTGAGCACATGCTACCAACATAAATTAATTGTTTATGAAACCAATAGCGGTTCACTTATCTCTAATATTATGCTCTCAGTGAGCATGAGCAATAACAGAGATACTGCAGATCTAGATAACCTAACATGTCATCTCGTTCTCACATGTGCTCTTTTTTGGTAACCCAGAATAAATGATACCATTTCATTTGTAGCCCATTTGCTGCTGAGTCTGCTCACAGAGCCACTTCCTTGCAGGTCCCGTGGTAAAATTGATAAAACTCACACAAAGGCAATCTAGTTATCTGTCATCCTTTCCTCCTAATTCTTGCATCATTACACTCTAATGGGACGATACAGGCGATACCTCATGGGTATTATCAAGTCATTTGCGTATCAACTGTAGCTCTGGAAGACGGTGAATGCTTCATTTGTCAAACCTTAACATGCAGATGTCAGGATGTTGGCTCTGAAAAGAGAAAGGCCGCTCCCTAATTGGTAATCAACACTCATTAAACACAAGTACTCTTTTAGTGTGATTTGTCCAGACAGAGTGCAGCCACAGTGCAGCACAGTGCTTTATGTAAGTGATGTTAAGTCAATGGTACAGTAAACAGAGATGCAGCCTAGACCAGTGCCTCTCATATTTGGGGGGGGGGTAGATCACTTAAATCATCATAATTATACATTTATGTTGGAGAAATAAACAAATGATGCTAATGCTATTTTGCCAACCTTTATTTCGCTAGAATTCAAGTCGGATACTTCTTATTAGTTGCTTCTTCTATCGCTACTAATGATTGATGTGCTGGGGTGTGGTCATGGACCAGTTTCGGCTTCAGAAGCCGGGATGCCAGAAAGAGTTCAAAAACGGCTGGCCTCGACTCTGTCAGCTGTGATTGAAGCTGAGTTTAGTACACTGAGTACATTAGAACAATTTGATCACAAATCCATTAAGATAATTGGTCAAAATTAACCAGCAGTTATTGTTAGGTGTATTTTGTGTTTTATACGATTATGGTCCATAATGGTTGAGTCATTCAACAAGGTGCAGCTTACAAATAACATTGTTTTGTTAAATATGCTTTCTAAAATAGGCCATCAGTTTTATGTATTTAATAAAATTGACTGAAAAGGTAGTTTGTGGAATATAATGCACAATTTATGAATAGAAAACGGGATCTGGACTTGCAACCACATGGATTATGAACTCTGTCTGTCTGTTGACACCTCACAGCTATGTGTTATGCCTGCTATGAAGCTACACAAATCTGATTTTTACCCCAACTGGACTGAAGAAATAATTAAATTACTTTGGATTTGCAACTCCAAGAAGAAATTTAAGTAAAATAATCATTACAAACCAGACAGCGGAGCCATGTAAACCATATGTTTCCAACCCTTGTTTAATATTCATAAAAAAAATCTAAATATTTCCCCTGATCATATAACATCACCAAGCCACACACTGTATACTGTATTTGTCTCAATATTACATTAATAATATTGCTTTTTAAAATTCCCAACCAGTTAAGTACTGGAAATTGTAACCCATAATTTGGTTATAGTCAAGTATTGCTCTCAGCCATATCTGGTCAGCATTCAGCACTCTGCCTAACGCTGACAGCCACAGAGGAAAATGTCTTCATCTGTGCATTGGCAGCACATTTCTGCAACTTTTAGACTCAGCCTGTGCTCAGCCAGAGACGACGTCCCCTGCTATGCGTGTATCACCTCCACGTCAGGAAAGAGCAACAAAAATTTGTTTGATCACACAGAAAGAGCAGCCAAAGCTGAGGACGGCAGAGCATTGCTGACCCAAGAGCAGAGCGAGAAGTGCTTCATCTCAGCCCTGACAAACAAACAATCCAGCCCTACCTCAGAGCCCTTTGTCTTGCAAAGGCCAAACCAAGGTCTCACTTTATATAACATTGAAGGAAACAGCAGAGTTTGATACCAAAGTTCTTAATCCATTATTTGCTTTATTTGGCATCCACCATGTTCCTTCAATTGTTTTGCACCCAATTGATTTAGTTTCTTTAATCTGCTCTTGATGCCACCCAAATGTTGAACTCATGTATTATTTTATCAAATATTCCTTTCAATTTCACTTCATTTCATTTCATTTTAACTTCACTACATTCCACTCATAATTTATGTCTCATACTTATTTCATGCCCACATTCAATTTTGCTCATTATATTGTGTTATTCGAGTGTGTAGATAACAGATATATTCATTTGTTATGTAGTCATTTTTAGTGGTTCCTTCCACACCCTACTGTACATGAAATCACTGACTTCGAAGAGAGCTCACTAATTTCAGATTGACTGATTATAAGACTTGTTTTCCAGTTGTAATTAAATGGTGCCTGTCATGATTGTATAATATAGATTTTTTTTATATCATTTTTTTCTTAGTTTATCCTGCTGAAACTCTCTATAGTCACAACACTTTTCAATCAGCAAAGCCGTATGCACCCACATAGGCGTTTTAATTACTCTGGCTGATTAGTCAGACCTGTGCTCAGGTTAAAGTTGGGCAGAGCTATGCTGGGAACGACATGATCTAACCAAAGTCTGCATATTTACAAGAATGATAACAGTTTAACTTCTCCCACTACAACAGATGCAACAAAACTAGCGAGAGAGTCAGGGAGATGTCAGTCAAGTGAAGTCTGCATGTGCCCACACAGTCCTGAGAAGAGGTCTGATGAGGCAACATAAGCAAGCAAACGCCTGTGTGGGTGTGTAGCGGCTTTAAATCTTTAACTGAATTGTGAATGTAACCTTAATTCCTTAAGAAATTATTTTTATTGGGATGCCATACCATACCACAGACAGAAACAGTCATGTAACAGAAAAACTTACTCACTTATCCTGGTGGAATAAGTGAATAAACCATCACTCTCCCACCCTAACAACCACACACCCTTAAGCAAGTCACTTAACCCTCAGCTGCTTACTGATTAACATAAGTTGACTGTGGTTGTGCTGTGGCAACTCCTAGTTTTAGCATGCAGATAGGAGTTTGAAATTAATATGAGAGCTAAAACTGTCAGCGAAAGTCGTTGAGCCAATGTCAGAACATATTTAAACAATATCTGATGTGATGTATTTATGGGAGGGACAGTTTTGGGTCGTGACCCATCAGTTGCAAAAGGCTGCTCTTGGCTTAAAGCCATTCTACAAGAGAGCTGAGTCATGAATCTCCTCATACCATACTGTAGTCCTTCTTTACCTCACTGTGTTTTCCTTCTATTTCTTTTTTTGCTGCTGCTTTTTTTCTTCTTTTTTTTTCTTATTTTCATGACTCATTGACCTGTTATGGCATAGAATTCTCTAGGAATTTGAAATGTACATCTGAAGGACAGTTCAGATTGAAGTACCCCTTAACATTGGTATCATTGCCTAATACCTGTCAGTATTACACATAATAAAAGATGTTTTACCCACTCAAAAAAATCTGCTCCAGGAATGCATTAAACATTATCCTGGGAAGTTAACAAATAGCTTCTGGTTTCATCCCATCATATGTGAATCTGGCACAAATTAATCTATCCTGGCAACCTTAAGCTCTATTTGCTAATGCCTGGTCTTTCTTCAGAGCCCAGCAATAAAAGTAACTGTGATGCTGTGTTTCACAGCTCATTTGAAGTGAGCATGTCTCTATGATCATGAGACTGTAGACACATCAAGCTTTAAACCCCAGAACTAATGTGGAGCAGCTGTCAGATCCCCTGCACCACTAACATCCTTGTTTCGACTCAGTTGACCAGTTCTACTCTATAGAAAACATTCACCTCTCAGAACCACTCCAAGCTGTTGAAGGTTTAACACTATGCAGTATGACTCAAGAAGTGTCTGGCCTCTTTTGCACAAGCGTAAGATGGCCATTTTTTCCGCTTTTTGACTATATCGTCTGCTGCACATGTGCATCATGAAACCTGAATGGTTCAGGTGCTGAACCATTACAATTAAACTAACTGAGACAATAAATGTATGACAACATAAGTCATTAACTTAATTTCAAATACTGAAAACGTCTGCATAATCCTCATCATTATAAATAATTTATGGAAAACAGTCAACAAGCAGATATTGTTTTGTGTTTGAATCTGACTTATCAAAATGTATATGTCCAAATGTTGTCCAGGTTCTTTAGCATCAGCATTTTTCATCAAGCTAGATATTTATTTATGAGCAACATACTGTTGCAGTAAAACAATGGTTTTGTTTGGTGCTCCCTGTGTTTCACAGACATTCTGACAAGAGTGTTGTAGTACTGAGGCAATTAGAATAATTGGCTACTGCTGTAGAAGCTGGATACATCAATGCAGCCAGTCAGTCTATTGACCTTGACTGACACACACATTGGCTACATGAATGCACACACAGTCAAATACATATGCTATTGATTAACCTCACACTCACACACAAACAGTATTCACACAATACTTTCATTCTGTCTTTGTCTTTCATTCTCTGTCTCCACCAGTTCCTTTGGAATACAATTTAAGTGCCATCTAAGTCGGATGGGTGACTGTGATTTGCTGTAAAACTATGAACTTCAAGATAATTGGTAAAAATATGTTAAATTTAAATAACGAAGTAGAAAAACTGTCCTCAGTTTAAATTGTCAAATTAAGGGTCTGTGTCTGAATCATCAGTTTTGACGTTATGCATGTTAAAGACATCTGTCCGCTGTCTTTGTAATTGCAGAGTAATAACTCAGTATGTATTCTTTATGCTTGTGTTTAGATGTGATCCAGGAATCTGCAACCAAATTGTAAATGTTCTTCTTTTTTGTCTTTCAGAGAGATGTTCTTTTTCTGGAGGAAGGACACTGGATTTAAAAGTATTAGTGAGCCTCTACGTGGACTGTGGTTTTAGTGATTGTGAGCTGGTGCCACTGTCAAGCACAGGCTGATTGCGCTTGGCTCACCACTGCTGTATTCTCAGCCAACTTCTTTCACTAGATGATAAAAAACAGTCCGCAGGATTGCCATCCATGGTTTCTGCCCTAATAAAGACTATATCATCTTACTTTAATAAGATTTGCAAAGGAATGTTTACAAAGAAATTGGCAAACCCAATAAAGAAGAAAGAGAGAAGCGAAAATAAAGAGCCGAAATTGACCACAGATTTGCAAGCACATAATCTAACTCTCTCTACCACACTGAAGACTACGGTTAAAAAGATTTCCAAATGCTCTTCGGCACGTAACATATCACTTGAAGACGACGACGGAAAGAACGACTGCTCATCCCTGTCACCCACTTTCAGTTATCGTGTAGCTATTGCAAATGGACTCCCGAAAAGCTCTCTTTTTTTGAATAATAATGAAAGTATCTTTCCTGAAGTTCTTTCAATCGATAGTAGTTACTCTGACTCCTTGAGTGATACAAAACCTGTGAGGAGACTGGATGAGCATAAATCCTACACTATGCCAGTAAGACGAAACAGGAAGAGCCTCATCAGTTTGGCTCCTTCTGATGGCAGTTCTGAGGGTGAACGAGTGGAACGCTCCAGTCTACACACACTTAGGCTTGGTGCTCTGCGTAAGTTGAGAAAATGGAAAAAGAGTCAGGAATGTGTCTCCTCAGACTCCGAAGTGAGCAATTGGAGGAAAACCTTGGGCATCCGGAGCAAGTCCTTGGACCGTGCTGGAAGGCAGCAAAAGAGCTCGACCCTGGAGCCTGGCTCCTCCTCCACAGGTTGCATCAGTCAGACCCAGGATGTCATGGAGATGATCTTTAAGGAGCTTCAGGGGATCAGCCAGATAGAGACAGAACTATCTGAGCTACGTGGCCATGTAAATGCCCTAAAAAGCTCCATTGATGAGATCTCTAGCAGTGTGGAAGTAGTTCAGAGTGAGATTGAGCAGCTTCGCTCAGGATTTGTCCAGTCTAGAAGAGAAACACGTGATATTCATGACTACATAAAACAAATTAGCCACCAGGCCAATAATTCAACCTTACGGTTCCTCAATGTTCCTGAAGATAAGTCAGAGAAAACAGAGAGTCTAATATATAAAATACTAAAAGATAAAATGGGCTTCATTGACGCCCATAAAACAATTAAAATTGAGCTTGCTCATAGGTTAGGGCAACTAAGAGAATGTTCTAATGCAAAACCCCGCCCTATTATTGTTATTTTTGTAACACCCCAAGATAGGGATGTAGTCTTGAAAAAATGCTATAAACTGAAAGGAACAGGCATTACAGTCTCTACTGATAGCTTAACTCACGATGGAAAGGAGAGAAAAGACAAAACAATGTCTTCCTCACAAACCTATGAAAGCATGGACATAAAGGTCTCAGGAAAGGATAAAGTAGTGGAGAGTGATGACTGGGATTCAATGGACAGTGATAAAGAATTAGATGAGTTAAGCAGAAATAAATATGCAATGGTAATTTCAAAGCCTGCTCACAAGAGCAAATCAGAGAAGAGGCGTTCCCATGACCATAGCCGATCAGGAGAGGAAGCAGGCTACTCAGGCGCAGTTCACTATGCTGACGACTCTTACTATGACCCAGACAAGCATGCAAAGGCTTACTACACTGATTTGACCCCTGGTTGGCTTTCCCAGAGTGACTATTCCTCCCCTAAACTCAGCCGCTCTGAGTCTGACTGCTCAAAACTTTGCCAGTCATACTCAGAAGACTTCTCAGAGAGTCAGTACTTTACACGGGCTAATGGCTGCTCCCTGCTGTCCTCCTCAGATCAGGAACTATGGCAGAGAAAACAAGAAGACATGGCCTCCTCGTGGTATGCTAGTCCCAGTCACCCACTTGGCCATGAGAATCAAACCTTTGAACCCAATGAAGTTGAGACCACAGAAACTATTGATAGTGGGGTGAGCAATGGACTTGTCTGCATGTCTGGGGACAGAAGCCACTATAGTGGCTCCCAGCTCTCCCTGCAAGGTGACCTATCACCCTGGAAAGACTGGCATCATCTGGAGCAGGGTGCTGACTCTGGCTTGGAAGCCTCCATAGAGGTTAGCAGTCCCTTTGACCCATCAACAATCCCTGGTTTTCCAGAAAACATCACTAAATGTCAGGAGGTTGATTTACAATTTGAAGGAGATGAAGAATTCATGATGCTTGACAGGGAATCTCCCCTACCACCTATAACTACCCACATTATTCCTCCCATCACAGAACGGGAGTCCACCACCAGGACATCTGCCCGGCAGTCTAAAGAGGGATGTAAAGTGACCACAAAAGAAAGCACGAAAGTTTTGCCTAAAGATGCCCCTAAAGCAACTGCTAAAGTGACACATAAACAAACTAAACTGGCTCATAAGGAAGAAACCGCCAAAATATTGTCAAAGGAAAGCCCAAAGGTATCTGCTAAGATTTCACCTAAAGTGACCTCTAAAGCAGCTCCTAAAGAGTCACCTAAAGACATTCAGAAATCAGCAGCTAAAGAATCATCTCAAGTTCTCCCTAAAGACATTCCTAAGATCACACCTAAAGATGTCACAAAGCCCGCTGTTAAAGAAGTATCTAAAATGACATCTAAGGTAACTTCTAGTGAGGCTACTAAAGTCACTCCAAAAGTGACCCCGAAAGATAGCCCAACAGTGACCCCAAAAGAAAGTCCGAAAGAGTCTCCGAAAGACAGCCCTAAAATAACCCCATTTGAGAGCCCTGTCTCAACCCCTAAAGAGTCCCCAAAAGAATTCCCTAAAGTTATTGCTAAAGAAGCCCCACAAGTTGCATCTAAAACAGGTCTCAAAATTGCTGCTAAAGAGGTTACCAAAGAGGCTGCAAAACTACCACCAAAAGAGGTTCCAAAAGAGATGCCTAAGGTAGCATCTAAGGAGGCTGGTAAAGTACCCACTAAAGAAGTTTCTAAGATTCCTCCAAAAGAAGCCCCAAAGGTAGCCCCTAAAGAGACTCCTAAGGTGCCCCCCCAAGAGGCCCCTAAAGCCGCTTCAGTAGAAGCCCCTAAAGAAGCACCCAAAGTATCCTCTAAAGATGCCCCTAAGGAACCTTCCAAAACACTTCCTAAAGAAAAATTCCCTGAACTGGATGTCAATCACAGCTTTCACCAGACTCAGAACAAGTCTTCAACTATGTACCGCAGTCAGAGTGAGATTCGAACAGAAAAGGTTGAGGAGGTTCCTAAGTCTTGGAGCAGTAGGCTTAGCATAGATCTCAGTGAGAAGTCCTTTGGTTTTGGCTTTGGTTCTACACTACAGAGGGCAAAGTCAGCTCTGGAAGTTGTTTGGAAGTCTGGCTCTCAGACTACTCCTGCTCCTCCTGAGGAGCCTGCCAACTCCTCTTCCTCATTTATGGGTCGTTTCCGCACCCTGTCCACCTCCACTGTAAATAACTCTAGTACTACAGTAGACTCAGATGTCTGCACAGATCCTGTCTTCTACAAGGCGGAGGAAGAGAAAACAGGTGCAGAGGCAGAAGCTGGAGAACAACCAGTGGACAATGAGACCCACTATGTTGAAGTGATGGAGCAGGTACTGGCTAACTTGGAGAACATAACTAATGCTAATGAGACAGAGGAGATAGACGAGCCTGCACAGGAGGCTGATACATCTCAGGACTATGATGTGTCTGATGACATTGAGGCTACTCAAGACAATGATGACTCTCAGGATTTGGAGGCCTCTCAAGATTTTGAAGCCACAGAGGAATATGAGGCAAGTAAAGAGGCGCAGGTTCTGGAATATGACTGCAGTTTGGATGAGCAGTATGATGAAGAGTACATTGAGGACTATGAAACGCAACTCACTGAGGACACTGCTGAATATGATGCAATGGTGGAGTATGTGGACGTAGAGGAACCAGATGAGGACAATGATGTGACAGAGGAGATGGAAGAGGGTGATGAGGAGCTAGAGGTGGTAGAGGAGATAATAGAGGAGGCCACTGAGGTGTCTGAAAAAGTGGAGCCACAGCAGGAGGATGAAAACAAAAATGTTCCAGAGGAGAAGCCCACAGAGGCCCCACCCAAGAAACGTGTTCGACCCACATTCAAGGAGGCAGCACTGAGGGCCTACAGGAAACAGATGGCTGAACTGGAGCAGCAGATCCTGGCAGGGGGTATGACTCTCCATGTTGTTTGTCATAGTGTCACTTTCATTTTGTACAAGGCTTTACATTGGCAGGTGACAGCTGTGTTTCTCTATAACACATATAAACATACTTGTAAATACTTAAGAACTTTAAGAAATATATCAGTGTTTTTGTGTAACAGTACATTTTAACTACAAATTTCAATAATTCATGTAATAAAAATCACCAACAGCTCAGCTACAACTGTTTTGAAAACTCTTGGTCTTGTTGATGCCCTCTCTGAGATTTTTCAGTTAAGATAAAAAAAAAAGGGCACACATAGCCATCAAGGAAAGGGCAATGTGAATTTCCAATGTCATGTGTTGCGCTGAGAAGACAGCAATCAACTCTAAAGTCTCAGATCGTAGTAAATTTTAGGGGCAATCTGAATTCTGTCTGTTTTCTTTGGTGGAGAGAAGGCCAAAACTTGAAACTTGGTGGCTTAATATTGTTAAATTATGGGAATCTCAAACTTTGATCTGCTGGAAGGATTTCTCTTTGAATTAATTAAGTACATAAGTAATAATATTAATTAAGTAATTTATTTTCAGTCGAAAAACTGAAGAGTGGACTCTCTGTCAAGGTGGATGACAGTGTTTCTGGTGGAACTAACTTTGTATTTGTATTCCAATGCTTCAGTACTAGATTCTATTGCAGCAGGATGTGGCTCAAGGGATGAGACTGTCAATATGTCTTTTGGAGGGTTATCATTTATCATCGAAGTTTGATAGACCTCAAAAGCTGCTCTTGGGCTGGCCTCCTAAACTGCCATCAGGTCTTTTAACAGTCTGTTATTGAGGTATCATTGCGGTGGCACAGATAAAGACAGTTAAAGCAGGTGTGAACATGACGTCTGTACATATAGAATACCTGCAGAATATTATGCCAATACTCTCATTTGTATTTCTATATCATACTTCCAGCCTCATTGCAGTGGTTCAATCAAAATGCTGTTTAGCTGATGTGTCAAGGACACAATTTAAAGTCATCATTGGCGTATAAATGGTTAAAATTGATTCACTGAAGGAAAAGTAGTCTTTCAACTGGAATGAAAAAAGAGACAAGGGATTTTCCACTCTTACTTAAAATGAAAAAACTCTTGACCTACATATTTTGCTGTGGTACTCATGGTGAGCTAGGTACTGTAGTTCAGGGAATACAGGCTGCACCTGAAGATTTGACAGATGTGCACTATGCACGCTAACATTTTCAGTGGCCACGTTCAAGTAACACCCTGCAGAGAATAAATTCAGTCCTTTTATTTCCGGAAACTTTTACATTAGGGGAGCTTCCTTCTCTCATATGGTTCTATGTGACCATGCCTCCTAACCTTTAAGACCAAGAAACTGCCGCTCATATGAGGTATTAGTAGATAAGCCAGCTATGACATAAAACTATACATTATCATCAAAATTATTACCATAGACCTACACACAAAGATTCAGTTCAGTTCACTTTTACAATGTGTGTTGACACATCCACGTCAATACAGTGAGACTACAGGCAGAGGGAAAGCACCAGTAATTCCAATTTAAATTAAAGGCCAATCAATGATGGATTTTGGAGACTAATACCAATATTAATTTAAGAATCTGGTACACTTCATGCGCCTATGCTTGTTTGTTTTTTTAACATGACACACAGCATAAATAAGCATGCCTATGAAAGAACTATGACCAATGCAATGCACACTCAGTGGGACATTTTACAGCTGAAAAACAAACTTGTCAGTGCTCTCTGTTGGATAATTTGTGTAATGTTGACATAAATCTAAACTCCCTCAAACATACTGTATCTTTGGAATTTCTGTACTTAATGCTGTTGGTGTTTATCAACAATGATTGGCCATTTTGATTCTTATACATCTCATTTTCTGGTCGAACAGGCGGGAAGAGTTAAGAGTCAGTCTGACTGTCTGACTCATTGACTGACTGACTCATTTCCCACTGTTGATTCGTGCATGTGCAAGGTTAGGTGTGCACTAGACTCCGGGCATATGACTCCAAATGAAAATATGTGACTGGTTGTCTTCACCGTCCCGTGGCTTTTGGCTCTTTCTTCATCTTTCTATAAACCAGTTAGTGGCCTTGTCTGTAGCATTCGAAAGTGTTTCTGTATTGCTGTTTCCTGGTTCTGTGAACAGTGAGGTCTGAGTCCAGATGTCATAGCCGTTGTTACTTTTCACTTCAGCCAACAGTGCAAAAACATACTAAGACAGGGTGAGACAGGCCAAGATGAAGAGACAGAATGTGAGATTAGAGTAACTCTAGACATGACAGAGGCTAATGTTTGTTTACACTGATCTAGTGTGCAGTCAGTTTTTTGGTCCATATATTATATAGCAACTAACTAGTCTTGTGTACTTATCCTAATCCTTATCCTGATGATAAGAGGTCAATGTAAATATTGGTACTAGCCAGTGTTGGGCATTTTTATGGATAATATTTATGTAGTAACAACTCTTACAATCCTACAAGTAAAATGCAACATCACTAAAAAAGTTTGTACACTTCCAACTATGAAATGATTGACATGCTGTTTCCATTGTCATCCAAAACACTCTCATGCTCATGCGTTTGTTTGACACAAAGTGCTGCCAATGGTACCTGACATTAAAGACCTCTGACAGTTTGCCCAGTTTGAAACAATTTTTGAATGTTACATTATCACAAGCTACCTGACATTTAACACTTTTGCTATTGATAGAAACAGATCCAATATATATTTAATCAGCGTTTGTGACATTGTGTAAAATTCATTCTACTACTGAATGAGATGTAGCCATAGATGAAGCACAGACAGGCATACTCTGTAACAACCCCCCCCCCCCCCCCCCCCACCTCACCCCCCACCCATTAGCTTTATGCCTTCATCTCTAGTGTTATGTGCTCATCATGCTCGTGCTCTGAAGCGTGCTCGCTGGTCTGTGTTGGAGCTGTGAAGGGAGTCTCAGCAGCACTGCCACTCCTGCCAGGCCTGTCTTCAGCTGGCTACAGCAGCGTCTGTATTCAGATGCTAATTCACACTCCCAAGGGCATTCTGTAACCAGGTCAGCCTTGCTTGGAATATTTATAGAGGTCTGCTGCTAGTGAAGTTTGCTGCTTGCTCCTGGGGGAGCAAAGGAGGTAGACCCTCTTTATGCTTAGTGCACCATTTCCTGAGAAAGTGTGGATATGAAAAATTCAGATACGGGGAATGAAGCGTCTCTGTTGTTGTTTTAGTTGATATCATTTAATTCAAAGCACTGACTGATTCAATATCACTGTCTCAGCTGAGTGTTGTAAACAGGGAAAGCCTCTTCTCCACAGTTAACTCATATAACTTGGAGGAGCTATGGCTCTTGTTTTTAAATGCATTACCTCTGGCTTTCAGATTAGACGCTTAAAATACAGTACTCTCTCTCTAATTGCAGTGCTGCCAAATCATCCTCATTATTTCATGCTTGTCCTTTTCCCCCTAAACTTGAACTAGAATAATTTCATAATAACTTGGATTCAGGCAATAGTTTTGCCTTCATGTGTGCAATTTAAATCTTTCAAAAACAAAACAAGCGTATTTCTGATTAGAGAAGGGAAGATAACCCATTTTACCCCAATGCTCTACTCCTGGTTCATGCCCACAGGGATTCTATTTTTGAGCTGAAACTGAACTAAATTAACCCTCTGACACAAGCCTACCACAGCCTCAAATATTTAGTCATAGCTGGAAAAATAGGAGCTGAAGAGTGTTAGTATTGCTCATATACTGTGCTTAATGTGTCCTCTCCTGTAGTAGGGAGCAGTCTGATCTCGTGGTATTGTTTGAGTCATCAGAGGGACAAGCAGTGAATAAATTGCAGGCACAGGCACCCAGGACGTGTACATCTCACTCTGAGCTACCAAATTTCATTCCATCAAAGCCTGGAGGGCTGCAACCTCTCACTACACACTTCTCCCATGGGTCCTCCTGTTTTATCATAAATCTGTTATCCTGTAAGTAATTTGTGAGATTATGAATGAAGCAGCTTTCAAATTGGCTAATATATGATAATGTGAAATGTTTTTCTATTACCTCCATCTGTAGAGGGAAAAAAATCCTGGTTTTGCTGTCATCTAGTAGTAGTACATATAAAGCTGTACAAAAGAAATGCAAGCAATGAATACACAGCATTACATAGTTGTAAGATGACAGATAAATGTAAATGGTGCATGCGGTGAAATGTATTGCATAAGAAATAAATAAAATAAAATAAATAGACAAATAAGTACAGGCCTATGAATACATAAATATAATAGAAATAGTTTCTAGTAGTTCAGGGGACTCACCAAACACCACATCACAATAAGCAATATTTTAGTGGAAATACATTATTTAGCAGTCTTAAGCAAATGTGTTCATGTTGAATTACACCAAGAAAATATAATGTAATACAGAAACAGAAATTAAAAAGTTTGAAAAGTTTGCCTCATGTAAATTTTGTCTGTCTTCCAGAGAGTCTGGCTGATCTGGCATGTGCATTGGCAGTGTGCTTAACCTACTAGTTTCAGTAAGAAGTGCTGTAAGGGCTTCTCAGCAGCATTTCAGGATTGAACATGGTGGGCTTGTTTGTGGGCCCGTCTTACTGAGAGTTGGGTGGGAGTCTTGAGGATGGACATACGTTTTTATGGCTGTGCACTAGACCGAAACGTGTCAGCTGCAGCAGGTGAGAGGTGACAGTAACTTTAGCTGAAAGTTGCCTTTTAAATTTACCGTATCTTCATTCAGGCTGTACATGGTGTCCTCTCGGCATCACCTGGGTTTTGGTTGGACATGGACGAATGTGAGAACCACCGCGGCTTCTCTGCAAGTCAGGGTTGGACTGCAACAAAAAATTTGGCTCTGGCATTTTTTGCCCTAACTGGCCCACCACAGTCAGTTGCACACCATCCTCCAGTACACAATTTTTGTGATCCCCTTAAAAAATTTGTTCTGGGTGTATACAGGCCCCCCCCACGGACGGCTCTAACAGTAATTAATACCGCATATATTCTAATAGTTACCACATACCTGAAAATAAACATAAACCAACTTTATTTCCATTTCACCAATCAAAACTATCTTTGTCCCTGTGCTCGGCTAAGCAGACCTCCCTGGGCCCCTAAGCAAAATTCTGCTTAGGGGCCCTCCTATTTGACCCATGAGCCATGTAAACCATTTGCCATTGCCATGCAGTCACACTTGCTCCCACTGCTCCCACTACAATCCTCCTTCTGTTAAAACCTGTTTGTTCCATCTGTTGATCTAAGCATAACTCGACCTATACAGAACAGAATGAGGTATAAACGAACAATATTTATTGAACAGAATATTGTCTATAGAATCTAAAATAAGTCATATTAACATCAACAACATAAATTAGAAATTGTAGAAATTACAAGATGTAGAAATAATAAAAGCTTTGTCTCTGCTGCCTAGTAATTAGTCCAACAATTCACTCTCATGCTCTTTCTTTCCTCTTTTCCTGAGCAGGATGACAGTTCCACCTCATCCTTTTGACATGAGGGCAAGGCCCCTGCATAATCTGTGGGGCCCTATGCCTCTTGCATAATGTATGTATAGTAGGACACCACGTGATTGGGCCAGCATAGTTCAATTATAGAATATTGAATAAATGAAATTTCCAAATTAAAAATGTTATTCATGACACCTTTGCTTTTATGTAGTATATGGCATGAAGAATATCTGTTGGTAATGATTATATTCAGTAAGTGATTTATTACAAAATCACTTAATTGATTACATTTAGAAGTAACCTGTCTGGAAGTACTTTTTGTCCAGTTTAGGCAACCAAATCTGGTTAAGGTCAGGGAAAGACTGTCCCAGAACAGAGGTTCTCAAAGTTTTGAGAGTGTCAATTTAAGGAACCAGGATATGATTGAGGGCCGCAAAAGAAAACTCATGAACTTGGCGCAAGATTTGTGTTTGTTCTCGTAATGCTGTTTAACATTACATATCTGGAGCACCTGTTTGCAGATGAGGTGGATCATTTGATAGAGTTCATTTTTATAGAGTTGATCCTTTTTTCCTGAAACCTCCTTTTCTCCTCAAAAATACGCCATTTTTTCAATGGTGGGTTTTCCATCTCACTTTCACATTAACTGCATTCACTATCCACTGAGATCACAAACTTTAGCCTAGAGCACTGATGACAGAATGTAATTCTTCACAAGGCACCACTAGTACCCATGCCACCAGTAAGTACTGTATTAAATGTTGGCCATTGACAGTATTGTAACGGACCACAGATGATAAAATATAATGCATGTCTTTCGTTTTGGGGGGCGCACAAAATGTTTCTGAGGGATGCCATTGGCCCGCGGCCTGCACTTTGAGAGCCCTTGTCCTAAAATAAACCTGTGTTGACTGTTGGAAGCAGACACATACCCTGGTCTCTAGGTAGAAGTGGAAGTGTTGAATGGCACTGTTGCAGCACTACATGAAGGTCAAACTAATTCCTGTCTTGGCACTGAATGGAAATATGGGCCGTTTTAAGCTGTTTGAAAGGATATCACACCCAGCCAGTGCAAAGCTGCTTTTTGCTATTAATTTTTGTACCTTTTACTACAAAATCCTGCCCTGCATTCTTGAGTAGAGCACTTATAATTTATATCATGAAAGCTGTGAACATGTTCTAATGTTAGTTGCTAGTTAGCTAATGGTGTGACATTATTGTTGGTGTGATTGGAACTGTTATGACTCTGTATACTGTGTTTATCTTGTTAAGTTAGTCATCACTGAACTTGCTTTTCTCCAGTCAGACTTGGAACTTGGCATAAAGAGTTGACACCAGTAGACTTTTCTGCTCTGATGAGCTTCAGTCGATGTGTAGTGTGACTTGTATATTAAGAATGACAAGCAAAGTTGACATGGTCGCACTTTTGGTGCAGCAGTTGGCTTGTCGATGCAGCTTTTTTTTTTTTCAGTCAGGATGTGTTCAGTTTAAGGTCTGCAGTCTATGCTCCATGCTGGGGTCTTGTGGGTACTGTGATCAAACGAGCCAGACCACAACTGTACAAACTGGTGGTCGTGTCAGCCTCGACCTCGACTTTTCTGCAGCCGTAGTCAGTTATGACAGGTCCTGCTCCTCTTTATTATCTTGCTTATCTCTGTTTATCACAAGCTCCTTGGAAATATTCCCATGTCCTCACAGTGCTGGACTGTGAGTATGACTGAACAAAAATCGGATAAAACAAGGGTCTTGTGAAAATCTTTCATGACTGATTCTTCTTGATTTTAAAATGCTTTTTGTGGTGATGTAGAGGTTTTTATTTTCATGCTGTATATGGACATTAGTGCATCTTTGTGTATATGCGTGCCTGAAAGTCCTCATTAGAACACTTGTTCCTTAGTGTGCTGGAGCAGGGGTCCTGGTTATACTATCAGCCATGTGCAGGCTTTTCTGCTCCAGTGAGCTCTGATCTATGTGCGGCGTGTGACCATGTGTGTCAGCACTGAAACGCAAGATTTACTGTTATTGTTGATACTGCAATGCTTTTGCCCACAGCTCACACACGCAGAGGTTTCCTAGCAATCAATTACATTTTTGTTCCTCAGATTTAAGGCACCTGTGAAATGAGGTTTATATCAGCGGTCTATAGCCTATCTTAGTGGTCTGGCTTTATCTAGTGCAGCTGCAGACTTGCTGGTAGAGGAGATGGCTCTATCTTGTATAGCCGTGCTGAAAGTAGCTTAGCTGATCGCTGTCCATGGTACCCACTTGCAGCTTAGCCCCTCTTTGAGTGCTGTGTCTCTGCGTGTGTGCAGCTTTTGCTGTCACCTCATCCATAGGCAATATGGTGTCACAGCTGTACCAAAAATATACCATTTATACAAAAATCATCCATTTCAAGAATTTATACAGTCTAATTGGTTTCATGTTGACTAGAAGCTTTTTTAATGTTTTTAAATTATCAGTGCCTCCGTGAGGACCATCATCATGAAAAGATATGCACTTGTGGTGAACACTAATGGTACTTGAAAGCACTCTGGGTAATAGCATCCACCAAATACTGTGTAATGTCTTCTCAATTGATATTTTAATGGTTATCAATTAATATTTTCAAGTTGAGATTTTTTAACTGGTGTCAACTTTCAAGTAAAGAGACAAAACAAAATGAATCAATAGTGGCAAAACTAAAGAAAGAAGCTAATTTATCATTGCCTTACGCTGCATGAGTGACGCAGTAACTGCATGTCTACAACAAACGGTGCATCGTGTCGTTTTAATCAGAGCAGCAATTTGATCTTTCTCCAGTGAACAGCTGTTTTCTGTTTGTAGCACATTAGATCATGATTATGCTGCCATTTATCACCCATGGATCAATAGCACAGTAATTACACCTCTGCAGTGCTGCTTATTTAAAGGGCTTGCCCTCTTGCAGTTTGTCTCTAGAATGGGAATATGATACCAACTGCTTATGCTTAGCTAATGTTCTATATCTCCACAGCTATGACCGTTAAGTCACACAATATTATCGATCAAAGGCATCGTTGATTTGACAACCTTCAACCTGTGAACCTTGTACAACAAAGCATTTTCTGTTGGTTCTGCTTCATACAGTATTCCTTTGTTCATAGCCATTGCCCCTGAGGCACATGTTGACTCTGTCTCCATTTCTGCATAAATTGTTTGGCAAAACAGAATTGTGTCATCAGGCAGTAATAGTAGATTAATGTTCTAAGTGTGTGTATTTTCCAGTGAGCTGCTCTGTCCTAACACTCCCCCCTCCTGTCATTTTCTCCTTTCAGACAGCAGTGCTTTGGACACACAGGTTTTAAGTCATTGTTTATCATCAAGCACGTGAACACGTGTGATTTCCTTGCATGTGCATGTGTTTGTGTATATCTTTGTAAATACACCTTGTGTTTTGTGGTATGCAGTGTGATGGTGTGTGTGAGGTTTGTGTCTGATTTGAATTGGATTTGAAATTTTACATCTACCTGAGTGCACCTGTGAGTGTGTGTGTTTGTTTCCCTGTAGATGAACTGAAGGGATATCTGTAGAGAAAGAGAATGCAGCATGTTCCTTTGGGCCATCTGACTGTCACTTTGTGCTGGTTGTCCTTTTATTCCTCTCTTTTCAGAAAATGATTTGTGTTTCAAACTGACCATTTTGGTCAGTGAGGAGGGAGGGTTACACAATAGGCAAATCTGGCCTGAAGCACCAAGAGCGGCAAAACTCTCAGTCTTGAGCCCACAAATTACATTGATGTGGAATAATTTGGTCTTTTGCCTGTGGTGCTTGCCTCCCTTCTCCCTGTGCTGTACTCCTCTCCTACCATTTATCTGATCCTCAGGTGACCTCCAAATGTACTGTATTTTCCCAAGTACATTGTGTTATACTGTATATTTCTTTTGTTTTCTTTGTACTTCTGTTTGTATTTAGTTGTATTCACTTACTGTACCTTGTATTTTCTTGTTTTACATCGTGTGTTTCTTCTCTTCTTCTCAGCCTCGGAGTCTTTTGGATCCCAAAGTGCTCGGCTTGCAGTCAGGAGGGTGAGTAGTGGCTCACTTCCTTATCTGATCAGTTCACAATTACACAAATCTGAGCTGCTGTGCTGTTTTGTACCTCCATGCTGAGGCACCTGCTGTAGAAATATTACAGACATGCTGGTTCTCTGGCATGCAGCCCCAATTAAGGTATCATGCTCCCAAGATGCTTATACAAATGTGTGATGCCTTCACATTTGTAAACATGTAAATGAATGTGTATGAAATTACAATTAATGATGGAAGTCTACATGAAAGATAGATGAAGCCAACTGTTATATCCTATGAAGTCATGGGAAAATAGCTCATAATCACATTTAGCCTCCATTACCCCAGCATGAGTATGCAGCCATCTGCAGCATGCACTGTGCTGAAAGGCAGGGAGAGCCGGGGGCCCTCGGGTGAGGCAAGGGCCAGGGCAGCTCGTCACGTTGTGTATCTTTAGGCTCACACCACTGATGTCGATGAGAGGGCTGACAGAAAAGCTTGAGGAGCTTTATCTGTGTGGAGGCATTGGAGCCTTGATGTCATGTTGAGGTCATTAGAGAGGCTTTGAGTGACAGTTGAGGTGATGCCACTGAGAGCCTCACGGGAAAGGAACAAGACTGGTGGGGAAGCAGCGAGGGGGGACGTGAAGTGTGCACGAGGGAGTTGGAGGATGGAGAGAGCAAGAGAACTGGAACTGAAGTGCCGTAGAGACAGCTGAGAAAAACTCAGCTGAAAGTGTTCATATTTGAGATGTGAGATCACATTCAGTATTCATCGTATTTAATATAAATCCAGCACTCGGTATGATGGGTATCAATAATAGGCATCACTGCAGCAATACCCCGCAAAAATGTAGATAACATGGAAGAGAGGGAGTCCATGGGAACAGCTGAGGATCAGAGGGATTACACGGAGCTCCAGCGTAGGTGGTCGGCATCATGCGAAGTGAAGAGGAAGGGGTGAGACAGGTTAGGTACGAGGCATGATCCATGGTGTTTGCCGGCAGCGTAAATCAAGGCCCCCCTTTCACTGTAGTAATGTCTCCCCCAGCATGGCATTATTATGATATTAATACACCTTAAATCTGTCTGCTTCTCCAGGGCTGGCAGTATTCTTTATGGTATTGACAGCATGCCAGATTTACGCCGCAAGAGGACAGTGCCTCTTGTCCGAGACCTGGTGAGTCATCTGCCGCAACAAGGTTATGTGTGATTTATGTGAAACGTATCTGCGTGACCCCACGTTATACCACAGTGGTGGAATCCTGCTCTGTGCGCGTATGGATCCAATAATAACTTTACAGGGAACCTGATAAAATGTGCTGGAGCTTTAGAGTGACAGCGTTTGTTTCCTATCATTGCATAATATCCCAGCACTAGCACAGGACTTATGCTCCTCATATACAATCTGTAGATTTGCTTAGGGATGGGAATCGATAAGATTTTATTGATACCAGTGGCATTATCGATCCTGCTTCGGTCCAACTCTTTCTCGATTCCCTTATTGATTCCTGATCAATTTTCTGCATGGAAAAAGTAAGCCTACACAGATTTTCAGCATCAACACATCTGTTTTCTTATCTCAGAGTCAGAACTTACTGTAGACACAGAGTAGAAAAAGCCCCACTGTTTAACCACTGCTAGCTGTAGCAACAGTCTGTTGTCATCTAAAATGGATGAAATGAGAGATTATTTGTACAGCATTTGTTTTCATTTAGGCTGTTTTAGACAAAGAAAAAAAATCTGCTGCCCGCCTGCATGGTGCTAATGTTTTTGTAACATGGGCTATTAACGCTCAGTGAGGGACGTGCTGCTCGGTTGAGAAGCAGTGACACTATTAAATACATGGCATTCCTAGAATTGAAGCCCATATTGTGTAGAAAGATGTTTGAACATATTACTGCTGTTTCCACCATTACTCGAAATGGTCATTTTACAGACATTAGAACTGACACTGTTGCCATCTTTCTTCATGAAATGAAGCCACATTTTGGACTCTGCTATGACTCCTTGTTGCAAGTTGCAGCAGTGTGGACACATGACTTTGAATGCATTGTTTTGCAATATGCAACTGTGAGAAAAATAAGCCAGCATCGATTAAAGTAATTGCTGGATATGCAGTTTCGATGTCTAGGACAGTTTGGAACCCCTCAACTAGAACCCGTTCTCGATTCCCATCCCTAGACTTGCAGTGTAGTGTCGAAATGAATTAGCTTTAAAGAATCACATAAACATTCGTTGGGATAAAAACAGGCCAGCGAGGAGCTGATTGGTGATAAAAGCAACCACTTAAAACTCTGGCTGTTTAATGTAGAGCGCTACCTATTGGGAATGTTAAAAGTAACCTTAGCCATAATTCTATGGCTTGATTAATTAGCCTAGAGAGGGTGTTTAAGACATAGCATCAACAGTGATGCTCCCCCATTTGTTTTTATTGCAGCATAATGTGTCATAACATATCCCACAGAGAGGCCTGTTGCAGTGCAGTCCACTTTAGCACTGTGCCACATGGTTAGCCTCTGTGAAAGACGACAGGCTGTCGAGATGCAAATAGTATTCATGTTTGTTTATAACTGTTTGTCCATTATGTGCTTCACAGTGTGTGTCTGTCTTGTCTATGTTTGTCTGTCATTGTCATGTATTTTAGTCAAAAGGATGGAAAATAATATTAGAACTCTGAAACTAAGTTACTTACGAACGAGCTGTTTAATACTTCGACATTCTACTCTTTAAAGATTTAGAGTTTCTTGTGACATAATATGGTTATGTAGCTTGCTGTCATACACATAGATGCTGATGAATGTTTATATCACAGTGAACAACATGAGTTGATGCTGTATTTGTCCATATCTCTCATGAAATTAATAACCAACAATGTCTTGGTAAGTATGGGTTGTTGTTTTTTATTTTTTATTTTCATTTTTTGGATTTTGCGTGTATATATTTGCCATTCCTACATAGACCCATAACAGCTATGGGTGATATTTTTCAGTGAGTTGTCAGATTTCAGCCTCGCCGATGCTTGGCCGTTTTACTTCCTCTTTTTTTTTTTTTCATACGTTGCTCGGCAGGTGTCGAAAAATTGTACATAACTTGAAATGTTGACAACTCAACCCAAAAATATATCCGAGAGACTTCATTGACTTCTGATTTAACTGTGTGAGGCTTTTAAATCATGTAAAAGTGACACTGAGCAAGCCTTTTACACTTGGGATGAAGTCAGTAGTCAGCAAACTAATTGGTCCCCTTTTCATGCCTCTCCTTTGTCAATGCCCCCCATTTGCTGTGTGATTGCTTCAGGGCAGCAACAGCGCTTGATTGGAACGGACAGCGGGGTTCCCCCATATTGTGGCGGGATGCAAAAACATAAACACAGAAAAATGAAAGTGGAAAATCAATTCACAAAGCATTGAACGCTATACTGCAGCTGAATAGATAACATCTGGACATGCAGGGTCATTTTGTATTGCCCGTAGCATCCTCAGCAGTGCTGGTGCATGTTGATAAACTTACATCAACACTCACAGTTCATGTAGAGGTCACGTTCCCTCCTACATTCTCCATGGCTTCCATGGATCTTTACCATAGCTGGGCTGCACAGACGAGAGGGTCGTGGTAAAGACTGATCCAATATTGTCAGCTGTCCATGTCTGCATTCCTCTGTTACGTAACTTCCTCCAGTATGGGATAAATGTGTATCAATCTCTGGTCACCCAAACTCAATGGATATCACTATAACAGCTAATTTACATGTGTGTATATGTGCGCGTCTGTGCGTGTGTGTTACCTGTTTGTATTTGTGAGAGTGCCTTATGTGGGCGTGTCCTGTTTAATAACGTTCGAGTAAGTTTGTGAATGTCTGAGCGGATGCGTGTGTGTTCTTCAAGTGCGCGCGTGTGTGTGTGTGTGGGGGGGCGCGCAAGTACGGTGTTGTGCAGTACAGCTGGCTTCACCCATACGTGAGTGTGTGCGTCTTGTGTTTGTGTAAAACTAATGTGCAGAGCAGACAGCAGAAAATATGATCAAAGCTTCATCCAACAGAGAACTGAATATAAATGCCAAGCATGACTGCAGTTTAGTAACTTCCAATGCATGAGTGGATAAAGAATCATGCAACGGCTGTATAATCTCTCTTGATGAATAGTTGAATCTTTCTAGAGCTCTGTGCCCTAACAGGCAGTCCTGCATGGCAGTTGAGGCACCTATGCGCTCACTATGGATAATAAATACATTTCCTCTGCTGTTTGTGCTTTCAGCATTCACCCTCCCACTCCTTGTCTAATTCAGTTATTTTATTTCTTTCACTCTCTATTCATGGCCTCCTGGAAATCACAGGCTTTGGTAAGCTTACTCTCTGTGTTTGTGCACAAGTTAACAGCGACAGATGAGTGCTTTGTCTTCAGTTGCATCCATTACAGAACCTTCAAAAGTCTTGTTTGATGTACTGATTAACTGTTCTTCAGCTAATTTCTCCATGCCAATGATATTATACGTGTGATTCATTTGTACTCAGGGCTGTTCTGAAAATGGTTCAAATGGTTCAATTGGGTCAGTGGATTTATCCGTTTCCATCATCTTTCTTTTGCTCTTCCTCTCTCAGACCCTCACTGCTCGAAAGGCAGGCATCTCGTTCGCTCTGGTGAACCGCTCCACTCTGAATAACGAGGACCTGGTGAGTACTAACATGCCTGCAATGCCCGCGCTGAAAATCATTGTCTGTTTATTGTGGAGTCTTAGTGGGGTTCTGCAGGGACATGAGATGCCCGACCCGTGTTCTCGTTATTTTTTAGGGCAGCGTTTGGAGAACAGGGTGCTGACAGACTTTAATAGCTGCTCTGTTTGCTGCAGCCATTGTACTTCAAGGCCCGGGATCACGTTGCCAGGAATACAGGGTTCCAAAATGAAAATGAGATGGGTTGCATCAGTTACTGGCCTTATTCCTTAAGATGTGCATACAGCATGCCATCATCTGTCTGTCTGCCTGTCTCTGTCTATAGTGCAGTTTATTAAAATAGACTCTGTGGCCACCTACTCACTCTTTCTGCTGTGCTCCTTCTGTCAGATCATTTGGCTGAGTTCAGAAATTAAGAGATGGCCCCATCATTTCATTTAGACAATGTTCCACGATTAATAATAACAAGCGCTGTGCATCAAGGAAGACAGAGCTGTAGAGAAAGGGCAGAATGGCTCAGTCGATTGGTATGAGACACTTCTGTGTTGACCTCCAAAGCTCTCTCTGCATTAATTGATTGCAATTCTTCCCTCCCTGAGGGAAGACGGCGTTATAGGAGGCAAACAGCAGGGGAAAGCAGTTTCTCAGCAAGACAAACAAGCAGACACTGTCATATCTGCTGATGTGTAACAAGGGCCTGCCAAAGACTGTAAGACCGCTGGATTCATATGTGCTCTGCACATTATGCACAAATATTAATCTTTTCAAACAGATTGTGGAGACGTGGCCCTCAATTTATGCACACTGATTTGTGTACACGACTGTACCACTTATCTATTTCACACACTTGACTTGTTCCTCATAGTCCACATGCACAGTTGCCCTCAAGTGACATGGTCTTGATTGCTTACTAATAGCTATGGGCTTGATTAAAGGAGCTTTAGGGATGAACAACTTATGTCCCAGATGAGGGAGACATGTCGTGATAGATGTGTTAATTAGTGTACAAAGCGAACTGATTTCTGGGTAAATTTCGATATTGCACCACAGCAGAAAGTAAGGAGTTGAACTTAAGGAATAGATGTCCAATATTTGGTTTCAGAGCAAACAAGGAAGGCTTTAATAATTGGTGGTCGAGGGCAGCAAAGCTGCAGATTGTGCGGTCTTGGTAAGTAGGACAAACAGATGTCAGAGTTTTATCTGCTGCATTAAGTCCAGGAGAGTGCTTTCCTGTGAGGACTGCGAGAGCACTCAGTAAACGACCATATGCTGGTTAAGAGTGGAGATCAGTTAGGGGAAGAGAGGGAGAAAGGAAGAGGAACGGAAGGGAAGGGTGAGGAAAGGAGGGAAGTGAGGAGGGAACGAGATGAGAGCCAACAGTGACTTGCCATCATGACCCCATGGCCCTAATGTCACTGATCAGGCAGCCATGTTGAACAATCGGCCCTCAACTCCCTCGAGAGATCTTTGAATCTATTTCGAGTGCTCCCTCCTTCCATCCTCTCCTTGTCTCATTTTTGCCCCACCTCTTCCACTTTCTTTTCTTTTTCAATTTAATACATTTTAATTGGATTAAAATGCCTTACTGTGTCACTGCTGACGTATGGAAGTCTCTCTCTCTCGATGACATGCTCTTTCTGCGTCATGTTTCCCATGCATCTGCTTTTTAGAGCAGAAAGGAACATTATGCGTGGGCCAGCTAACGGCCCGTGTGTCTGCTCGATGTTCTGAGCCGCCTGTGATCTGAGCGCAAGAGCCTTTTAACAGTGACTGTCAACTTAAACTTACCTGCTTAGACAAAGACGGGGACAAAGGAAGAAGAGAGCCACGATCTGACATGGGTCAAGGAGTATCTGGAAATGAGATGTGATGCGCTGCTCTAAGTCAGTTCAGATATCATCAGGCAGGTTGTTCGCAGCAAAATATCAACACTTCGCCAGGGTCATGTGGTTCACAGTTCCCTGTTAGGGTTAAGATGGTGCAGTGGTTAAAGCAAAAGATGAGAGGCGGAGAAGGCTCGACCAGGATGAGGAAGATGGTGGTGTCAGTGAAGTAGTTGACAAGGACAATAGGTGGTGAAATTGGAAAGGAGGGGTGAGAGGAGGAGGTGGAGAGATTAGATTCTTCTCTGTCATGTTGCTCTCGGGCAGAGGCTCGGGCTGTCAATCAGTTCTAGCAGTGTCTTGCACAAAATCACCAGGGTTACCTCCCGGTGTAACACATGAGGCTCACACATGCAGCACTCTTCCCACATCTTCTTCACAGTGTGACATGTAGTGTCAGGACTGGGAGTGATGAGGCAGAGAGAGACAGAGAGGGAGGGAAGTTTAAAAATGAAAAGTAAAATACTGCGATGGTCAAAGAAATGCCGAGACTAAACGTGCTCAGAACCATTCAGAACATATAGTTGGCTGGAAAAAAGAAGCTCAAAAGAGCCAAGTCAATTCACTGAGAAAAACAGAGACTTAGAGGTCTCTGAGATTTCCCACGCTCAGACAAATTTTGGCACACTCATCTCCTGCAGGCGGTGTCAGTATTAGATGGTTCAGTATTAAATTTGGTGAGGAGCGGGCTTGCGGGTGCGGTCTGGCTCGTGTGTAAGTTGTGGATAAATCTCAGACATCTGCTTCGTCTCATCGTTCTAAGATTAAAAGGGAAATCTCACTGTCAGCCTTCATTAAAGGTCCTCCAGGGTTCAGCAAGTCTCTCTGTTGCACCAGCGGAGTTTCACGATGTTAGACAGCCTTGTTGTCCTGTCATCTGGTGTCATTTAATCATCTGTGCAAAAGGATGTGTGGGTGTCTTTGTATGTGTGTTTGAGGGAGCAGTGCTGTAGCCTTCATGGTAAAGCGCAGAGCTACTGTTCAGAAGGGTGAGGCAGAATGGAGTACAAGTACCACTTGAAGATTTATTTACTGTAACCACCATACATCTCCTTCTCTTTCTCTGTCACTTTGCTCTCTCCCTTGCTCTCTCTCTCTCTCAATCTGGATAATGCTCACTTTTAAAAACCTTATTTACAGCATTCATTGATCCTGCCTTCAAGAACTGGCAAGTCCCGGCCCGTTTTCCAGCCCTTGTGGATGGCAGGGCTGCTGCACTAAAGCATTCAATTTGAAGAGGCTTCTGTTGCACAGCAATCAGTCCAGGCAGACCTCTTGTAGACATAGTATTTTGTCTGGAGGAGCTTTAGTCAGTAAACCACTCAATGTGAACAAAGCATGTGGGCTAAGGATGCTGTTAATTTAAGCTTAATGAGATGTAAGGGTGATTTACTCTCATACAGCTGACCTCTCCATTGATGATAAGGTAATCAGAAAAGGGACAAACCCCCCTAAAAGTTGTCTCTTGGACTGATGCAATCGGTTAGATCCCTTTCTTTAATAATAGAAGCTGAAGAGCGCTGCAGTCCTGATGAATGATAGCTGCAGTTTAGCCAACTTAAATAATTGCTGGCATTATTGTTACGCACAAGTGTACACTAAATTTCATCCAACTCAGCCTGCAGATCAATTTGAATTAAGTCCACCAAAGCTATTTCTATTAAACTTTTAGACTTAAACTAAAACTTTACACTATGATATGGAGCTGTTGTGGTCCCACAGCAGGTGCACAAGTGTTCCTATTTTGTTAGTTTTCATCTGACGGCATATTCCACATTTCTGAAAAGCAATTTAAACACAAAGTTGTTTTTATTGAGTTTTGAAGTTAAATTAAATCTTTTTTCCTCGCTTGCATGCTGTCACGAGAGTTTAACAACATCAGCCCTACGTCCTGTGTTTTCTCGCATCCCTGTTATCTTTTCCATCAGTGTCTTCGCTCCTTATTATTTCTTACACTTTCTCATTGCCTTTTCTTTCTTTTCAGAAACTACATGTCTTCAAGAAGACTCTCCAGGCCTTGATCTACCCGATTTCATCCACAACACCCCATAACTTCGAGGTGTGGACCGCGACTGCACCCACCTACTGCCATGAGTGCGAGGGGCTGCTGTGGGGCATCGCCCGTCAGGGCATGCGCTGCTCAGAGTGTGGCGTTAAATGCCACGAGAAGTGCCAGGACCTGCTCAATGCAGATTGTTTACAAAGTAAGGAAAGGGACTCATCCCACAATGCTTTGGTGCGCAGTTCACAAAGAGTTTGAAATTCATAGACATGTGCCCAAAACATGCCTTTGTGAGTAGAGTGCTGCATGCGTGTGTATGTGTGAAAGTATGGTTTGTAGCTTAAACTGCATTGTATTGAAAATGTATTCAAAATGTTCTGGGTTCATTCTCATTTTATGCTTAACAATAATTTCAATTCCTTTATTGTCTGATCTTGCAACAGACTACTCTCTTGCAGTGCTGCCTAATAATCAAGCAGTTTATAATTTATTATTAAAGTCGGTTAAATCTAAAAGCACATTTTTTGTCTGGGTGTCTGTTAAGTGCGGACGATGCCAGTGTGGCATTTCATCTGTAATAATTTAGGTAGTTTGTTCTTCTCACACATTTCTATACATACCAAGACTATAGTGAAAGTGCTACAGTACAGAATGCTGTTATGGGGATTTGTATAATACATATTACATATCCCCTTGCACTTACAGCTACAAGTGACATGGTGCATTTACGCTGCTCGCTCAGTCGCTGGCATTCATCGCAGCCTCCAATCAGCATTTTCAATCGGGCACACCCCTGTTGTTACAATGTAGGAACAATGTGAGATGCAGGCTTCAGGGCAATCCTTACAGCAATCCTCACACTCTAAGTGGATTAGCTACACCCTGGCTGTTATAAAACTCAGTGTTTTATAACAGTTCTATTCTAGTTTTATAGTTCAAACAGCGATTCATCTTTATCACATTTCAATCTGCACTCATGAACACAGTGTATCTGATCGCAGTGTCATTTATCTACAGAGCATTAACCCTCACATCTGGCCCTTTTGTCTTTTCGACACACACACAAGGAAACACACCGACACCAGCATTAACCCGAGAATTTGTCATTTCTAATCCTTCCCGCATGATCACACAGTCAGTCAGCGTGGGACATGTCAGATGAGTTGCTGGATGCTGTGACAGTATTGTTCAACTGCAATATTTAAGGCAAAAGAAAGTTGTCTGACCTTAATTATATCAAAAATAATATATACATGATAGATACCCTCAGACTGGACAGACAAGTTTTTATGCCAATTCCTGGGTGTTAACTATGCAGACTCTTGCCCAAAATGTGCCTAAAAACTCCCTGAAACTCTTGGTTTGTTTCAGGGGCAGTGGAGAAGAGCTCCAAGCATGGGGCAGAGGACAAGACCCAGAATATCATCATGGCTATGAAGGAGCGCATGAAGATACGGGAGAAGAACCGTCCAGAAGTGTTTGAGGTGATCCAGGAGATGTTCCAAGTCTCCAAGGAAGACTTCAACAGCCACCTGAAGACAGCCAAGCAGGCTGTGCTGGAAGGGACCTCCAAGTGGTCTGCCAAGATCAACATCACAGGTCAGCCCGGTTCCTGAGAGTGTATCAGAAATTTAATTCTTCAAAGTATCCACTAAAACATTAAGCACAAATCTTTGCAGCATAGAATGATTCACTGTGTTTCATAAATCCTCATTTACCCATTAATCATTAATCAGTTGGATAGACATGAATTCTTTTGTAACTCTCCTGATACTGCTGCAGGTGACCTTTGACCTTCACCTATAACCCTGTTCTCAGTCTTCCAGCACCAAATCAACAACACTGCCATTACATGTCAAGCTCATCTCAAATAACAAACACTGTTATTCTAATTAGCAGTCACTTATTAACTTCAGGATCTTGGTCATTAACCTCTGACACTGAACCATGTAATTAGAAATAGAAATAGAAATTGATCTCTGGAGAAGCTGTTTGTTCATAACACTGTGAAGGTTGCATCACCGATCTGCAGACAATAATTGCTCATTTTTTGTGTTTTTTCTGCTCTACTCGACTCATGTACCTCGGCAATGACACATTTATGATAATGCATGTATTGTTTTTATTAGAGCTCTGTGACATGTAGCTCTAATGAAAACCATAAACAAGTTCAGCAGTGGAAGAGCCTATCAGCTTTGCAAAAATGCTTTCCAAATATTAAACGGCAGCACAGTAAATGCAAAGCATGGAAGAGGCAGTAATGAAGAAACAATGATGACTTTTCATTATTGTGGAATGATACTTGCTGCAGATGCCAGAGATCTTTACGTCTTTTTCGAGCTCACTTCATGCTGGTTTGTACGCTGTACTTTGGAAATGAATCCCCCACAGCTGCACGTCAAGCTCTTCCAGAGATGCCAATCAAAACGTCGAACCTCTAAGTTCAGCTTGACAGTGCTTGACAGCACGTTCACACGAAAAGACATGAATTTATATGGATATTTTTTTCAGGGTTTTGAAGGGAAAATTAAGGGGACCAGTGTTCTTCCTCGTTAAGGAAGAAGGAAGGAGTATACAGTAATTAGGGCCACGGGGCAGCCACGAGCACTACTGCCTACAGCAAAGCTGTAGACAGTAGTGCTCGGGGCGAAGCCCCGAGCACTATTGTTATCCTGCGTGTTTTTTCTTCTTATTATTATTATTATTATTATTAGGGCCACGGGGCAGCCACGAGCACTACTGCCTACAGCAAAGCTGTAGACAGTAGTGCTCGGGGCGAAGCCCCGAGCACTATTGTTATCCTGCGTGTTTTTTCTTATTATTATTATTATTATTATTAGGGCCACGGGGCAAGCCACGAGCACTACTGCCTACAGCAAAGCTGTAGACAGTAGTGCTCGGGGCGAAGCCCCGAGCACTATTGTTATCCTGCGTGTTTTTTCTTCTTATTATTATTATTATTATTATTATTCTTCCTCTTCCGTGTCAAATTTCGATTCGCTACTCCTCCTACAGTTTTGGGAGCACCCACGCAAATGTTATATCAAAACGTGCGTCTCGATCGGGATCGGCGTGCTATTATTTTTGGGAAATTTATCGCAGTTTTTCGCGACGTAAGTCGCGAAAAACTGCGATAAATTTCCCATAAGAAATGAATGGGAGGCGGTAAAAATTGTCGCACTTCTTCTACTGGCTACTGCTCCGGCATACTTTCACCTAGAGACTCCATTTAAACTTTAAATTGTAGACACAAGTCTTGTCTATTGCTGTATTAAGCCACGTTTTGATAACTCATGTAGTTTTTGAGTAATCCCTCATCAATGACCATGAGCGTTTTTGGGGAAATTCTCAGATTTCAATGGGTGTGTATTGCGCGGACAGTTAGAGGCTAGAGTGGGTGACATCATCGCTAGAGTGGGAGAGAGCCGATTAAAAACGACTAGGTTTTTGCTCTTTCCACGCTCCTCCCGGCCACAGTTTACACTCTACAGGCATGATTTTTTCCACAGTTGTAGACAAACTTGTCCTCTCTCTCACAATGTGCTCGAAAAATCTGTGAGATGAACAGAATTTGAATTAGCAGCCTCTAAGTGCGGCCACGTCTGTCTCTGCTCTCCATGCACTCCAATACAAAGATTTTCGGAGAGAGCAGAAAGGAGCCCTGTTTTCAACTCGCGACTGTGTCCACAAAATATTCTGTAGAAACACAAAATTACACCAAAACGTTCAGGAAGTCCTCAAGGCGCTCACGGTGTCTTTGTTTTTCTGATAGGAGCTTCCGTTCTCTCAGGAGAAGCCCAAATGTGAGAGGAGTGCAGAGGCAGAAAATCGCTCGTTTTCTCCGCTTTTCTGTCGCCCCTCTCTGTCTGCCCTTATCGTCATGGGCAACCAAGCCAAATTGCCGTGACAACCACTGAGCCTCAGTGGCAGAGAGCCTTTTTTTAACTCCAGATTTTCTGTCTTTCCAGGCTCCTCCCGGCCACAGTTTACACACTACAGGCATGATTTTTTCCACAGTTGCAGACAAACTTGTCCTCTCTCTCACAATGTGCTGGAAAAATGTGTGAGACTTACAGAATTTGAATTAGAGGCCTCTAAGCCCGGCCATGTCTGTCTCTGTCTCTTTTTCTCTCTCTGAGTGCATGTGTGCCTGAGTGCTTAGAGGGGGCGTGTGTGTGCGTGCGCAGCTGGGTCTCATAGAGCATGATTGGGAGGGGCTCTGAAGTTGCTGTGGCAACCTCTGAGGCTCAGTACCTCTGTGAGCACTTCTCTCTCATGCTCCCACATGGAAATAAACAGACATATGGGCATATAATGTAATGTATATGGACGCGGTCGGGCAATAGACCCCGTGGCCCTTTCAAAATTTCCCGCAGGGAAATTGTCTAGTTATTATTCTTCCTCTTCCGTGTCAAATTTCGGACCGCTACTCCTCCTACAGTTTTGGGAGCACCCACGCAAATGTTATATCAAAACGTGCGTCTCGATCGGGATCGGCGTGCTATTATTTTTCTCTACAGAATACGCGTTTTTCGCGACGTAAGTCGCGAAAAACGCGTATTCGTTTCCCATAAGAAATGAATGGGAGGAGCTCGAAAAACGAATTTTTTTTTTCCCTTTTTCTAATGGCTACTGCTCCGGCATACTTTCACCTAGAGACTCCATTTAAACTTTAAATTGTAGACACAAGTCTTGTCTATTGCTGTATTAAGCCACGTTTTGATAACTCATGTAGTTTTTGAATAATCCCTCATCAATGACCATGAGCGTTTTTGGAGAAATTCTCTGATTTCAATGGGTGTGTATTGCGCGGACAGTTAGAGGCTAGAGTGGGTGACATCATCGCTAGAGTGGGAGAGAGCCGATTAAAAACGACTAGGTTTTTGCTCTTTCCACGCTCCTCCCGGCCACAGTTTACACTCTACAGGCATGATTTTTTCCACAGTTGTAGACAAACTTGTCCTCTCTCTCACAATGTGCTCGAAAAATCTGTGAGACAAACAGAATTTGAATTAGCAGCCTCTAAGCGCGGCCACGTCTGTCTCTGCTCTCCATGCACTCCAATACAAAGATTTTCGGAGAGAGCAGAAAGGAGCCCCGTTTTCAACTCGCGACTGTGTCCACAAAATATTCTGTAGAAACACAAAATTACACCAAAACGTTCAGGAAGTCCTCAAGGCGCTCACGGTGTCTTTGTTTTTCTGATAGGAGCTTCCGTTCTCTCAGGAGAAGCCCAAATGTGAGAGGAGTGCAGAGGCAGAAAATCGCTCGTTTTCTCCGCTTTTCTGTCGCCCCTCTCTGTCTGCCCCTATCGTCATGGGCAACCAAGCCAAATTGCCATGACAACCACTGGGCCTCAGTGGCAGAGAGCCTAAAAAAAACTCCAGATTTTCTGTCTTTCCAGGCTCCTCCCGGCCACAGTTTACACACTACAGGCATGATTTTTTCCACAGTTGCAGACAAACTTGTCCTCTCTCTCACAATGTGCTGGAAAAATGTGTGAGACTTGCAGAATTTGAATTAGAGGCCTCTAAGCCCGGCCATGTCTGTCTGTGTCTCTTTTTCTCTCTCTGAGTGCGTGTGCCTGAGTGCTGAGAGGGGGCGTGTGCGTGCGTGCGCAGCTGGGTCTCATAGAGCATGATTGGGAGGGGCTCTGAAGTTGCTGTGGCAACCTCTGAGGCTCAGTACCTCTGTGAGCACTTCTCTCTCATGCTCCCACATGGAAATAAACAGACATATGGGCATATAATGTAATGTATATGTACGCGGTCGGGCAGTAGACCCCGTGGCCCTTTCAAAATTTCCCGCAGGGAAATTGTCTAGTTATTATTATTATTATTATTATTATTCTTCCTCTTCCGTGTCAAATTTCGATTCGCTACTCCTCCTACAGTTTTGGGAGCACCCACGCAAAAGTTATATCAAAACGTGCGTCTCGATCGGGATCGGTGTGCTATTATTTTTGGGAAATTTATCGCAGTTTTTCGCGACTTACGTCGCGAAAAACTGCGATAAATTTCCCATAAGAAATGAATGGGAGGCCGTAAAAATTGTCGCACTTTTTCTACTGGCTACTGCTCCGGCATACTTTCACCTAGAGACTCCATTTAAACTTTAAATTGTAGTAACAAGTCTTGTCTATTGCTGTATTAAGCCACGTTTTGATAACTCATGTAGTTTTTGAATAATCCCTCATCAATGACCATGAGCGTTTTTGGAGAAATTCTCAGATTTCAATGGGTGTGTATTGCGCGGACAGTTAGAGGCTAGAGTGGGTGACATCATCGCTAGAGTGGGAGAGAGCCGAAAAAAACGCCTGGATTTTTGCTCTTTCCACGCTCCTCCCGGCCACAGTTTACACTCTACAGGCATGATTTTTTCCACAGTTGTAGACAAACTTGTCCTCTCTCTCACAATGTGATCGAAAAATCTGTGAGAGTTACAGAATTTGAATTAGCAGCCTCTAAGCGCGGCCATGTCTGTCTCTGCTCCCCATGCACTCCAATACAAAGATTTTCGGAGAGAAGCAGAAAGGAGCCCCGTTTTCAACTCGCGACTGTGTCCACAATATATGCTGTAGAAGCATAAAATTACACCAAAACGTTCAGGAAGTCCTCAAGGCGCTCACGGTGTCTTTGTTTTTCTGATAGGAGCTTCCGTTCTCTCAGGAGAAGCCCAAATGTGAGAGGAGTGCAGAGGCAGAAAATCGCTCGTTTTCTCCGCTTTTCTGTCGCCCCTCTCTGTCTGCCCCTATCGTCATGGGCAACCAAGCCAAATTGCCATGACAACCACTGGGCCTAAGTGGCAAAGAGCCTAAAAAAAACTCCAGATTTTCTGTCTTTCCAGGCTCCTCCCGGCCACAGTTTACACACTACAGGCATGATTTTTTCCACAGTTGCAGACAAACTTGTCCTCTCTCTCACAATGTGCTGGAAAAATGTGTGAGACTTACAGAATTTGAATTAGAGGCCTCTAAGCCCGGCCATGTCTGTCTCTGTCTCTTTTTCTCTCTCTGAGTGCATGTGTGCCTGAGTGCTGAGAGGGGGCGTGTGCGTGCGTGCGCAGCTGGGTCTCATAGAGCATGATTGGGAGGGGCTCTGAAGTTGCTGTGGCAACCTCTGAGGCTCAGTACCTCTGTGAGCACTTCTCTCTCATGCTCCCTTCCACAAATAAACAGACATATGGGCATATAATGTAATGTATATGTACGCGGTCGGGCAGTAGACCCCGTGGCCCTTTCAAAATTTCCCGCAGGGAAATTGTCTAGTTATTCTTCCTCTTCCGTGTCAAATTTCGATTCGCTACTCCTCCTACAGTTTTGGGAGCACCCACGCAAAAGTTATATCAAAACGTGCGTCTCGATCGGGATCGGCGTGCTATTATTTTTGGGAAATTTATCGCAGTTTTTCGCGACGTAAGTCGCGAAAAACTGCGATAAATTTCCCATAAGAAATGAATGGGAGGAGGTAAAAATCATTCCACTTTTTCTACTGGCTACTGCTCCGGCATACTTTCACCTAGAGACTCCATTTAAACTTTAAATTGTAGACACAAGTCTTGTCTATTAGTGTATTAAGTCACGTTTTGATAACTCATGTAGTTTTTGAATAATCCCTCATCAATGACCATGAGCGTTTTTGGAGAAATTCTCAGATTTCAATGGGTGTGTATTGCGCAGACAGTTAGAGGCTAGAGTGGGTGACATCATCGCTAGAGTGGGAGAGAGCCGATTAAAAACGACTAGGTTTTTGCTCTTTCCACGCTCCTCCCGGCCACAGTTTACACTCTACAGGCATGATTTTTTCCAAAGTTGTAGACAAACTTGTCCTCTCTCTCACAATGTGCTCGAAAAATCTGTGAGACAAACAGAATTTGAATTAGCAGCCTCTAAGCGCGGCCACGTCTGTCTCTGCTCTCCATGCACTCCAATACAAAGATTTTCGGAGAGAAGCAGAAAGGAGCCCTGTTTTCAACTCGCGACTGTGTCCACAAAATATTCTGTAGAAACACAAAATTACACCAAAACGTTCAGGAAGTCCTCAAGGCGCTCACGGTGTCTTTGTTTTTCTGATAGGAGCTTCCGTTCTCTCAGGAGAAGCCCAAATGTGAGAGGAGTGCAGAGGCAGAAAATCGCTCGTTTTCTCCGCTTTTCTGTCGCCCCTCTCTGTCTGCCCCTATCGTCATGGGCAACCAAGCCAAATTGCCGTGACAACCACTGAGCCTCAGTGGCAGAGAGCCTAAAAAAACCTCCAGATTTTCTGTCTTTCCAGGCTCCTCCCGGCCACAGTTTACACACTACAGGCATGATTTTTTCCACAGTTGCAGACAAACTTGTCCTCTCTCTCACAATGTGCTGGAAAAATGTGTGAGACTTACAGAATTTGAATTAGCAGCCTCTAAGCCCGGCCACTTCTGTCTCTGTCTCTTTTTCTCTCTCTGAGTGCATGTGTGCCTGAGTGCTGACAGGGGGCGTGTGTGTGCGTGCGCAGCTGTGTCTCATAGAGCATGATTGGGAGGGGCTCTGAAGTTGCTGTGGCAACCTCTGAGGCTCAGTACCTCTGTGAGCACTTCTCTCTCATGCTCCCACACACAAATAAACAGACATATGGGCATATAATGTAATGTATATGTACGCGGTCGGGCAGTAGACCCCGTGGCCCTTTCAAAATTTCCCGCAGGGAAATTGTCTAGTTGAATCCAATGTCCATATTTCAGTCTAATCCTCTGCACTATATTTCACATGCTGTTTGATTACATAACCTCTGTTGTTTATCCCTGTTTCTGCAAACCATGAACCTAAAAACATCATGTTTGAGGATTACAGTTAGTACAGTTTGTACACATAGTACATACTGTCACTGGGTTTCATTTTATTCCTAGTTAACTGTCAGAATGAAGGTCAGGAAGTTAGCTTTGTGACCTCTACCCCGGACTCCAATCCATCCCCGTGGTGACTGTGCCAGGCCCGGCTCATTTATTGCTCACCTTGCATTTCTCACAGTGCCAATACACCAGAGAGAAGTGGAAACAGAGAGTGAGGGAGACAGAAAGGACAGGGATAGTGAGGAAGAGGAGAGTAAGAGAGGAGAAATAGAGAAGGAAGAGGGAAACAGAGAGTGAGAGAGACATTGGAAAGACCCATGGTTGACTCAATTTCCCAGGGACTTATCGAACATCTCATTTTAAAATGTCGTTATTGAGTTGTTATTTATTCACCATTTATTAGATAAACACTGACTGGCATCGACTCTGCAGCACTCTGAGAGCGACCGTGAGATATTCTGTGTCTGGTCAATGTGCTCACTGCAAGGTCTGGTACTAAATATAAGCCTTGATCTGACATACTTCAATCAGCTAATTGGAAAAACTGCAAATTACCAATATACTAGGTATACTAGTTTCCTTTACTTGTCTTAGAACAATTCTATTACTTTTTCTAAATGCTTGCTCAAACACTCCTCAGCAGAGGTCAATATATTGAACAGGAAAACATGTGTCCATACTCGTCTGTTAAGTGTCCATTCTTCATTCCACAAAATAAATTAATCTGTTTATGCTTCTGGGTATGCTCTCTGCTACTTTACTTTTGTCTAATTAATAGAAATCTTTTCACTTTTCTCACTTTTTGTACTTATGAACACTCTTGTTATAGTGTATTTTGTCCCTCACAAATGGCAAAAGAAGCCAAGTGATGCAATTACATATTAAGTAATAAGTATATTTGGGAATTAAACAACTTAATAAGAGTCAACCCAGTTCCAAGTTGGTGAAATATGCACCAGGCCCAGCAAACCTCCCCATCTTTATCTTTGCTTGCTTTAAAAAGTGATAATTGTGGGGTTGTTGCACTTGTTTGTACATATGTGACAGAAGTGGTTATGTGCTAACTTCTTCACCTCTGCACATCAGGCCAGTTGGGCATTGATTGTTGGAGTGTCAGTTGGAAAGTTATAAAATAAAGTGTGGGATCAGAGGTTTTAGATGTTTAATGATCCGACAAGCACGTTGTTTGAAGCATACACTCCTGGAGCAAGCAGGTCATGGCTCTTCAAACGTCTATATCCTGCCCACCAAGTCCTGTCAGCATTGAGCTGAGGGATATATATGTACCCTGAATTATTTAGACTGTCACTTATGCATATTTAATGCTCCAGTGTCCTTTTTCCCTTTTATGGCGCTGTGAAATACTACTGTCTCTCCTTCCCCACACCTCCCTCTCTATGTGTGGAAGGCAGATTCTGAATCATGGATCTTGCTTTGAAGCCAAGTCTTAGCTCAGCATAGACAGTTGTAGCAGTGGGCAGACACACAGGGGTGTGAACTACCTATAGCCTGGATGTAGAAATAGATAAATCATAAATAAATTCAACACTTCGCATACACACAAAGGACCAGTCTTCGCTGCTGTCAATGAACTGAGCTGTTACGTTGGCTCGGATTTTGGTCAGTGCACAAAGTTGTTGTAGGCAGTGGAGGCAGTGACAAGGCCTTGATTCTTGTGTTGAAGCCATAGGCGTGGTAAGCACTGAAATAAAACATCGAAATAGATTCATGACTGGGGTTACGATCTACTGTAAAATATCACCCACCAATGCTTCCTATGATATAACATTACAATACATTCAGGACATGGATTCTTCCATCTAGAAAATTGAACTTTAAGAACCTCAAAATGGTCAAACAAGCTGCTTATGGTACATACATGATTCTTCACTCTTCTCCAACCCTGTCTTGTCTCCAGTCATGAGTGCACAGGGCTTACAAGCCAAGGACAAAACTGGCTCCAGCGACCCCTACGTCACTGTCCAGGTGGGCAAGACCAAACGCAGGACGAAGACCATCTTCGGTAACCTCAACCCGGTCTGGGATGAGAAGTTCAACTTGTGAGTGCTCTCTAGTAATGACCTCTATCCAACCAGATAATCCCCACTAAGATTACGAATAATCTCATCTGTTCAAGGGAATCTTAAGGCAAAAGTACATTTTTTTTCTGGTACTGGCTCTTACACCAGCTGCACCACAGAGATTTTGGAGATGCAGCTAAAAACAACATTATAAAGGCATCCATCTGTGTAGACAACACTGGTCTTAACTCTTTAAATCTTTTTGTGCATTACTGCTGTAGTAATGCGTGGCATTCTCAATGACCTCCCCATTGTGCTGACCAGACGTCTGTGTGTTTGTTTTAGCACAGACTTATTCTCCTTGGTCTGTATAGGTATGCAGTAGCCACAGGATTATCGCTACTCAATCTGCTGCTTACCTCTCTGCCTCTGCCTCGATTCTTTGTTATACTCTTCATTTTTTCCCTTCACACAGCTCTGAATAAAACTGTGCAATGCTGCAATGAATCAGCTGGTAGGTTATCCTGCAAGTCTCATAGGAAGTAGATTGGCAGCGTAATGGATGATTGTAACCAAGTTTCCAGGAGACTACTCTCAACATTTACTTTAGAACATGTGGAAAATTGAAGCCTTTGAGAACCCTGCATGAGACTTGCTATGCTTTCCCGAAGAAATACTGTTATCTTTGTTTGGCGGAGTGTCAGAACTCCGAAAATAACAACCAGGTTGAAGACAAAAATGTAATTTTCTCTTAAGAGCTGCAGAGCTCAACCCAGACCTGAGTGAAAAATAGTATTTGCCAGTAGCTCTTAGTTGTTCTGCTACACTTTCCTGAATCCATTCAAGTATTAAGAGTAAAGGTAGCCTGTACTAAACTGACTTGCAAATACATGTTATGCTGTCATATGTCGGATATTCAGCCCTGCTGAACCCGTCTGTAGAAACAAACAAATATAATGTGGACATATAATGTGATGAATGTGTGGCCCCAACTCACAGGGCTTCAACAAAGGTGTTAGAAATTTAATTATTATTCTTATTTTTGGCTTTTTTTTTTTTTTTTTTTTTTTTTTTCTCATCTTTTAAACTGTAATCCACTGTCTGGAGATGCAGCACTGGGGAGCCACTATTAAATGATCAGTGAGGGTTTGATGTGTTGTTAACTTAAACCAAAGCCTGAGCAGCTAATGGCATTATTTGGTTCAAGCAAGTGGTGAGTTAGTTTTCCAGCATGTTTCCTCTGGAGGTGATCTATATTTTTTTAAATGTGAAGGTATTTTTGTAAGTATTGGCAGAATACTTCTTTGTCTGGATGTCACTTTCTCTTCTGAAAATTTACTTTAACAGTATATTAATATATATATTTATATAGACAGAGCGTTTTCTGTTTCTGTTTGCATGCATTGCTTGCCATTTAGAGACAAGGCTGCACACCTGTAATGAGACTCCAGTGGTGGCTGTAATAAAACTCTTTCCCATTACTACAGGGATGTAGATTAATAGAGCGATACATTACTGTGTGCTTGGCAGAGAGCAAAGTCCCAGAGTAGTGCAGCAGCAGCAGCAGTAGCAGCAGCCACCCGTGCTTCCCCCGGAAAGGGATTAGTTAAAAAAAAAAAAAATACTGCAGATACTGTTTCTCTGGCTGTCGCACCCAAGATGTCATTAGAACAAAATGTAATCTGTCGGTTTTAATTCCAGAGCCGAACAGTCTGACCCCATCTGGAGCTAAGTGCTTTGGCCACCTCTGTTCTATTTAGCAGCGTCATTATTGTGAAACGTCTGTCAGCTGCACTGATGCAAGGGGGACCGGAGAGATGGACATAAAGCTTTCACAAATAAATAATCCTTGCTATGAATGCTACACAGTCATTCTTGTGAAGCCCTCAGCTCTTCTGTGATGGTTTTAGCAGGCACTGCGAGAGACACAGAAATATACTTGGGATGCAGAGTAAAGGTCATCCAGTATCTTGGGGTAATTCTTCCTTCCAGGCAGAGAGCTCTCCTCCACATACACATGCACACACTCATGCACACCCATGTGCGTACACAAAGACACATTTTCTCATTTGAATCCAGGCAAGAATTGTTCTCCATTTTACTTAGAAAAGGGTCAGGAAGTGTGTGTGCGTTTCTGAATCTGTGTTTCTGCTTGAATTGCTCATTTAACCGTTATTCCGCTCGGCTGAATCCCCCAACCTGATGAGCTGTCACTCAATATGCTGTTGCTGTTGTTGTTCGTGTTGTTGTGATTGTTCTGACCCGGCATAATCATCTTCCACATTGCAGCGAATGTCACAACGCCACTGACCGCATCAAGGTGCGTGTGTGGGACGAGGACGACGACATCAAATCACGGGTGAAGCAGCATTTCAAACGTGAGTCAGACGATTTCCTGGGCCAGACCATCATCGAGGTTCGCACTCTCAGCGGAGAGATGGATGTTTGGTACAATCTAGGTATGTTAACCTCTTGATCTCAGTGTTCGTATATGAGGTCTGACTAGGCTTTTGATGCAAACCATTGATGCTTGAGAGTCGGTCCACAACCGACGATTATTTTCATTCTCAATTAATCTGCTGAATCTGTTCAATAAATGTTAAAATACATGAAAAAATGGCATTCACAGTTTGTCAGAGGCATCAGCAGTGTCTTCAGTTTGCTTGTTTTGTCTGACAAAACAGAAAATCATCGCAATAAAAATGTGAAAATCATTCACTGATTATAGAAATAGTTGTCCATTAACTTTCTGTCAATTGAGTTGACTAATCAGTTAACACACCACTTGTTACAGGCGTACTTGGCAGTCGATTTTGGTATGAAGCGCACATCAGAGGTGGTACAAAAGAAGCACTGTGCTTTGATACCCAGCTCTGGTTGTCATTATTTTTATTATTATGATACATTTTACAAGGTTTACATGATATGAACATAACAGATTTCCACTACACAGTGAAAAGGGGTTATGAGATGACTGTATGGTCATATAAAGTCCGGTCTGGGTGAGATCACCATCACCATCCACGTACCAAGAAGCCACAGAGATGTGTGGTTCAGTTTGGGGACTGATGCTGCAGCGTTGACTCGTTTCTCCATCCTGCACAAGGTTGAATAGCAGCATAATGGGAGCTCCCACTTCAGCTGAAGTATTATGACTGGCGGGTGCTGTCTTTGTTTGCCTCTCTCACTAAAAGGAAGCAATTTGTGGTAATACTGACCCCTGTCCACTGTTGCTGCTTTGTGCCTTTTTAAATGTCCACAATGAATGTTTAAACAGGCCTCTGCTGCGGTGGGTGTCCACCCCTCCAGCTGCCCTCCTCTCCAAGCCTCTTCAGCTCCTCTTCAGTCTGAGCTTCTGCATTTACAGCTTAGTCTCTGTCGCTTTGTCATGCTGTTATTTTTCACTTGTCTGCCTCTTGACCAACTGACTGTAGAGGGGAATATCACTCATTTGACACAGTGGAGATGAGCTGCATATGAGAGAGCAGAGGGGGGGCCATTTAAAGTCTGTAACGAACCCCATTGGCCTTCAGAGCCTGTGTGTATGCCTGCATCTTTGTGTCTGTGTGGCTGTATGTGAGCACGCAGCACATAGTGTATGTGCATATACATGCTCTCCAAACCTACAGCCCAGCACTGCCAGTGATATTGTTAATGTGCTTTCTCATACATTAGCAGAGCATGGCTGTAGATACGATGTCAGTCATGTTTTAGAGGACATGATGTCATGCCAGTAATGTTTCCTGTCATTAATGTCTTGTGTCTTAGTTGGTGTCATTAATGTCTTGTGTTTTTAATCCTTAAGTGTTTTATGTATCATTCTGTTATGGTGCCTTCAAGGACAGATTTCTACCACAGTGGACAATAATGTTGCTTATTGAACTGTGCACTCTGACCGGGGTCAATCCTTATGTGCTTTAGCTTTTCTCCTTTTTAGTGGAATAAAACTTTTGGGGTTATTTCAGAATGATTGTTTAGTTGGTCTTTCAGCTTGCTTTCCTCGTGCATAGTATCTGCACTGTACCATCCCAGATAAAGAAAACAGAGGTGCTACCGTGTGTTTTTGGAGTAGATAGAGACTGCGACTTACTTTAAGAATAGAGTTTCTTAAGATTAGCCAACCTAAGATGTTTCTTCCAATTGGTTCTTACTTTTGCCTTAATTTCCAGTTATGACTAATGCAGCTTTGTTGTGTGTTACAGATAAAAGGACTGACAAGTCTGCGGTATCTGGTGCCATCAGACTCAAGATCAGTGTGGAGATGAAAGGGGAAGAGAACGTGGTTCCTCCTCACGGCCAGTACACCTGTTTACATGAGGTAACCATTAAAATTAGTTCTCAGCTCAACTCCAATCATCATGTTTGGGGAGCCAAGCAAGAGAGCTACTAAAGAACCTATAATTTGTTGTGATTACACTGGAAAGCAAACTAACAGGATTGATCAACAATCAATCGTTACAGCATTACGGAAAAAAAAGATGTTGTAAATGATTCCAGCTATGATAAAGATCTTCATTTGATGGCGAACAGTACATCGCTCAAAGAAACGCCTCTTTCATTCCTTGTCGTGACACTGTGCTCCATCACCGTAACCTGCTCTGTCTTATCTCTGGTGCCACTCGCAGAACCTGTTCCACTACCTGACCGAGGTGAAGAGCAGCGGGGTAGTGAAGATCCCGCAGGTGAAAGGGGACGAGGCGTGGAAGGTCTACTTTGACGACGTGTCTCAGGAAATAGTGGATGAGTTCGCCATGAGATACGGAGTGGAGTCCATCTATCAGGCTATGACGTTAGTACCACCCTGATCTATGGCCTTTTACCTAACCAATCTGTCATTGTCTCATCCAGCAGAGTGGAGGAGAGAAGGAGTTGAGGGAAGGAGAGCAGAAGGAGAAGTGGAGGGTAGTAAAGATGTCTCCTCAGCAGAATCAGAGCTTTGAGGGTGATCGAGCTCTTAAGTTTGACTGATTCATTGCTGGTCTCCTGGAAAAAAAACTCCCAATGTGCCTTGATCACATTGATCATGGACACACATAAACATCGTTTCCCTCTGTCTCTGTCTCCCTGATCCTCCATGACCATGTCCAAGCATAAATGTCTCTCTTTCACACACTCACATGCAAAGACATACCACATGAAACATTAAAATCATTCAATATTGATCAAGGTCATGCAATGCCATATTACATATATTATACATATTATACACTGTGCAGTGCTGATTGAGTCTTAACACTGCAGAACCTTTCTGTGTTCCTACTTATATGTATTTGTCCTCAGGTGAACTATAGTGGGAGCTTCTTTTTGCTTTAAACAGCAGAGATTTAATGGCCAGATCTAACAGACCTGACCCTTCATTAAATATACAGCCTCCATTTTTTTAAATCATGCAATATGTTCAAATCCTGTTCTGACGTATAATTCCCTACCATGAAATCCTCCTGTTCTATTTCCACTAATCATTAACAGTCACAGAGGTTTTATTTAGACTCGGTTTAGGCTTGCCTTTTTTATTTTTGTGGGCTTTAAGACAAATCTCGCTTTAATTGGATTAATTTGGGTACATGGTAAAAATAAAATGTTGAAATGATGATTTGTGGGCAGCTAAACAGAGAATGAAGCAGTTTTTGGCATAAGCCCTGCCCACTTCTGGTAGACATCTGAATCCAGATATTTTGAAACAGATACATATAGTAGCTTTGCATTACACCTCTCATCTCATGTTCATTGTTTGCATATGACTTCTGTTGCATTTAAATAATTCAGTGAGTAATAAAGAGCTACTGAGTAGTTGCAGCATCACCACATTGTGATTTCATTCTGAGCTGCTATTCGAAAATCTCAAATCGCATCAGCAAACTGCACGTTTTAAGCTCTCCTTCCCGGGCAGAATACGCTTGTTGGGCTGTCCCAGTCGCTGACTCTGTAATTAGCTGCTGCTTTAGTAAATCAGACACTAATTACACCCAGATTGTGTTGGCAAATTGAATGAAAGGCGCAGCTCACATTTGTGCTTTCATGTCCATAAATCTGGCCACATCCCTGAGTGAAGCAACACTCAGGTATTGTGTTGCTTTTATGGTCTGGATATTATTTGCTGCCCAATGTTACAAATTTAGCAATGGAAGATATTCAAACTGCAATGGATGTTTTGATGGCCTTTAGCAAAATGAGACCAGTGGTTTATTCAGCAGATCTTTGGATGACTTTTCTGATTTTAAGATTTTTTCCACCTGGCCCCGAACATGTTTGATCCCCCACTCCCTACTCTCCCATTTTTCTGATCCCAGTGATCACGACTCAACCTCATATACCCCACAGTAGCTCCTTAATTTACTCTCTTTTTGGCCCTGTCACTGGGTTTCCGTAGAGCCCCATAAAGCTTGATTCAGCACGTACAGTAGCTAAGGAGTGGAAGTGCTACAAAATGTACAGAGCATGGGTTTATTGATATATTTGATCATTTTGGTCCTGCTGGTGTGGTGGTGCTAGGTGTTGTTCCAGTGTGACATATGAGGAATTGCCAGGGTATTTTAGTGCAGACCAGCACAAAGTGGACTTTTCTCCAGCATCCACAGATCGAATCAGTGCTTCAGACTTGAACCTTGTTTAAGTTTCTTATGTCAGCACTTATTATGCTTCATCAGAAATTTATGAAAGGCCATTCCTTTCTGTTTTCTTCATCATAGGGCCTTGACTCCCAGTCACTCCCGACATGATGGCTGTATAAATCACAGCAGCTGCGAGGACTCACTCTCCCTCATGTGCCACCCCACAACAACCCCCGACATACCCCTCCCTTATGCTCGTTTTTCTTCATATCACTCTATCACCCCTCCCTAGCTCCCACCCCCTGCTTCTTCATCTTTTTCTCATTTCTCCCGGCTATCTGAGACTGTAAAATGATACGCAAGCATGCGCGCTGTGCGTCTCATATGCTGGTAAAAACCAATGCAGGGTAACACTAGGACAAGCGTAGTCATCCTCTTGAAAATTGGCTCTGGAGATCCAGCTCTAAAAGCACCATGGGAATTCAGCGGATGCCATCATCACTCTCTTTGCATCATTCTCTTTGCTCGCCCAACCCCAAGTGCTCCTGGATAATTTGGAGGCTGAAAGCAGAGTAATTAAATAGGCCTCCTGATGAGAACATGTTTGTGTTCCTATTGTGAGTGTGTGCATACCCATGTGTGTGTGTGTATGCGTGTGTATGTACATGTATTGCCCACGTTGTGGGGACTCACCCTCTTAATGGGGACAAAATGCAAGTCCCCGTTGCATAAATGATTACATTTTAGGTTCAAGATTAAGGTTAAAGTAAGGATTATGGTTTTTAGTTAATTAATTAGTGGTTCTGGTTCTGGTAAGTCTCCAAGAAATGAAGGCAAGTCCATTGAATGTGTGTGTGTGAGTGAGTGTGTCTATGGGATGCCCTCAGGAGTAAATGTGTAATCATTACTCCTGCATTTTCTAGCACTTGGACTTTATGAAGCAATGAGTCACTGTGCAAGATGTTCTTAGTTTCTCTGTACTCAAAGCTCAACATCCAGCTCCACGATACTGAGGGTCACCTCCAGCTCAAGGAAGATTTATGGAAAAACATGTTGTTTACACAAATTTCCACTAATAGTAAATAATGTATTTAAAGAAATACTTATTCATATTATTGTAGCACTAATTTATGTCTACGGTATCTGAACGTCAGTGTGTGAAAAGAATAATATCAATGTGCTTCATTTTATCCTTTAAAGCAGCATGTGAAATGCAGGCTATCGTTCATTTTAGTTTTGTTGATACAAATGTAGATTATAATGAAAGGCATGTTTACTGTAAAAAGCCTCTAATGTATCCAGATGTTTGGCTGCTATGGGTCACGCCTGAGGCTGAGAAAAAAGCCCTTGCGTATATTATTGTCTGCTGCGTTAAAGTAAACATACGAATTATTGCACATCTCTTGGTATTCTATCTAGAATAACATGAATCTTTATGTGCTGTAAGAATGGGTATGGAGAACAGCCAGTCTCAATGTTCGGAATAGGTACCAGTGAATGATAGTGCAGGAGGCATGCCACATGGCCTGGGAAGCAGCAGCATGATGTATTAAGATGAGCATATGCTCTTCACTCCGGCAGAGATCCCTGCTCAAACCAGGCCTCTCAGGCTCCAGCACTTAATTACTGCTGGGGAGCGCTGTTGGAGATGTGTGTTTGTGTATGTAGGGAAAGACAGAAAGAGAGATCATCTCAAATCTGAACTGGCAATACACGCGCCTCTCTCACTGTGTGTAGTTTAATGTTCAGTGAGTTAAAAAGGTGTGGGAGACAGGAGCAAAGGAAACAGGATTTGTTTAAACAGACAACATCAAGTTTGCAACAGTAAAAGGCCCCGACTTCAGTCCCTCCCCTGGGAGAGATGACTTATGTGAATTTTGCTCCCTGCATAGTATTGCGATCTCGTTTGCTCTGGGTTGACGTATATGGATTCACCTCAGTGGAGAACATTTCCATTGGCAAATGTGCAGACCGTACTCGAGCTTGTCTCAGTGCTATTCAGAGAATGAAACAAACAATTTAAAGGTACACTGTAACATTTACATTTCTCCCATCTGTTCCGCTGGGTGTGATTACATCTCAGCCTCCACATGACTCCCTGGTTTATGATCAAACTTTCTTGCTCCATCTATTACTTTGCAGTCTTACCCCTATGCAGCTGTGGTTTATGACATCATTTACCATAGAAACTCATTGAAGACACTGTTTTACTTCATAAACAGGACAGTGAACTACTTATGCCCTAACTCTGCCTCCAAAAGTAATTGTTTGGGACATTTAAAATATGTTCTTTGTTCAACATGCAGACGGTGAAAGAATAAAGACATACTGTACTGCAGTGTGTCTGCCCATTTTTTCTTCTATGGTTACTGCAGTGCAAAGCAATGGATAGAAGCAGGGTATGAGGTAGTTTTTGAGCCGTGTAACAAGGACCTGTGTTTGTTTTTTGCACTGTATAACTGCGTGGATTTTGAGGATTACTAACGAGCATGCCAATTACTTGATCATTCTCACAGTCTCAAACTGCTTTTCATGTGAAAAATGATCTCTATGTTGCCCAAAAAATGGCTATAGCTCCACCCCCGATGCTATGTTTGCTTTGTTCTTTCACCTCTCCAGGCACTTCTCTTGTCTGTCCGCCAAATACATGTGTCCTGGTGTGCCAGCAGTGATGAGCAACCTGCTTGCTAATATCAATGCCTACTTCGCCCACACCACCACCACCACCACAACCACTGCCTCCGCTTCTGACCGGTTTGCTGCATCTAACTTTGGAGTAAGTGCACCTATTATTGTCTTGTTGTCTGTCATCCACAGTCAAAATGGCAGTAATAGATAGTAATTGAGTGCTAAATAAAAATGTGACTCATCTACAGCCTCCAGTTAGACTTAAGTAACATCTTTTGCCGTCTTATAGTCTGATGTTGAACCGTTGACGTCACTACTGTTTGTCATCATTCTCGTTTAGAGTTATTTGTCTAAAGCAAGTTGTGCACTTGAAATCAACAAATCTCACAGATTGCCAGTGCTTTCTGATTGAACCTTTAATAAGCTAATGTTGTAAGGCATCAAATAATATTTCCAGGCAGTAAGCCGAGTCTGGCAATAGAGCTAAACCACTAAATTTTGTTCCAGGAAGTAAAAATGAATCACTGCCGGCATGGCAATGCTACCGACCACGCAGTGTTATAAATTTTTTGACACAATGCTTTGGGTGTGGTGACTGAATTATGGCATTCTTATCCTGACAGAGGGAGAAATTTGTCAAATTACTGGACCAGCTGCATAACTCACTGAGGATTGACCTCTCTAAATATCGGGTGAGTATGAACCATTTTCATGTGATGTGTTTGATAAAATCATATTCATATTTGTCTCTGACTTTTTGTCACTTCAAAGAATGTCATTCCAAATTAGCATCATGTAGATAGACTACTGTGACTCTATTTAACACACTGCAGGAGCAATTCTGCTTTTATGTGTATATACAGGTTGCCATTTAGTATGCTCTGTTCGGTGACATCCTTTAAAACTGAATGTACTTTTGACTGAAGTGTTGCCATCTAAGCTACCTGCCACCTGGTTGATTTGATGTCAGTTTTAAGGTTGATTCAACTCTATTTACAGTACACCGTGTGCTTACTATATCTGGCTTGGAGCAGCAAACAATTTATACTTTGATGCTGATGCCAAATGTGTGTCTGTTGCCCTCCAAATGAGGTTATTGACTAGATTCCCTTCTTTCTTTGAAACAGTTGAGTGTGTATTTTATGCCTGTTTACCTTATTTGAGTCACACAGGATGCATGTTAGCTACAAACATATCAGGATTGTGATGATGTAAATGTGGTTCTAGATGTGATGGTGTCCAACCAAGAATGACATCATGTGTAATGTGAGCCACATTCATGTTCCCAAAGTATTTACAACATAAAATTGTGACTTGTGTGAACTGTGCTTTGGAGAGTGCAGATAATACATATAAACCCAGACATGCGGTACAAAACCAGAAATGACTGGATCAAGCTTCATTTAAAATGTAGTGAATGATAAATGACGATGAAGTGCTTTTGCAGTTTTCAGCAGACTAGCCAGCGGTGTAGCCAGGCACATAAATAAAGACAATCAGCCTGCGGTGTCAAGGGGTCCATCAGCATCTCAAGAAATAGTGATCCTTGAGGTCCAATAAATTAACCCTGTCATGAGGATCCAGCACTCTGTTTGCCATAGTGGTTCATGGATTTAGGGTATTGGACACCTTGTAAATATCTGTAAACTAGACTATGTACTCCCATGTTACTATGTGTCTGGTGTAACATTTACAGATTGATTTAATAATACTGATCTAAAAACCAAAGAACTAGTTGTAACTGAACCCAGAGTGTGAACCACAATCCATTAATAAGACTGCCATGTTTGCCTCTTGTTGTGCGTGTTTCATTTAACTTAAGAGAAGCACTTTTTATGCTGGTGGTTAAGCTGCAGCATAGGCTTCATCATTAACTGCTAGGCGGTGCACAAAGGGGAGTGGAGAGAGGGAGGAACAGCTAAACTCTACAAGCTCTTGCTGCAATGAAGCAAGGTGGCCCATGGGAATGACCAATATAATCATTAGGGTTATGTATCAATGGATAGTAGTAGATCAGGGTGGCTAATGCAGTGTTCCTGTAGCAGTTTGAGGTCCAGGGCCTGTCAGTGTCTGGATGCTTTTGATCTCTTTTTCCACATGATTACCTGCACGGCTTTTTTTTAACCTGTCTCTGTAATCTGCAAGGAGAACACATGCACATGCGCACACACACACACACACACACACACACACATACATATATGTGTGTGTGTGTGTGTGTGTGTGTGTGTGTGTGTGTGTGAGAACAGGTGCAATGACGTTTCATCCCCTGCTGAGTTGATCACTCTTGTAGGTCTATATGTTGTACGATACAGATTCATTCTTCACGGTCATTTGTTTGGTGATTGTCGCTGAATGATGAGCAGCAGGTAGCATCTGCTCTTAAGCTTCACTGTACTGCTGTATATAGAGCATTTTCTGGTTGACCTGCTACATCTATCCTGCATCTGTGTTTGAGGTGAGCTGCTGCCTGTCTCCATTTGACGCCTCACTGATCTACATGTACATGTCTGCCACTTAGCATGTCCTCCATTACGTGTTGTTTTGCACCTTGTCGTCAGCTCAGTGATAGATGTACTGTACCTGTTCATTTGTGTAGCATACTCAAATACACTAATATAAAATACAACTAAACAGCTATATTGAAAAGTTTCAGCACACCATATCAAATTATTCCTGAGTGAATAAAGAATTAATTCAACCCAAAATAATTCCCAACCCAAAATTTATGACAAAATGTGACAATGAGACACGTGGTTTAGATTAAACAACCCCCCAAATAAAAGGTAAAACAAGAAACTACAATCAGAAATTAATCTAATTGCCAGAGATGGGCCATGAAAGGCGCTGCTCTATTCTAACTGGCAGACTAAAACCCTCACATACAGCTTCCAGAACCATCCCAGGAGAGCTAAGCCTGTTAGACACCACATTCCACCACAAACACACCCTCACTCGTTTGCCTGACCTTGTACATACACATTTACATCCATGCACGTGCACTCACATGCAGGCACGTCATCCAAGCATGCGTAGAGCTGAGGACATGCACACAGCTACACACAAACCTACATTTCTCACACACACTCTCCCAAGGGTGCAGAACTTCACACTGCTGTTCTCACACACAGGTATGCACCTGAGCATTCAGAAATACACACACACACACATACACACGCACACACACACAACCACACTTCTCCCCCAGCTGCTGGCAGAACACAGTGAACTGTAACTGAAAGATGACCCTCTTACCTTTAATGTGACACAAAAGGCAATGTGTCGTTGAGTGGGTGATTGCTTTAGTTCCCCTGTTCTTTGCCACGGCTCGCTGTGTGAAGCCACATGTGATTACAGAGACACACCCTGATAGCAGCAGATCCTACTGTCTGCCTTCAAAGGGAAAAAAAAGAGAGGATGAAGGAAGGACAGCAAGTAGATAGCAGACAAGACGGAGAAGGAAAGAGAGATGACTTGGGGGAGACTGAGAATGAAGTTGCAAATAGCGACGGAGGGATAAAGAGGATTTGAAAAAAAGAGAGGTGGATGAAACAAGCAGAGTGAGTCGGAGGAGATGAGATTTGGACGAAGAGGGAGAGTTGGAGGGAAAGAGAGGTGGATTTGGAAAGAGTGGAGAAACAGATGAAGGATGAAAGGAGCCATGGTGGGTGGTTGACAGAGAAGGCGAGAGAGGGTTAAGTGAAGGAGAGATGGCCTCTTTTATTTTCAGATGGCCTGGCTGTCTGGCGACGACGCGTTCACTGAGAGCAGTCACAGACTATCACATTGGCTTCACCTGCCAGCACTGCCCTGCTGCTCTCTTGTCAAACCTGCCACAGACCAGTGGTTCATGCACACACACATGCGCGCGCACACACACACACACACACGCACACAGATGCAGTTCATACCATCTCAAGCAGTCACACAGAGCCAGCCTGACACCGTTGGACAGGAAAAAGATTCAAATTGGGCTTCTCTATGCTTTCACCGTATGGATTTCCCTATAATGATATTCTGAGAGAGATTGAGTTTGCTTTTGTAAAACAGAAGCCTTGAATCAGCAGAGAAGGAGCAGGGATGCAGCTGCCACTCTGCATTTTGCTTCATCTGCGTTTCTTCCCTTTAAACTTTATTCTAACAACCCTCATACACGATGACACCTCATATAGTCAGTCTGTCCCAGCCGGGATCCGCAGGTTTCCCTGGGTCGCACATAAAATCTCAACATTCAGAGCATGCTACGAGGGATTTGGGCTGTTGGCTTGGTTTGGACAGTTTGATATAAAGTGCTGTTTGTTCAGTAAGCACCCCTGGGAATTGTGCGCTATTCTCTTAAAATTGAACTCTGTGCAGTATAACAGTGGGTCTTCATGGGAAAGGTTACTTAATGTAAACAGCTGGTTTGTTGCTTTCTGCAGTGCATTAGTTCCCGCTGCCTCCTCCTGTAAGAAAGCACATAGAGAATAAAATGGTTTTTCCACACTGTACCTGTAGCTCTCTACGGCAGGATTATGTCATATTGAGTAATATTGAGCTGTTCATGGAGCTGATAAAGCATCACATTAACAAAATATTATACTTATACTGTGGGTAAGATCCACAAGGTTGCTCTATAGCACTGGCAAGATATGCATATCACAGTCACAGCTATAGAAGCATACAACGAGCTTCTGTCATCCTCGCATGGCAGACAAATGCAATTTTCTAGCTTCTGGAGGAAGAAAATGTATAGAGAACAAAAGCTGCATCTGCATAGTTGCAAATATTTGGGATAATCTCGTTCTTCGCAGAGCAAAACCTGCATAATCCAGAGCTCGCCCTTTGAAATTTGAAATTTATGACAGACAATGTAAAAAGCCAAGCACAGCAGACAAGCTAGTGTCACATTTCAGAGTGCAGAAGATAAGAAACCTCTGTGCCAACTCTAGAAAACTCTGGGGGGGGGGAAATTAATAAAGTTATTGAAAGGGCACATAACTCAAATGTGTGGAGTTCTGCTCCTAAAGTGATGAGAAGGAAACGCTGATATTCAGTGGTCATAAAGGGTTTATAAGACTTCTTTTATGTGTAACCTGATGAGAGGTAGTTCAACTACTTTGAGTGGAGCTTAAGATATGCCCCATTTTAAACAATGCATACCCATTATGTATATTACTCAAATCTTATCACTTCAACAGACACACAAATCCACACACTCAGACACATACTGTGTGGCACATGCCTTTGCTCAGCAGAGATCAGGGTGACCAGTGCAGTGCTCCTGTGGCAGTTTGAGGTCCAGTGCCTGTCAGTGTCTGGCTGCTTTTGATCTCTTTTTTCCACATGATTACCTGCACTCACTGGTGTTTGACCATTTTTTTGGCCTTTTTTTTTTAACCTGCCTCTGCAATCTGCAAAGAGAGCACTAAAATAACCGTCAGAATCATCCATTCGGATTTGAACTTTCAAGTCATACATGATAATCATGAAGCTGTACGTGTAATGTGTACACAGTTAAATCCATTTCATACATATGTATATGGAATATGCGGACCTTTTATGAAAGTTTGATGATTAGCAGCCACTGCTTTAGGCATTGACCCAACATAATACTCAATGTAGACTATAGCAAAGACAAAAAACTAAAAGCTCATCAGCATCACTCACTCCTCGTCCCATCTCATAATGGACTTTCTGTCATCTTTGGAAGGCAGTGCTGATGTTGTCTCTACTTTTGGCTCAGAGATGGATGCTTTGCTTTTTTAGTGTGCTTGCCTACTTGTGCAATAAATCAGCTTCTTTTTCCTTTGTTCTTCTGCTGATGAAGTTTCTCATTTCTGTTCTTTGCTTATGCAGACATAGTGGCTGTTAAGAGGTAGACTAAGTTCTTCTTTACACCACTGTCCCTACTTGTAAAGTAAACCACTGGATTACTAGTTTTTGTATGCTGGTCAGCAGTAGTGAGTGTTGTATGTAATGCATTACTGGTTCAAAACTGCATGCTGTTTTTAAGCTATTCAAGCTCTCCAAACTTGGTTCTCTGCTGAAGCTGTGATCAGAATTTGGATAAATCCCATTCAGTTCCTCTGTCTACAGATGTAGTCAATAGTGAACACATTTCTGTGCATCCTTGCTATGTACAATTAAAACAAGCTGTAAAATATCAAAAAGGGTGGTGGCTGAGATCATGACAGTTTGCATTTAGATATTTGGTTTTTGTGAGGATGCCCCTACCTCCTTTACAGCAACCGTAATGAATGTAATGAGCACTTGACTTAACTTGATTTCAATCACCATAATTACTCAGTGAGGTTACCCTTTGATGACAGAGAATCCACTAATTAACAGATTTAAAATGCCACACTGTGAAGCATTTTTGCCATTTAAATAAATGGTATATACGATTCCGTTGTGTTTGAATTTGAATGAATCATTTAATTTCCAAACCAAGCAGACTCAATGGATCAGACCTCCACTATCGCTGAAAGGCAGGCTGGCAGTTGTGAAAATTGCACTTTTTTTTCTGTGTCGTTTCAGCTCTTTCATGGGTGATTTTGCTCTCCCAGATAAAGGTGTTAATGCCTCTATTGGAAAAGCAAGACAGCACAGATTAGTTTGACATTACTTGAGGAATGCAGGGACCTTAGTGGATTAGCTGTCTTTATTTTTCAGAATTACTTTTTAGCAACAGAATCACACTGCAGTCTTAATTAGTTTCATGCTATAAAAGTTCCAACGAAAACAAAGAGAGAGAAAACACATTTTGAAGTGTTTTTTGAAGCTCTAAATGTTCCCGCAAGGTGATTTGAGGAGGTGTACAGATGGCAGCATTCAAGGTTGCAGGAGTTTCAGATGGACTGATGGTTTCACTTATACCTGAAGGCTACATATATGTGAGGTTATTGTGAGAGGAATTTCAGCGTCAACAGAGGGGGAAAGGGTAGTGAGTGATGGCACTGATGGGCCCCATGCTGTGAAGCTGGTGGTGGTACAATAGCCTGAAGAAAATTCATTTCTTTGCCTGTAATTGAAGGATTTAAAAAGAGTCTGCTGGGGATTAGATGAGGCATGATGCTCGAGCTTTTTAATCATATTTTAAACTGAATACAATCTTTAAACTTGAAACAGATGATGAAATACTACTAACTACATCGTTCACGTAAAAGGCAGCGATGCAAGTCGCATTTTTTTATTTATTTAAATGAATAAATAACAGCTGAAAACTGCTTCTACTTTCTTTTTCCCCATCTGCAGCCAAATATAGCATAACTGGTCCACATTTGCTTGCGCACGATGTGTGTCAAGCGTGTTTGCCTGGAGGCTGTTGACTTTATCTTCACTGGTCACCACACTTTCACCTCGAAGCTACACTGTTGCTATTAATCATGGATTTAGAGAAATATACTGCGCTCAGTGGACAGCTCAGTGGACAGCTGACTGTCCATAAAGCATTAACAGCTTCTGTTTTTGAGAGCTGTCTCCAGCTTATGTTGTTATTCTTGGAAACTCCATTGTCCGGTTTGTGTTTTTTGCCTCTTCTTTGAAAATTTGAATCACTTATCAACCCAATAAACCGCTCACCTCTAAAAAAAATCAGGCGAGTTTTGCTCCTGCTGACGGGCCTTGATCTCAGATAGACCAAGTTGAAAGGCTGCTGTGAAGGTTTGCCTCTATTTCCTGAATCTCCTTTGTGCATTTATTGACAAGGTAGAGAAGGGATAGCAAACAGGCAAAATTTTATTAGAGCACTGAGAGAGTAGGAGAAGTAGGATAATGTATGGGGCAGTGATGCCTTTCCTCAGGGCTGTCAGGGCTTTATATGCTCCCCGTCACGGTGCTCTGCACTGCCTGATGACTTCATGGCCCCGAAATAGAGGTTTTCATCAGCAGAGACCTCCCTTGTCCACTAAACGATTAGACAGACAGTCATTTTGTTATGATTGCTGGGCGTTGCTCTGTAATCGATTTCAATGTTTTGGCCTAAGCGATGTGATGTGGTGGGTGTGGGGGGGTGTGGCGTTAAAAGGCTGCTTTCAACAAGATCTCCTCTCTCCTCATGGTGCCCCCCCATCCCGATCCTCCTTCAGGATAATTTCCCAGCAGGAAACCCAGAGCGTCTCCAAGATCTGAAGTCCACGGTTGATCTGCTCACCAGCATCACCTTCTTCAGGATGAAGGTACCGTGTGTGTGTGTGTGTGTGTGTGTGTGTGCGTGTGTGTGTGTGTGTGCGTGTGTGTGTGTGTGTGTTGGTTGTGTGAGTGGAGTACAAATTGATTTGATTTGATTTGATTTAAGGGAAAGTGACAGAAACATGAGCGTTGTATTAAATGCTGATGGAGTACAACACTAACTAATCTTTGTAGATGCTGCGTACGCATCATTTCTAACCTTCTAACACATAAGAGCTGTGAGTGAGACATGTCAACGCTGGTCATGGCTGTAAAACCTCCTAACATTCAATTCTAAAGATAAACCCACATTGATCTGAGGCACTTGTCATTTAGGTGAAATCAATTCAAACTCATAATTCCTGAAAATCCGCCCCTCTCAACACTGACCATTCAAATCCAAATGATTTATTGTTGCACAATTTCTTTGACGACAGGCTGATGCAACAGGGTTACGATTGTGTAATGTGTGTTGACCTGCATACTACAGTAAGCCTCTATGTTTAAAATGCTTCTAGCTCTGTCTTGTTTACTCTCCCTCCCTCTCCCGTCAACAGTATGCCTTGTCTTGACTTGTCTCCCACTCAATGAAAAGCTCGGCTCCATTCAAGCTGTCTTTTGGCGGGAGTGGGGGAGTAGCGGTGGAGCACTGAGGCATAGCTAAGATGGCAGCTGTGAGCAAAGGAATGAAAACTGTCACTTTGAGTTATCAAAGCTTTCACTCTGTGCCATGCTGAGCTTTACTGTGCATGCACACCGCTGGAGTGACAGCGTTACTATACGATGTACTAAACACACACCGAAATGCCAGTCTGCCCACATGTCAATTATGATATACATAATGGATGTAAGAAGGTTACCCTTTTTTTGCACAAGGAAGTGATATCTTGGGGTTAATATTTAAAACGAAATATGATATCATTACATTGTCACTCCACTGATGCATGGTACTGTACACAGAAATGCACAGTAGCTGTCATTGATTCAGTTGATTTTATATAGTATAAACTGCCGTGAGACCAAGGAGAACACCAAACCATTAAATAACACATTTAATCATGCATGTATATTTGTGTATGCAGGTTCAAGAGCTCCAGAGTCCACCGAGAGCCAGTATGGTGGTGAAGGACTGCGTGAAAGCGTGTCTGGACTCCACATACAAATACATTTTTGATAACTGTCATGAACTATACAACCAACTCCTCGACCAGGTAAACAGCTGCTGGGTGCTTTTGGCTGTCACCACTAATCAACCTATACAGCTCATTAAAATCAGGCCTCTGCTGCTGCATGCTAAACAATGTGTCACTTCATGACTTCTCCCTTGGATTGAATTCTCATGCATCTTGAAACCTTGGTCAAATCACACACAAACACAATTTAGCTAAAATACAGTTTGACCATGAAGGGTTTCTCTACTAGAGTTGTGTGTGTTCATTTGTATCAAAAAAGATTAAGAAGATAGTAAGGTGCCAGGTTATAAGGTGAGGACAGAGTTAGAATCCATGTACATAGAAGCTTGTGGACCCAATCGCTTTCTCCTCTGACTCCCTCTTAAATGCACTGTCAGTCAGAGAAGCCATGTTGGGGAGAAACTCTGTGCTGACGTTTTACATCTGGTTTCTTGTCTTGAAGAATGATGTTTTTGTTAATTTTTTCTTAATCATCTTGAGACACCTAAAAAACATTCCCTGGTCTGTGGATGAAGCAGCCAACATCTGTACATCCTACAGCAAATGTTGACAAGCTGAATATTAATGAAAAACTGCAACTTGGAAAAATGTTCTTTTGTTACTTTTGTTGTTGTTGTTGTTGTTGTTGTTGTTGTTGTTGGCTTGTTGTCATGGCTTCCTTGGGCTTCAACTGCATAACCCAGCCCACTGCTGGCTTATCCAGAGCAAACAAACACTCAACAAGCTATTGTAAAAAGACAATTTCTAACAAGGAGATTTATATTTATGGCTAGTGCACACAGGATAATGGCAAGCAGACTAATAGAATCTAAGCTGATGTGTGTATTGCTGCTGTAAAGGTTCTTTGGTAGCATTTTCTGCATTTCTGAATCTTGGTTTAATGAGTAAACACAGAGTGAGCAATAGCTGCTAAACTTTAATGAGTGCAATTCAGAGCATACCTGCTCTGCTCATTCATGCAGTCAAATTTGATCTACAAGCCAACTACTCAACATCTGGTAATTAACCAGGCAGACAGGCAACACTAACTAGATAACTGACACTTAATAGAGTCTTTAGGAACTTACTACCTGCATCGTTGTGAAAAGTAAGCTGTTTAAGCCTGGTGAGGTGGCTTTAATTCATGTAGGAGCATACGTGAAGACTCTGCCTTTAAATTCTGGTAGTCCTTAAAGTGTCATTAATATTGAATACAGTTATTACTTCAGGGCCACTCCTAATTCATTTGTAAGAAAGCAGCACCTGGCATCCCCTCTCTCACCTCATGCCTTTATCACAACTCACTTTTATCCCATCATAAACCCGACGCCGCGCCTTACCTTTCAACTTTAGTGTGCTTTATGCTGATGTGTGACAGTGCTGGGAAAATATAACTTCAGTCCAGTGTGGCTGGAAATCAATAGGCTGTATATCATGACTGACATTTACCTGACAATAAAAATGTGCACTGCATCTATTGCAAACTTTGCATGAAGGACTTCAACTTTCTTAGAAAGAGCACGTCTGTGGTGAAGAGCCATTTAAAAGCAGCCGAGCATTAGGCACCAGATGCAAATCACCATCTTATCTGTTTAGGGCTCTTCTGACTCTCACATTTCCAGATGGATAATGTCTGAGCACAAAAAAAATGCATCTCAGTGTGAACAATATAAAAAAACTGGAATGAAAGTATCGTGCCATACTGCCTCCTTATGTACAGTAAGAATGTATCACTGGCATGCCATGAGCAGCTGGAGGCGTGTTCTCATAGACTGACTTAATTACATTTTCAAAAAGCACAGCATCACCCAGTCCTCAGTTAGGGTTTGTTTCTCCAAACACATGACTCCGTGTGCTGCTTGACTAGCTTTTGCCTCGCCTGAGTAATAATCAGGCAACAGGCAGCTCTGCCTGATTATTTTACGGTTTACTTGGCAAGGAGAATAGTCTCCACACCACAGAAGATAATGTCTTTTAAGATAATGGGTGCAATCCTCTCAAAAGTTGAATAATAAGCTTCCTTTGTTTAAACAGCCTTAGGGGTTGTAAGCAATTACCAAACCGGAGAGATAGACACTTTGGCTAATTACATCTTCGTCCACCACAGTTTTACAATTGACAGACTCTCCATCAATGTTTTCTCCACGGCAGAAGAAAAAGGCATCAGCTTCACCCCAAAGCAATTCTCACTTTGACTTTAAATTATTATGTTCACATACACCAGGTAGCCTTAGACTCAGCGGAGAGAGCGCATTACAGACCCCAATTCTCCAGTTGCAAGCAGTGACTGAGTGCGGTGACACAAGAGCTGACACGGTGGCCAGGCAGGCCGTGAAATATCCCAGCCACAACAAGGAATCTTGCATAACATATCAACAAAGCTCTGTGCCTTTGCTGGGGTGGAAAATGACTTGGGGGGGGGGTCTAGCTTAACAGTTTCTTAAATCCTGACAGGAAAGGCAGGATTTTGAAAAAGCAAGATGAAGGGGAAATGGAAAGAGGGCAAAAGAATCATGGAAAGGGGCAAAGGAGAAGTCTACCCTTATTTTCTTTGTGGCTCAGGAAGTGGAGTGGCAATCATGGTGCACAGACCGAAATACGTGGTCACATACGTAACCATCTGTGAGAGGAAGGTAACATACATATATGCACACATTCATTTGCATTATGGAAATGTTAATGCATAAGTAGACAGATGATCACAAGCAATACGGTTGCAAGAGGCAGGTTGGTGATTGTTGAGAGGCATGCGCCGGCAGGGGCTGTGCAGAAGAGCTGCAGAGAGGCTACAAGACTACTCCACCTCTCACTGAGCAAGCAATTCAAATTGATTTGATTTCAAGTACGTCTCTCACTGACATTACCACATATTTGGCAACAATAACCAAATGGTCGATTTGTTCGGAGAAGATATTTGTTTTCAGAATATGTCTTTGAGTGTATTTGTCCGTATGTACGGTACATACACATGCAGCCTATTTTCACTGAGCCTTGAAATGCACTTCCACAGCTCCAGTTCCTCCCACAGCTATTTCTCCTGAGAACTAGATCAAATTCTCTGAGAACATCCCTCAATCCGAGACTTTCTAATATATGTCACATTATGATAATTGATGAGGACCAAGTTGTATACTAATGCTGATTTGCCCACACAGGGAATGAAAATGCTAAACAATACACATAAACCACTGGCTCCCCTCTGGAGGAGCAATACACTGCTATGAATATTTTTTTGCTAGTGTCCCCACTCACCCTGTGCACTGCAAGTAGTGGATGTACATTGAGCTCTTAGTTCAGTACAGTATTCACCTCCTAGCACAGATGAGAGCGAAGCCCATGGGTGTGTTGTTGACTGTAAAAAGACAGCAGGCTACTTAATCACCTTTAACAATGTGTTTGTACCTACTTGAGGTGAATGCAGATGAGCAAAGGGAGTCTGCACTACGTTTTAGTGGGATGCGTGCTGCATCCAATTTAGTAGGGATGACACAACCTTCAGTGTCCTTCATACGATTGTACAGCTATGCATGCACACGCACGTGCTCACACACACACACACACACACACACACACACAAAGATACAGTACATGCACACATGGGTTTTGCATACCTGGCTCACCTCCTGCAGAGATATTTGTTTCATTATTCATGGCTCTGAGTTAACAGAAATTTGCCTTGCTGCATGTAGTAGCACATCTCCCCTTGATGGCCCACCCCTCTCTTTTCAGTCCACACCTACCCCTTTGAAGTAAGCACCACTATTCTAAGTCCACTATTTTGTTGCTTAGATGTAAACCCATAAATTGCTGATTTTCATTTTGATTTTCACTGGTAATCCCTTGTTAACCTCTCAGTGTTTTTCATTTCATGATTAATGGATCAGGTGAATCTGCCTTAATTTATGATCACACTGACCAGTGTTGTCTCACTTCTCAGCCATATCCAACCAAGGATAACACGTATCAAGCTTAAATGCCAAGTCCCAACAGGCTTTGAGTTAAGATTTTTTATATATGAAGCTATAAAGCTACTGCCTCCCTGTTGCCTCCACATCCGAAACCAGTGCATTTTTTCGTGTCTTGCTACATAGCAAACATAAGTGAATATGCAAATCAGAAATTCATGAGCCTTTGATCAGTGTGATGCCTGGGACTGAACCTCCTATGGACTGAGCAGTAATCTGTTTTCATGTCCACAGCACACAGGATGATAGACTTAACTTTCACAGCCCCAAACCCAAATGATTAAAGTGGTGAACCCTGGGTTTACACGATTGACTGTCACAGAATCAGAATCAGCTGTAAACCCTGTCTGTGTTTCTTGTTGCTGTGAGATTAAATCCTGTCACTCCTCTAGCTGCAACGTCAGCAAGATATGCAACAGCATTACATCTTTGCATCGTCAGATATTTAAACCAAGTACAAGTTGATTACTGCGAGAACTGATTAGATGCTAAGGAGTGTATTTTATAAATGGACTCATGCTACATTTCCATTTCCCCAGCTCTCACTACAACATCTCGCCTCTGCCTGCACCAGAGTCAATATGCTTAAGGTTATTAAATAATTCAACCTAAATTATTCAATAACTGATTTGAACATGTTCCATTATTAACACAATTTTCCATTCATCAAGCCTACATTTTGCTTCAGTCAGTTGCATACGCAAATGAGAAAATGTGTATTGCTTTCTCTTGGGTGGGTACGTCCCCATAGTCCACAGCATATTTGTCATTGTCAGTGTGCATACGCGCAGATGTGTGTTTGCATTTAATCATGTCGGTGTCCTGTATGAAGCAGATCTGTCAGTATGACTGAGTTTGTTCCAGCGTGGCCTTGCCCGTTTTCCGCGGAACCTGTTCACAGCAGAATGAAAGACTGTGACAGTGACTTGCTGACTGGAGATCAGCGTGCCTTCACTCAGTGTGGGGTGAACAGATGGTAGAGTCAGTGAGAGGTTTTGGATTTGACACCTTTCACCCCGGGACAGCCACAGTGATTTCTGCAACACACTTTGACACACACCCACATGCAGAAACACAATCTGCAGGGTGATAACACTTTTAAAACGGAAAGATTTCAGTCGTGCTTGATTTGGCGACGCCTGTTATTACAACATGCTTAGAGCAACAACAATCTATCTTCCCGTTCCTTACTTCTTATTTAGTTCAGTTTAAATAAACAGCAAGAATAGCATCAATTGCATAAAAATGTCATGGCAAGACAATATTAAGACATACAATACAGAACATGTCTTGAAAAGTACAACAACCATCTTTATTTGGCTTCTCTTTGTGATCCCAGACGACTTATTATTTTAGCCAAATCTCAAAATTCATTACAGTCATTTCTGCTGCTTCACTCTGACCAAACAAAACCCTAACTCTCACCATCTTAATTTCTGTCTCTGCAGAGTCGCAAGCAGGACATTCCCCGAGAGGAGCAGGGTCCATCGATAAAGAACCTGGACTTCTGGCCGAAACTCATCACTCTCATGGTGTCTGTAATCGATGAAGATCGGACAGCTTACACCCCAGTCATTAACCAGTATGCACTTCTTTATTATTCCTTACATGCTTTTTACCAAGCAGTCTGATCAAATACATGTTCAAAGGGTACATGATTGATTGCTATTCCAGCTTTTGTGGAAAGCAGTTTTGTCACTGCGCTTGTATTGTCACATTACAGTATTTGTGCGTAACCATAAATTTGCCAGTATTCTCTTTTAAATTTAAAGGTATAAATGTCAATAGTGAAAACATAGCTAACATGCTGAGAGAGAGTTTTCTGTTTCAGTTTTTTGGGGTCTTTAATAAGGCCCATGCTCATGAAAAAGTAATTTAATTGTTCATTTACGTTATTTTTTACTGTATTTCTTTATTTGACTTCACTTAACTTCATTAAGGCCAATGCTTTCCTCATTATTCATCACAAAGGATTAAGTAGATGAAGGAGTGAGACATGAATGAGACCCTTTTTAAAGGATATTATTAGTTTTATATTCATTATTATATTATCTTTATTAATTATTTTTATTTTAGCTATTTCTTTTACTTTTTTAAAGATTTGAGGGAAATTAAACCCCCCCTTGCCAATCACCTCCTGTCAATGTGAAAAATGTATTTACTGATGGTTCAGACATGAATGAGTGCAGTGCTGTGCAAGAAGACTGTGAGGCAGCCTGAGAAGCCAGCAGTAAAAAATGCTTTGTTCGTATGTTGAGCCGTAGTATATGGGTAGAAGGGGAACACAGTGCTGCTGAATTATGTAACACATGAGAGATTTATTTGTAGAAAAAAAAAAGGATGGAGGACTGGTTACGGTGATGGTGTTGAGGGCGGTGCAAGATGCTTGTATTTGCGTCCTCCCGATGATTTGGTTAAGAAAATCAAATGAATTACAGGACCTGAAGAAAATGGCATGGAGCTAGCCTGAGAAGAAACAAGATGATGCATATTTTTCTCTTTCTGACTCGCTCATATGTACATTTCCTCTCACACTCTTGCCTCCCTCTTTTTCTTTTCTCCTTCCTCTTGCTGATTTACGATGCTTATTAAGACTCTGTTTATGCCCTGAGCTTTCTCTCCTACACTGTCTAATGATATATTTGCAATATTCATGCCCATTTCCTCCACATTCCCCCGGTCAAGTTCCAGAGTGACAGCAATTCCGGCGCTTTTTCACGATAAACCCAGGAGTGGACTTGTTACCTTTAAATAACGGGACCTGATACCAAAAAAAAAAAAAAAAAAAAAAAGTTATTCTGTGGCTCTGTGTTGACAATATTTACTTGGGAATCTAGCCTAAAAATGTTTGAGCGAATAGACTGATCTACAGAATTTATTTTATGATTGGAAAAATAAAATTGGATGCGGCAGTTGTTTTTAAAAGTGTAAAGGATAAGAAGCTTTAGAGATTATTTCCAGAAATACTCATCATGTGGATTGTAAATCACATAACATCATTTATTTCACCACATAGAAGTCGACTGTAAACCATCTACAGGCTTGCACAGTAGCTGCAGATGTTACATTCATTCTTGCCATTTTTCATTGTCTGCCTCGCCTGCGGTACGCCATGTGGGTGCACGACGACACTGAGGAATAGCCGAGGTTGAGAGAAAGATTCTCAGAGTGATGGAGATGAAAGAGGGAGCAGTTGTTTCTGGGATTGTTTTTTTTTTTTTTTCTCCAATTGCCAGTGGGAAGACAAAGCAAACTGTGCGTGTGTGTGTGTATCCGCTTGCGCACTGATTTCTGTCGGGGTGTCCTGGCTGAGCAGGCAATTAGTGTTTCAATGGAAATGGGTGGATAAATGTGTTTGTTGTTGGAAACAGGGTGGTCTCCTGCAAAAGTTGAACATTTCCAGATAAATTGACCTTCCTTAGGCCAAGGCACCGTCATCCATAAATGTCCTCCCATCACTGTCTGAAGATACGGATAATTAAACCATTGACACCTCACATTCCAGCTTTGACTGAAAATCTATAGGCATTCAAAACAGGAGATTACTTGCCAAATAGGCTGCCACCATTTCTCTCTCCTTTGCTGTGTGATATCCTCCTGGATTTTTTTCCCCACATCTTTTAGCCCCCCTGCATGCGTCTCCATTCTGCCCCAATTCAACCAGGTCTGGAAATGACGGGGGATTATTAGATTATGAGATTCACCAACCATGTCTTCTTGCACATCTGTTAAGTCGTTTGTAAGAGATTCAGGCTCGGCCAAGCCATCAGGCCACCCAGTCGAGCGTGTCATTATACGGAAATGAGTCTGATTGGAATCTGCTTCGATTCCACCAGGTTTCCACAGGAGCTGAGTGTGGGCAAGATCAGCGCTGAGACCACGTGGAACCTCTTCGCCCTGGATATGAAGTATGCAATGGAAGGTCAGTAATGGAGACAATTATCTCTTCATCAAGAGCAAGTGAATGAGAGCTGCTGATGACATAAATTGATTGTGTGGGTGGAGAATAAAGGGTTACACTTTACAACAAAGCGCACAACATCTTGACCAGTTTCCACTGAATGTGTAACTATCTGTCAGCTATTCACTAAATTAGCATTTAGGTCTAATTTGTGGCTCTCTCCATCCTGTGCAGCTACACAGGAGTGAGTGTTACTGTGTTATACCTCTTTGTATCCGAGTGCTGTTTATCGGCCATGTCTGGCTGTGGTCAGCTCTACTGCCTATCTAGATTACACTTCCCTGATTTCACTCTATTGATCATTACAGAGGAAGTGGAACTTCTTTTAATCAAGATAAACAATTGATCAATGGCATAATCAAAAACAGATGTGATGCTCAGGTCTGTGTGCAACTTTGTGTGTGTGTGTGTGTGTGTGTGTGTGCGTGTGTGTATGTGTGTGTGTGTGTGTGTGTGTGAGTGAGTGTGTTATGTCCAATTAAACACAGTATTGAATTTATTATATTGCATTATAACTGTATAATGCAATAGTTTATACACAGAATTGCCTGCAGTGCTCACAATAAAGTCATAAAAAGGTACTGAACATATGAAAGAAGTGATTTGTAATGTGTAATCTAGCAAGAACCAAAGTGATCAATCAATTTCTTCACAGTGTTACTCTGTCACTGTATAGCAGCCGTGATGTGCTTAATTTAAACAGAAAATATAATAAAACATTTTATTCCCATTGAGTGTTCCTGTAATCTTCAAGTGTTAAAGGTGTCAGTTTGTTTTTATTTACAAGACAGAAGAGACTCACAGTCATCAAGCAATAAATCTCCAATCTTCTCTGCTGGCAGGAAGACAGATGTGGCCAGTTTTAAAGTGGGTTTTGACTTCAGTCCCCATCCCCTCTACCTCCAGCTCACCTCCCGAAAGGCAGCACATGCCTCCTGGAGGTTACTGAACTGGTTGTTTTTTAAGGCTGAAGACTTCAGTATCAAACAGTCAGGATATATGATAAGAAGACAAAATGCAGAAGGAATTTAATGGGACTGGGGTTGTGAATGAATGTTCAGTGGCTGTGTATGTGTGTGTGTGTGTGTGTGTGTGTGTGTGTGTGTGTGTGTGTGTGTGTGTGTGTGCCTCAGGACTCAGCAGGGTAGCACCCTGGGCTATGACTTTGTGTGATTTTTTGTTCTGAAGTTTTTAACAGCTAAACATTGCCACCAGCAGGTCTCTAAAATGCAATGAGATTTTTCACCCAGAAATCATGCAGTATGGTATTAGTACACAGGACCCTTTGTGCTCATGGATACCAAATTCTTCTTACTTTTGTGATCATTTGTCACACTCTGACTTTCTGTGGACAAAGTACTTGTTTGCAGCAGTGTAGGAATTTGTATGTGACTTGGATGGAGACAATAATGGCACCACTACAACATTTCATTTCATACATATCTTTCCAAGTTTAACTCTTGAGCCACCCCTATGCTGAAGTAGACATGGCAGAGGCTGTGACGTTTTCTACTTTAATGATGACAAAGGAGGTAGAGAGGGAGGTGGTAAGAGATGCTGGGTTTTGATTGAGGTCAAACACTGTGAAAGCTCTTTAGACTCTGTCAGTAAAAAGGCTGAGAAGCACCAGAAGAGCTTATCGGTGATGTATCCACATCTACACAGCACATACCTGCTGCTTTCTCCATGCTAAGCCATCTTTAGTTGCTATGGCAACCAGGTGCCAAGTGCACTGCAAACCTGTAAGCACACACGTGCACATATGCAGCATACAGACTGTGAGGTATGGGCTGCTTTTAAATAGGATCTGCTTTTGGGATATAGAACGCCTATGGACTATCGGCATATAAATGTGCTCATCCGTCAGATTTTAATGAGGCATGTGTAGATTCATAGGTGTCTGTGCACAGATGGATGTGCATTTCTGTGGTGAGATAATGAGCAGCTACAACCAGCACAAAGATTGTGTGAACTGAGATTTATATTAAATCGCAAATCCAAACTTTTTCCTCGCACCTCCACATGGGTAATTTTTAATAATAACCATATTCATCTACAAATAACTGTGATACATTGATGTAGGATTTACTGAAAACAAAGGAAGCAGCAGTCATGACTACCAGCAGACTGTATCTCACACTAGTGCGATTGCTAAAAATATATACTTCCAGATTTCTGTTGTCTTCTCTCATAAATAGGATGTTGTTGCTTGTATTTCCTTCCTTTGCCCTAAAGAGAAAAGCATTTTGAAAATGATTCATCCATCAACTTTGTTTCATCATCATCATCAGCAAAACTCTCTGAATCAGCATCTCTGCTTTTACTGAAAGAAGTAGTGACCTCTATATTGTATGTTTTGTATTGTAACACAAACCAGCAGAATTTGCACAAACTCCATCCCACTAACATACTGTAAAAAAAAGTGTAGAAGACTGTAGTAATCCAGCAATCTGGTTCAAGAAATTAAAAGAGTTCAAAGTGCTCTGATCATGACAGGAATAAAGGGAATATCAACAAATATTTACTATAACTGTAAAGAAGATGTCATTACTCCAAAAGAATTGAACATGGGACTGCTTTTACTGCAGCACAAACAGCAAATCTGCATTTATTTAGTCCCATCAGTGTTTAATACTGAAGGATATAAAAGGCTTTTTAAAGACAAGTTTCACATTTTCAGCGTGTTATTGTATTCAGACTTATCAATATATAAATTACAATAGTGTGTCATCAGCATAAAGATACACATTGCAATCAAGCAGAGGTAAAAAGGTTATGAATGATGGGATTTTTTCAGATAATCAGCAAACAGGGACGCTTTTTATTTATTTCAGGCTCAAATATTGAACACTGCTTACTTGTACACAAATAATAACATGTAATAACAACAGTGACTTTGTGTGCATATTTGAGTCAGGGCAGCTGGACATGTGACCACACAGGGTGTAACTGACTGCTGTCACAGCAGGATTGGACCAGCGTGTTTATGTGTGTTTGTGTGTGTGATTTGCCTGAGGTGTCCGTGTTTCAAAAGGAGACAGGAGTCATGGATGCACTCAGTCACATATACTCTCTTTCTTGCTCCTTGAGCCTGAACCCTCTTCATCTGCTTTGCCTCCTCTTGTCAGTACATCATTGGCCGCCCACAGCGACACGTGCCAGGAGGAGGACATGACTGTCATGTTCCTCAAAGGAGCACTTTGTATGAATTATTGCTCATTTCTTGTTGGTCCTGCCAGCTGTCGGTGTTCTAGGTTTGGTTTGGTGCAGACAGGCTAGTAGTTAAATGAAGGACAGTTTGACAGCTCATAAACCTCATAACATTGGGGTGCAACCATGCACACTGTAAAGCACATAATGTGTTTTACTATATTGATTGTAAAACCACATAAAACACAGATGGCGCCTGTTTCAACCTGGAAAGCTGAGCGCACTTTTACTGATCAATGCTATGTTTTGCTCACACGTTGTACCCCAAGTATGTGAGCACAGTGTGTTTTTGTTGCAGAACATGGTGATGATCTTGAAAATGTTTGGATGTATGATGCATGAATTCATTTGATGGAGATCATTTGATCTTCAATTGATAACACTGACACATAGACTAATATTTGCAGTATAAGCTAATGTTACCCAAATTAATGCTTAATGAGTTTTAATGGAAAAGCAAATAGCTCATTACATTGGCCAGGTCATGTGCACATGCATGTATATCCATAGATGTGTCTGTGTACTAGATTGTCTAGATGAGAACCTGTTTATATGCAAAAGAAGGCAGTGAAACCAAAGGGGATTTAATTACTCTAATAACGGCTCACTGCTTTATACAAAGATGAGTCACAGAATAATCATTCAGCTGCACATTCATGACTAGAGATTGTTCAAAAACGCCAGAAATTGATTGCTTTGGTTGGGTCACCTTTGATTCGACGTTTTGCATCCATCACATGAGAAAAGTACTCTGGATGTTCTAGTTTGTGCAAGCTCACATTTGTAATCTCTGCATTCTGTACACACACTGACCTTGTATGTGTATATTCTTTCATTCGTGCATGTACTGTTTGTGCTTTTCTGCAATGAATGACAATAATGAGGTGGTAGGAGTAGGTATACTGTGCCAGCCCAGGTTGCTTCCTGTTTTTCTCATTTAGACAAATGGAAGTAACTCAGAGTGACCTGTTTACATAAGAAGGCACACAGAACTGGCAGGGCAGCTGACAGAGACACCCTGAAGGAGGCGGGCCAGAATGTCCTGCTTTGTCAGTCTGTGTTTGTGTGTCTGTGCATGCATTTGTGCAGCCGCACATTTATGCTTTTGTACAGCCGGGCATTTGTGCAAGCGTTCAGTTGAGCATGTGAGAAAGAATGAATGAGAATAAAAGAGGAATCTGCATGTGTAGGTGCGTGCGCGTTTCTGTGCACACATGTGCATGTGCATTACTTAATGAGGTCTTTGATGCATCTTCTGCTTCCTGCTCGGAGGCCTCTGGTGCCAGTTCTGGTGCAGAAATGGATGCTTCTAATTTTAGCATCTTTGTGAGAATCTCTGAATGTGTGAGAGGGAGAGAGAACGAGAGACGACAGAGAGATGTAGCAGGGATGACAAAGAGAGAGAGGATAAAATAAGAAACAGAGAAAAGGAGGAAGAGGACTTGAGAGAGTGAATGGCTGTAGCCGAAGTCACTCTCTCATTCACACATTCACCATTACCTCCATAGTAAACACAAAGGTTACTATGAAGATCTGCAAACTGGGTTTTCAGACATGAAGTTCAGACAAATAAATATCAGCTGTCCGGTTGTGTGGAGCCAGCTCACCAAACCTCAAAATAAGATAAACAGAGGGTGTCTCATAAAAGAGGCGACTTCACTGTTTAGCAGCCGACAAGAATTCTTTATCAAGATGGGTTATCGGGAAGTGAAAAGCAGTGCTACCTCTAGACCTCTAGGCTGTGTGGTGAAGTTCTACAGTAGATGCTGTATATCCACTGCGTAGCTGTTTAATGGCTATGGTCTCTGGAGCATGTCATTAAAGATCCAATGCTCCAGCAGCCCATTAACTTATCTTCAGCCTGTTGGAACAGCTTCACTCCATAGAATATTTTAATTGACTTTCAATTCATGTACTTCTTCAAGGGGAGTTTTGTTTCCACAGAAAGATGTTGTTTACGGGGTCGGGGAATGGCTAAAGGTTGGGTGTTGTCCTGCAGTGTGATTTTAATTAGCTAGTCTGGTAGTCTCTATTGCTTTTTGTGCAATATAAGCATAGCGCTGCACACTCAATTCAGATCTCTCTGTGGTTCAACTAATAGTGTATGGCTTTTTATATTGGCAGTTTCTAAACGCTGAGTGAGCTTTGCAGGTAGTGCATTTATTTCATGCATGAAGATCTCATAAATTCTCAATGAATTCTCTCCATCAAATGTAAAATGTAGATGTAAATTTCTGTCCAGTTCAAAAGGACAATTTCTTGATGTAAAAGGTTTTTCATGACTTCTCCTTGGAAATGATGTCATTGTGCTGCATTATTGTGGGTGTTAATGACTGCAAATGCACAGATCCATCATTAGAAGTCAGAAATTAAAGGCAGAGTGAGCAGACTTTTCCTAAAAAGCTAAATCATCTTTCTCAATCATCACTTTTGACCCACGGGAATTATGTGGATGTGTCTGTATCTGCAAAGACCCTGCCATCTGCCAGTATTTTCTTATTTTGCTGTGGCAGTGGGTGTTAAGCCCCCAGCCAAAGCAGCATGCAGGGTGGGACTGAAAATGTAGCGACCATGCCAGATCATAAGCACGCATCTAAGAGGAGCCGCAGAGCCAGGGAGGAGGGGACAACTTTGAATGTTGTCTTTACAAACTGCAGCTGACAAATGAGCCTGATCTCATTCCCAGAGCGTCAGATACAGACGTTTGTCACGCCCCTTGGCGTAGAGATGCTAAAGGATACCTTGTGCATCTGTATGAGACACACCAAGCTTAAACTAACTCCAGTGTAAACCCATCCATGGCAGTGTCTGATGCTCAGAGCAAGGTGACAAATTCAAAAGAGCAAAAGAGCTAAAAGGCTACGAATGGAGGAAAATGCTGTGGATGGATGGATCAAACAACAACAACAAACCCAAGAGAGCAGGGTTTGTGTCCTGCGTGAACCAAACTGAGACATTTCAGGGTCAGGGCAGGAAGGCTTTGTGCCAACGTGTTGGACAACGGGAGCAGTTGCTCTGGTTTTACATGGGAGTTAGTTGAAGGCGTCTCACACTAAAAGAAACCTTATGCGTCTGTATGAGACACCAAAGGTTGTGACAAATTTGACATTCTGGAATTGAGAACATGTTGGACAAAATCCTACTTGTTCTGTGTAAAATATGAGCGCCCTGTAAATTCTCACATTCTCTTATTCTTATATTAGTGTATTTGCTTTGTCAGAGTTGAGGAAAATTAATCAGACCAATTAAAAATGAGGGGAAAAAAGTAATTACACTGTAATGGTGATTCGCTATACTGAACCAGAGTGGACTCTTGCATTATTAAGTCATAAGTTTGGCTGTGTCCTAATGCATTATCTGTTTGAATCACATCAACAGGAGTTAGTGTCTCCGTGGGCTCTGGTGTTATAGCAAAGCTGTGTCAGTAGGCCCCTGTGATACAGCTTAGGAGGCTCTTTGACAGAACTGGGTTAGAAGCCAAGATGAAGGAATTATGTCACAGAGAGAACTATACTGACCCTGACTGCCATTCTGGTCCTTCAGCCTTTTGTATCCAGTGAATCTGTAGAACCACACTCTCCTATAGATAAATTCACAGAATGGTAATTAGAGGATGGAAATGCTGCGGCGAACCATTGCAGTTCATCATACTATCCGTGGCATTTAAATCAATGAGGCAGAGAGTGAGTCTCCTGAGAGTTTGTCCGTCCCAGTGGGCTGAGTCAGACAAGATGACATCCTCACCAGGGACCTTGAGCCTACTCCTCCCTCAGGACAGCCCACACTGTTTACCACCAGCAGGGCGCACAGGCGCACACACACATGCAGCGGTGTGTGCATGCACACACACAAGCGGAATGTAACGCACACAGATACTTTTGTTTATATATGTTTATATATATTAGCAAAAGTCCGAGTGAAGTGGAATATAAATAGGATTGTGGTGGTGATTAATCATTATCTTCTCAGCTAGTCATATTATCTATTAAGCAGCTGTGCTAATCACAATGGCCCGTAATGAAAATGTCTCACTAAATGAAGAAGCGAGACTGAACTGGCTTCTCCAGGCAAAATGTGAATGTATGCTGCCACAAGCCATTGACATGACAGCATAAACAGAAAATTAACCATTAGAATGCAGTTTGGAAGATGGGCAGAGTCGAAGAGATGTTAAAAACACAAGACATAAGTTGTCCCTTCATCGCTATCTAATTTAACCAAACCAGTTACAATCATAATTCTGCTCATCACATCATATTGCAGTTAACAATGCAAAGATCGAACCTGTTGCTGTATTTTCAGCTGAAAATATGTAGATAGAATAGGGAAAGGGTGCAGATGGAGTTCGGTGATGTGGAGAGACTGACACTGATTTTTTATCAGTGAAATGCATCCAGGATATCACTGGTGGCTTTGATTGTAGTTTGCAGAGCATTAAACCAGGAAAACACAGACGACAAGCATGGTTATTTAGTAGGAGCCTGTTGATGGTCCCATGTGTCACTGTCTGAATGGTGGAAAATGTAGATTTAGCACAGACTGGATGATAAACAATGGTTGATCTTTTGCTCATTACAGACTCAGCCTTATCAGCATTCCTGCCATAATTAGGTAACAGTTGCCTTGTGAACTGGTTGAGTAATGTGCAATCTTACTGTTCTAAACATATGCATATCAACATTGCTGTAATACAGACCTGGTCCTTAGATACTGATCCTCAGTGCAGTCAAACATCCAGAATACCATGTGGAGCCTTATGTGCATGCACTATTGTGTTGTTGTGTCTCTGCCCAACACTTTGCATCTATTCTCACGTGTGTAGGGTACATAACCATACGAATGGATAAAGCATATTTCACTGTAGTACTGCACGCTCCAGTCTTTGTGATGCTACAAGAATAGCCCACATTCAAACATGCACATGCCCACACACACACACAGTATGTTCAATGCTTCTTTATTTTGAATGTGACAATGCCTGTGACACCGTGAGGAGGCTCCAGGAGGCTTGATTTACACGAGCAGCATAAAGAAATTTGAATTGACTTACCTTCCAAAGTGACAGATTGCCCATTTGAAAAAATCTGACACCTCAGCTCCACAAAATGATTACTGTCATGCAAGTGACATTATTCAACGTGTGATAAAATAATCCCATCGAAGATCCACAGCCTGTAATTAATTTTGAGCAGGCCCTGATTGTGTTTTAAAACACGGGAAATGTCTGTTGTTTAGAACCTTTTTCTGAAAGAAAAGGGAAACAGATGACTCATTCTGAGGTCGTGCAGCTTCTCTATGTTTTATTACAGTATTTTTAAAACACTGCACCTCCGGCCTCATTTCCCCCAGATTCTCCCCTCTCTTCAAACAATCACATTGGACCCAGTGAATGGAAAATTATATCCTTTTGTTTTCATTCAGAGTGTGCAAAGAAGCGCATTCTGTCGGTCTGTGCTCCCATTTTCTAGAGAGAGGATATGAGCTTTATGACTCCTGAACTGAAGAGCTTTGAAAGCTGAAATCTTTTCAAGAACTTGACGCTCTTTTAACCTCCGGAAGACATTTCTATCTTCATCCAGCTGAAAGAAACATGTAAATTCTGAATACTTGCCTTGCACAATGATCAATTCCATCCAATAAGTGAATACAGTCACAAATAGACAATACATAACAGACGGTACTTGTTAGATTTTTGGTTTTCCCTCAAGTAAAGTTTCAGCTACGGCACTCATGCACTCCGTGACAGACAGTCCTCCATCAGTAAGTTCACCCAATATCCAAGCAACTTTAATGGAGCATTCTTTAGTACGTCAATGGGCAGTGAAGGAATGCGTTAGGATTTTAGTACATTGGTCGCATCAGGCTCTTTGGTCATATTTTCTGTGCCCTCTGGCACAATTGTTAGTACAGTAGGTTGTTGTTACTGTAACATACAAAAAGAATGAAAAGCCTTGAAACTGCTCAGACGTCTTTTGTGCTGTTTGCACTTCGGATTGTTACATTAAATCAATCTCCCTTCACAGTTTTTATGTAGAATATCTGTAGAAAAAATGCACTGAGCTTGTTCTTTTCACTTATGTGCATCTCTCATTCTATCTAAAGAAGGAGATTATATGAGTCATTGAAACCTCCTAGTCAATTATGTTGTATAAGTATTATTTTGGAAACAGCAACAATTTCTTATTTTGGCCAGTAGAAACATATTGATTATCTGCAAGTACCTACACAGTGCATGTGCTTGAGTGGATGTAATGTAGATACACACACACACACACACACACACACACACACACACACACACACACACACACACACACCCTTCAAACACTTTCACATAGCAAGCTAGCAGAACCTGGCTGGCAGAAGCAAACAAAACACCTGCTGACCTCTACTTTTCTGTGTCCCAACTGACCTCCATCTGCTTCCTTTAGGTGACTGTGAGTGTGTGACAGTGAGGGGGTGTGTGTGTGTGTGTGTGTGTGTGTGTGTGTGTGTGTGTGTGTGTGTGTGTGTGTGTGCAGTCAGAGCTTAGAGCAGAAAGGTTGACAAACTGTGATTGTGTGTGTGTCCATCCTGTATGTGTATAAGCTGCCTTGCGGTGCCAGCTCAGTTATTAAAGTGGCACTGCCACAGTGGATCCCTAGGTTCAGATATTACGCAGCCTCTGCAGCAGAATAACTGCAGGTCTTCTCTAGTAGAACAACCTCAACTCAATATTCACAGTGTTTAAAGCACCTGGCTCCTTCTGTGACACAAAACTGACCAGGTGAATCCAGGTGAAACCTTAAATCCCTCAGCAATTTCAGCCATCCAAACCACTTTGGCCTTGAAGGTTAGGGGTAGATGAAAGCTGTGCTCCTGCCATTTTCCAGTGTTCGGCTCCAAGAGAAAATACTTGTAAGGTGCTGGCATCATCATGGCTTTTCATATCAGTGATCTGCAAAACTTAAAACAGCCCATTAGTGTGATTCCTGGATTTATGAAAATAAGGTAAAATCTATATGTGTATGTTGAAAAAACTCCACTTTGTGACTGCATGAGTGGAGAAAATGACTTGAATAGCCGTGCATGCCGGCCAACACAAAAAACAGTATTTGTCATATCATGGGATGTTTAAAGAGGTTACCTCTGTGCTGCTTTTGCAATGCACTTCCCTCAGACCACTCGTCAGTCAGCATGACCATATCACAACTGTGACTTTCGGCTCTTCAAGGTTCAATTTCTGACACTCTGTTACCTACACTATGTGTTAAGCCGTGGTGGCTATGGCAACTGTCCACTTTTCTTTAGTCAGTATAATGCAGTATACAGTAGGTCTTCACGCCCACAGTTTCTGCTATACTGACATTTTCTCAAGGGATACCAACAGTCAGACCTTTCAATGAAAGCTGGTGAGGCACTACTGTGTCCCATCTAGTTATGCAGTCACTGCACTTCACCATCCAACTGCACTGTTTTTACTATACCACAAATTTTAAGTTGATCCTAATTCACACACAAAGATGCCGCGTCTGACTGCACTTGTCATTATAATGAGCTTTTGTTTGTTTTGCTTTGTTAAGTGCAGTCTGACCTCCCTTTCAAAAGTGGAGCGCTCAGTTTCTTCTATATTCTAAGGAGTGAAATATTGCATTCTGCATTTGAATACATTATCCGCAGGTAGATATGTTAATTACACATATGTAAATATTTTTCGCTGAGCTTAGAGAGGAGTTTAGGCTGGCAGGCGTTTCACTATTCGTCGTAAGCACCAACGTTCTTATCAGGATTAAGGCACGGCGGTGTGGCGTGGATTTAAACATGTCTTTGATGCGGTGCGAATGTATGCATCTTGTATCTGCAACAGAGTGTGTGAATATACGTGTCTTTATTTCTGCTTTACCGTTTAGAAGCACTTGCTGGAAAATGAAAAAGAACTCTGTCGCACGCCTTAAAATTCCCTGTTTCTTAAGGCCTGTGTAAGATTAAGTACGCTGTGTCAAGATTTAGCCAAATTTTGTCTCAATATAGCCGAGATGGATTGGAGTTCACGCCTGGCTTGATACTCAGTCTCAAACGTGTCACAAATAAGTATTCAGATGATCGGTTGATGCTTTGCCCCTACCCAAACTGTATCTGTGGAAAACTGCTACAGCTGCTAAATCAAAAATAAAAATCTGCACTCTGCCGTAGAGAAAGGGACTGTATGGCAATTTACATACTGAATAAAAAGTACAAAAAAAACTCAAAATGAAAAAGAAAAGCTTGAACAAAAAGCGAAAAACAATGAAGGAGAGAATGAGAATGAATGAGAATGAGAATGAATGGGGAGAGACAGAAGGAAGGGGTGAAGTGAGACAGGAGAGGGAGGACCGACTATCGGACGTCTGTGATACAACACACACACACACACACACACACACACACACACACACACACACACACACCATTAACAAGGTAACTGTTGATCGCAGTTAATGATGCTTTTGTGTTCACACAACATGGTAGTGTTAACAAATGTGGACAGTGACAGTGTTGAATGTGACATGAGAGATGTGACTGCCACTTCTCTGGTTAAGCTTTGGTTCAGAACAGGAGAAGATCACGGCCATGGCTCCGTGAACTCAGTGTTTTCTGCTGGTAGGAGGTGGGATGTGCCGTGTCCGGTCTTGAAGTCAGACAGGCCGTCTGCCTCAACCACCTGCTGCCCGCTGACAGCTAGGAAACAAAGACCGTTTAACATTTGAACAACCCAGCGATGCTGCCATTTTAGGCCTCGCTATCGACTCAGTGGATTGCAGTATTGGTTCCTACCACTTTGGTCTTGACTGAAATATCTCAGTTTTTTGAGTACTTATTACCAATGTTAGCATGCCAACACATTAAACTAGGAAAGCATTATACCTGCTAAGCATCAGCATGTTAGGGTTGTCATCATGAACATGTTGACTAGCTGACTTTTAGTTCAAAGCAGCGCTGTGCCTCAGTACAGCCTCATGGAGCTGCTAGCATGGCTGTAGACTCTTCCAGAGCCTTTGTGAGGGTTTATCTCTTTTGCATGCAATGTTGACTTGCTCCCTCATCTTTGATCTTTATTCTGTTTTATCCGGGCTGCAATGATTCCTCTATTTTATTTTCATGATGCTACAGTTGCGCCCAGAATTCCTTAATGCTGCTGTGATATTTCCTCTGCTCTGTTTCCTCTTCTCCTTTGTGCCATTTTCTCATCTACAGGAATGCGGAGTTGAGGAGTAGTTTTCCTCTCATGGTCTTTCTCCCATGGTCTTATCTCTTTTGTCTCATATCCCTCTTGCTGTTTCTGCTTCATTTGTTTCCTCTCTTTTCCCTCAGCTCTTCTTTCCTCACTCCCTCTCTTATGCCATCACCATCCATCTCTCCTCCAGGGGATCCCATGGAAATGTTTAATTGTTCTGAAATGTCTACAGCGAGCTGGACTAAATGACTCAGTAGCCATGTCATCTGACATGAAAGTCTAATACCATTTTAGCTTCAGTTTGTTTGCAGTCATTCAAGGACTTTCTTTCTTTTGCGGCGAGCTGGACACATTCACAAGCTTGGTTTTATTTTCTTAGTCTTTGATAGCTCAAGGTTGTACAGAACTGAGTCTGTTAAGAAGTCAGATTAAAAGCAAACACTGCTAACCAGGTTCTCTTATGCTTGTTACGATATCTGCAGGTTTCCATCAGTGTGTGTGAGTGTGCGTCGATGCTCGTGCGTGTGAAGTTTTTGGAGGAAGAAGTAACTGTGATGCTGAATTTTTATCCACAGCACATGCAACATATTTACTACATGAAAGACTGAAAATTTGATAATGCTGTGCGGCCCTCTGGTCAGTCCAAAGGTGTTCCTATGTGTGAGACTGTGATTTCAGTGGATTTGCTGTACAACATGTGCTTACCATTTCTCATGTTTTAATCTCCGTTACAGAGCATGAAAAGCACCGCCTATGCAAAAGTACTGAATACATGAATCTTCACTTCAAAGTCAAATGGTTCCACAACGAGTATGTCCGCGATCTGCCGGCCTTCAAGGGTGTTTCACCTGAATATTCTCTGTAAGTGTCCTCTCATTCTCTCACATGCATCCAGAGATGCATAAAAATGCATACAGGCATACATTATTGTTTGATCATACGTATGCAGAGGCACTGTTAAGGGAAACTGTATGATATATACTGTAGATATATCAAAAGGGAAATAATGGTGTCATTCCCCCAGTGAGGAGATGAAGTACTGAAAATGTACATAGTAGAATGTGAATAGTAATGCATGATAGAACATGAGCAAACAGTTTTAACATCCAGTTAAAACAAACGGGGAAAACATTGACTTACAGTTGAGATAAATGTTGCAAAGAAAAATTCAAATAGTTTCAGAATTAGATTTTATTGCCTTTTGAGCAAATTGAGATAAATACAGACAATTAGTTTGCTTTTCGTCTCAGCATTGAATTACATCCAGTGTTCACTTCTGCCATGAATCATTGCCCTTCTTAACCAGGTAAGAAATAGTTTGTGCTATTGACAAATCAAAATTTTCAAAATCCTTACATACAAACATTTTTTTAGTTACTAATTTTTAAAACATTTGAAATCATATTTCAGTACCTCATAAGGCAAAAGATTCTGTAATGGTCAGCAATCTATCAGGGTGGCTCGGAAGAGTTATGGCGCTGGTTAAGACTGAATCTGTAAAACTGTCATGTTTGTATAATCTGTGCTCTCACTTTATTCCTACAAGCCTTTAAATAAGCTGATCATGAAGTGTTTCGGATGAGGAGACAAATCTATGGCCCAAAAGCATGTTTTTGTTCTTCTTTTAACGTATTCCCGTTTTCCGTTGCGCATGCATAATCATGTGCAGCAAAGCAGGGATAGCTGCGATATAAACATGTGTAATGCAAGCAGGGAACGCATTGCCCTCTCCCATCCTGCCAGTCTATCAGAGTAATGACTCACCCTCCCCCTCTCCAGCACTGTCACTCAAACACCATCTCTAGCACGATTGATTCGTCCAGAGGCATACACACTTTCATATGCACACACACAGTCTCTCTCTTCCGTCTGCCTGTCTCTCTTCTCTTTCTCTGTTGCCACGCCCACCTTATTTATTGGCTTTCCCTCTCGTAGCAGATGCCCTTAGCCAGAGTACAATGTAGTTTTGGGGGGACATCCGTTGCTCTGAGGACAGGCTCAGGCACTATATTACACCAGGAAATGGCAAAGTGAAACAGACAGAACAGCATTATTATTCCACTAACAAATGCACTGCTTTACCCGACTCGTGCGTCCCAGCCTGTCCTGTCCTCTTCTGTCCTCTGTCTGAGCCTCACAGTCTAATCTGTCCACAAACTGAAACCTGATATCGATGCCTGCATGAAGAGCAGCCTTGGCCAAAACCACACTGAAATCTGCGAGGTCTTCTCAGGATACCTCTCCGAGTGTAACACGATCAATTGTCATTGATCTCCCTTAAATACAATGGTTCCCCTAAAATGTTTAAATAGATAAAAAGCCTTGGCCTCAGAATTGTTTTCATAGAGTAAACCCCGACTCATCTGTGGCTCCAGACAGATGAGATGAACCACAATGCTAAAACATGCTCTCAAGTATGATTTGACCCTTCTGTGATAAAATGCTTTCTTTTTAAGGTGGTTCGAGCCGTTTGTCATTCAGTGGCTCGATGAAAACGAGGATGTTGCCATGGATTTCCTCAATGGAGCTCTGGAAAGAGACAAGAAAGACGGAGTGAGTACTGCACTGAATTATTTCTCAATATGTAGCTTTATATTTAACTTACCAATCCACTTAAGACTGCTTTCTTATTCACAAGGACAGTCTACTCAGACTGAATTTACCTCTTGGGGAAGAGAATGTGAGGAATAAAGGAAATTCCACACAGTCAAAAACAACTCCTCGCCCAGAGACATCACAGGACACGAATATCAATTAAATTTCAGTCAGAAAATGATAAAAACAGGAAGCAAAACATGATTTTCGGGGCAAAAAAAGGCACAGAAGGATATTAGGCAGTAATGTGAGGAAGTGTGTGTAAGCTTCACAAGGACTGACTCAGAAATTGTTGCAGTATTTTGATGCACCTTCACACATTTTGGTCCAGTTAAAATGTGTTTATGTTTAAAATGTAGTGGAAGAGCATTTTGATTATGTTCATTAACACAATTAGCTTTCTATAATATCACTAGCAATGTTAAAACAGGTATAATGTTGTATGACATTTTCTTTCGTTCTTCAACACCACAGACCTTTAACAAAATGAGGACATTAAGTATAAAATGTGTAGTCTGACAGGGTCTAAACGAAAGATGCTGTGCATTATGGGAAGCATAGGATGCTTTTTTGTGGGGAAGCTTGACCCATACCAGGGAATAAAACCCCCCAGCTTTATGGAAAAGCACTACTAAATGGCTTGAGTAGTCTTTTAGAGGAGGTACAGTCTGAAGATGCGGTCAGTAAAAGTTAATTTTGCTGAGAACAGAGCAAAAAGCTTTCAGCCTCCTGCTTAGTTACACAGTTTGTCTAACAGCTCCATAAAGCTGACATTCACTAAGTGTAACATTTTCATTACCACTGACGGAAATGTCCAACCCAGGATGTCCACTGAACAATGAACAAAAGATAAAATCGTGATTCATCCTCACTTCAACACATGAAACATATGATTGAACACGACTTCCATGTCAAACATGATTAAACACAGGAATTCAAGAGATGACTGCAGAGTTTCAGAGAGTTAATGTGTTATTAGTGTACCTCAGCGGTTACTGAGCATTCACACATATCAATACACCCATCTGCAAGGGTCATTAGGACTGAAGTGGTCTAGATTCCTGCTCTATGACTGATATGGCTACAGAGGAATTGGTTCATTAATTATATGTTGTCTTCACTGTCCAGAATAACGTCTCACTAGCATGAGGTGCATAAAGGTCTTAATCCTAAATCTCTCTCTCTCTCTTTCTCCCCACCCGTCCATCACTCTCTCTACTCTCATGTCTCTCTCTTTCCTGCAACAGTTCCAGCAAACCTCAGAACACGCCCTCTTTTCCTGTTCGGTGGTGGATGTGTTCACTCAGCTAAACCAGAGTTTTGAGATTATCAAGAAGCTGGAGTGTCCAAACCCCCAGGCCCTGGCTCACTTCATGTGCCGCTTTGCGAAGGTCAGGCTCTCTGAAAAGGCGCCTGAATACTCCTGTGGGGACTAATAACTCACAGTTAAAGAGTTTGCCATTGATCTAAGGAGACTCTGTGGTCTATTTATTCTGTTTGATATTAACTTATTATTAGATTGTGACTGCTTTAAATTGTTTCAGTGAGTCCAAGAAATTCAATGATGAACAGCAAACAAACTGCAATTATAAAACTGTCCCTCTCCCTCCCTACAGACCATCAACAAAGTTCTTCTGCAGTATGCTGCAATCATTTCCAAGGACTTTCCTTTGTATTTGAGTAAGGAGAACGTGGTAAGTGCCCACTCAAAGGTCTGCAGATGTTAATAGGAAAGATTTCATTTGGTTGAAATGCAAATATGGTAAGGTGGTGTTCCCATGATGCCCGTCTCTACCAGCAAATCATGTGGGAAACGTTTCAGATAGCAGCTCAGTCTGCTCTATGCTGAGCCCTGCCCTGACTTCTGCGATGCACTTAACAGTTTCTCTGTTAACTGAGATGCATTTATTCATCTCACAGTCCACAGCTGATGGGGAAAAGCCGTTGGTATTTTCTGGGCTCCCTGTCCATTGTTTAATGTGATGGATGACTAAATGCAGAGCCTTCTGAGTGGCCTAATTATCCACACTGGTCTTTGAAGTTGAAGTGAGAGATAACACACAGGGTATGAGCAGAGGAGGCAGATGTTTCTTTACGGTGTTGACAGGCTCATTACAATTGACCTAGAGAAAACATGAAATGTCTCTCCTCAAGACGGGACGGAGCAGACAGATGATGGAAAAAAAGAAAATAAGAGGCAGATGGAGTTGCACAGCAGCAGGATTGCATCAAATTGAACCTAATTTCTAATTTGTTAGACTGTCACATACAGTAAATGACCTACATCATAGCCATCTTTACCAAGAAGGTTCTGTGTGTCTGTCTTTGCTACCAACAAACTGAAATACACGTTAAGAGAGAGCCGTAGTATAAGACCCCTCAAATCCAATCAGTGGCTACTTGCGACCTCTGCCTCAAAGGCCGCGGTCTGGTCTTAAGTTGTTAAAAGTTTGCTTTAATAATTTTCAAGGGGTAACTGTATGGAGTATTTTACCTAAAAAACACAAATTCGACAATTGTGAGAGAAAATTCAGTCATCTTGTGAACTCTCAGATTTATCTTGAGACCCCTTGGGGCATCCCCAAGTTCAGAACCACTGATCTATGAGACCTGCTATTGCAAACATGTTGTAACGCTGGTAGGAGTACGTTTTGCAATATTGACATTTGCAGACAAACTTGTTAGCTTAGCATCTTCCCATTCAAACATCATTACCCCATTGAACACTGTAAATCAATAAATACACTGCTGTGAAATAGCTGTCTTTTTCCCTCTTTGCTGTCTGCAGTGCTGACTGATATCACAGCAGCCCCTCACATTTAACTGATAGATTATGATATACCCAGTTAGTCGACCAAACCCTTTATTCTACATTTTTCATTGTCTCTCAAGCTACGTGTAGCTGAAGAAAAACTTCAATGCTTTTACCCAGATTTAGAATATCTAATCGCTGCCATCCAAATACGTTCATATATCTAGTAGCGAGCCATTATGTGCTGCCGCTGAGACACTATTAGCTGGATTCAAAGACACCAATCATCCTTCTCCTGTGGGCCACAGAGTGATCATTTTAGTGCTACCCATTACCACTATCATAATTTTGGGGCGTTGTATGTTTGTCAGTTGTTTTTTTTTGGCCAGATAATGTACATAATATGTGACTGACTGAAAACCCTGGAAAATCACTCACAGTCTCCATAAAAAGCAGCGTGATTAATGTCTGTCATCTGTTAAACTTGTTGCGCTTGGAGCTGAGAATCGATACCGCCTGACATATTCAGTGCAGACATTTCTCTCCCTCTTGTGTTATGTGTTGCGTTTCCCTGCTGACTGACGATGTCATGCTGAAACCTTGCATCTTTGTATGGATGATGTGTCCGGAAATCCAAACTGATGGATTTGACTGTTTTGACCCATATGACGTTTTGCAGGGTGTTTTCAATTATATGGGCTAGACTCAGGCTCGCAAGTCATTACAGTACAATGTCAATATCTGTAAAAGAAAAGGATATTTAATGTACTGTTGTTTGCTGGACGTCAACTGCATTAAATATATATTCGATTTTCTTGCCACATGTAGGATCTACGCAACACAATCTCCTTATTTTAATTCTTTTTCTATTTTATTTTTACAGCCCTGCATCCTCCTCAACAACATTCAGCAGCTCCGTGTCCAACTGGAGAAGATGTTTGAGTCCATGGGTGGCAAACAGGTCTGTGCTCGCCTAAGTGTGTCAGTCTGCTGTTTCCAGGCAATGCATTTTCAGCTGATCTATTTTTGGCATGTAATATATGAATTATCACAATGCAATGCTGCATTGATCTGCATCTTTCTACTGGAAGGTCAAACAACAAGGTTAGCTAAAGAACAGCATCCCCAGAGCCTCAAAGCATTCGGTGTCTTGCTCAAGGACACTTCAGCAGTGTTGATGCCAGTTAATATGGAGGCTTAAACCTCCATCCTCAGATCAGCACTCTGCTGTGAAATATGTGCTGTGTCATGATTATGTAAATGATCGTTTCAGATGACATTTATATGAAGTGAAAGTGAATTGACCCCAATTGTGATGTGCTGTAATCCTTCTCTCAGTTCTGTACTTAACCATCAAATAGACTAATCTGACATGTAGTGCACTTTGCTAATATCACCTTTTCAGCTTCTACCTCTACAGCTCCTCAACAATTCCTTTGTACCCCATCATTATTACCCCACCTCTAATCCCCCTTGTGTATAACGTGTTGCCTTTTTGTAAAAATTAACTTAAAACCTTACAAGTGTGTGTGTGTGTTTTGGTTCTGAAACACCGTTGAATTTTTTTCCTTGTCGACCCGTCAGTGTGTCAGTCTAACCTGAGAAGCAGCAGCCACGGCTTCTTATGACTTACACGCATGTTTCTCTCCAGTATCTAACGCCTGTCTTGCCTTGCGTTTTGTCTCCTGTCGTTGTGTCTTCTGTTTCCCCCCCGTTTCCTTTCTGTGCTCTCTCTCTCTGTCTCCAGGAGGAGGGGGTTGTGTCCTTCTGTAAGGTGTGTGCAATAGGACTCGTCAACACCCCTTCCCACCATTTACCGAATGATACGGAAAAAGCACGCCCCCTCCCCCCTGTGCCTCCCTGCCACCCCTCACGCTCCTACGCTTCTCACCCCCTTCCCCCCAATCCCTCCAGCAGCATGTGCCACAGAGCATACGGAATCTGAAATACCCATCACGCCTCTGGACATGCTGCTCAAGCTCACCATCCCCGGCGCTCTGGGGATAGTGGCTCAACCCAACCCAACCGATCCCATCTTTATTTTTAGCTTGCTTTTTTCCCCCTCTCTGTCACTTCTCAATCCATGGCAAATTTGGAAGTGCAATATTTATTTTAATTTGTTGTCCCCCCCGTTTTTCCCTCTGGCACAAAGAGCCGAGTCAAAGGCCCACCATGTCAATGGCTGTGGTTTTGATCATCTTTATCCATTCCCCAGGCTGCAGCCACAAAATGCTTCAGACAGGATTTTTCAGAGTCGTGTTTAATGAGCTTCTCAAACATTTCCAAATCTCTCCAGCTGTACCCTTAGCTGAGGTGCTGCTGCCTCCCCACCAGTTAGCAGATCTGGAACACTCCCAGGCCATTACTGCCTGAAGAATAATGACACCAGAAGCCTTTACATCCCATCAGAAAGTGAAATTATGGATATTCATTGTTAATGGACAATCAGGTTTATCTTTAAGGACGTCTTAAGTAATTTCTCTTGAATACTAATTATATAGCTAAGGTGAATTTCAGGTGAAAGTTTTCTATTACTCTCCTCTTTGCACAGTAGCTTATTCATTACAGAATAGGCCCATATCAGCAATTAACTCTCAGAGAGGCAATGTAATTACCAAGAGCAGTTATCATAGCATTACCAATAACACAGATTAGCAATAATCTCTCACAGTGCCCACATTTATGGACACATCATGGACTGACTCCTCAGATTGGTATCAGGCTTTATTTTGGGTGTTGGCCCTGTTTATTAATATGCTTTTTTGACTTTAGAAATGGTGGTTTATTAAACCTCTGTTTACTTTCCAAATGTTTAGGACAAAGTATGTTTTGGAATAACAGTCTGCCAGTGAGTAGATACTGTATTGTTGAAACAGGCAAAGGGAAGCAAAGCTGGGCTGTTGCTGATAGGCGGTCAGCCAGGGGAGAGTTTGAACACTGCGGATGCTCATCAGTGTCGAGTGAAACTAGCTGCCATGGAGGAGCCAGGTGCTCCATAGATTCCAAAATGAATGTTCCCTTTGCGTACGGTGCAATTACCATAATGAAAAATGTCTTCAGTCTCTAAGTGCAACACATGTATAACAATTTCTTGTGGTGTTATTGGTACACACATGGACAACTTGACAAATAGAGAGGGAAAGACATTAGACACCAGATTTATTTATAGTAGCCAATCTACATTTATCTGAGTAATCATCATTTTATTGTCGGCATCATATCCCATTTCCCGGCTAATCCAAGACCCTACCTTTAACCTGACATTTCAGAAGTTGAATCTGTGATATTTTCCTACTACAAGACTGCCTCACTTGGCAAGTCAAAGAAATGTCTGCGACTACCTTTGAATGTTAGGCCTTTCTGGCAGGATTGCAGTCTTCAGGTAGACGTTTGACTGGAGCATTAAGAAGCATACAGATTTGGAATGGAATTTTCTCCTCTCATGAGGTGACAGGTGTCTTAGTTTATCTAACAGCCGGATGAATTTCCTGTGCCAGCATTCCCATTAAGACACTGTTCTTAGGAAAAAAAAAATCTCAATTTCAGAGACTGCCAGGCTGAAGATTATAGCCCAGTCTGAAACTTTCCCCTGGCCAAGGGGAACAGATAAAAGAGCAAGGCCTACAGTATTTTTCTGCTATCACTCGTAAAGATGTTATCTGTTACTCAAACAGTAAAATATCAACCGCAACCTCTATCTACAATTTTCTCTGTGACAGAAAAATCTTACATGCTGCAGTCCTTTTCATTGAGGTACAGCAGTATGAACACGTGTGCATGTGAACACACACACACACACACACACACACACACACAAACACACACATATACATCAGTCCCGATCATGCTGCTGATAGAGGCATGTCTGCAGAATAACAATATCTGTAAAAGGTTTTGTTTACACATTCGCTTCCCAGCTGAGCCATCCGCCATTAGAATGTGTGAGATGAGCGGCTCCACGGCCAAGCTTATCAAATCTAATGTGACGATCTGTTATGCATGTTGTACGTACATCCATCTCAGGCACTGAGCCTCAGCGACCGGTGTTCTCCACCCCTCCATCTAAAACATCAATATTTGGACATTTGTATATGGTGAACCTGATTCATATTCACTGAGACAACCAGGGGCACACATGCACTCATACCAACACACAAATACACTCACACACACACACACACACACAGCACACCCCAAATATCAAATTTCAACCCATGCTTTTTCTCAGAATATTCCCAAAATCACCGATGAGCAAAAACATCTGCACAACCATCACATGCACATGCATAGATATGGCAGTGCAGAAACCCAACATGCCATGCATGGGCACATACATGCTGTGATTCGATTTTTACTAATGTGTTTGTGTGTCCTGGTATTGAAAATGTTCATTGCGAGTCGTGTGCGATTTGTCTCATACTGTAGATATGAAGGCGGATAGTAAATGGATTGAAGATTTTATTGCAAAGTATAGTCACTGAGCGTTTCCTGTATCATAAGCAAAATGTAGACACGCTGCACAATCAGATTGGTAGCAAAACAAACAATTGATCGATAGTTTTCCCTGCAGCAACTATTTTCTTCCTGAATATATAAGGTCAGTCAGCGTTTCAGTATCAGAACTTCTGTACATTTATGTCTATACTGACAGTAAGCTTTATTCCCCTGACATGCTGCAATATTAAAGCTGCATGACAGCATGCTCTCTCTACTGTAACTTGTGTAGTAGTGCACAAAAATGTTCCCTTTTGAGAGACTGCTAGCTGGCTGCTTCTTTGCTGACACCATGTCTCATGACTCGGCAAGCAGTCATCATTGCTGCGCTTGGAGGTGAGCCGTCCATTTGTATTCAGAGCATCGCTCGGCACAGATGGCAGGCAGAATGAGTGGGAGGCCACCAGCGAGGCAGGTTACTCCTCTGTGCCTGTCGTACCCCCACCCGCCTAACACCCCCAACCCAGTTTAGGCAGAGATTCAGAGGTCTAGTCAGTGTGGGCTCGTGTATGGAGTGTAATGATGTAGTAACTGTCTCTCTTCCACTGACAGCTGGATGCAGAGGCCAGTGATCTGCTGAAGGAGCTGCAGAATAAACTCAACACTGTGCTGGATGAGCTCAGCGGAGTGTTTGGCTCCAGGTGAGCATTAGTGTGATTCATCGTGTGTGTGCGTGTGTGTCTGTCTGTGTGGGATCATTTTCATTAAGGATAACTTCTCCATTCATGTCTAGTTCTGTCAAAGAAATTGTACTACTTGACTGCTTAGTTATTGACAGACATGTACTCAAAATATAATTGACTGGAGCGCTTGCTGTGCACCATGCTGAGTGAGCACAGCAAGTTGCCAAACACTTCAACTTGAACAAAAGACACCCCTGCTCTTAACACCTTTTCAATAATGTAGCAGGACCAGCAGGCATGAGCTAGCACCTCTTTTGTGCTCTTAAGTTGCGTCAATGCTGCAGCCTGAAAAATGGATCCAGTAACAAAGTGTTTCAAGGATCGTTGTTTTCCATCACGCAGTTTCAAACCTGTGATCGAGGACTGTGTGAAGCAGATGAACCAGGAGCTGGTTCAGATGAAAGGTTCGGCCAAAGGGTGCAACGCTGCCATGGATGCAGAGACTGTCCTCCGGCCTCTTATGGACCTTCTGGATAAAAAGTGAGTATATACTCAGCCAGCTAGTGTTTATAGCAGTTTTCAGTCTTCAATAACTGCCACCCTCTTTTGTAAACCAACTGAAAGTCATTCATTCAAAAGTCAGTAGGCTCAGCCATCCATTGAGTTTGAGAGTTGTGGCCTTAAGGTGATGTCAGAATAGGATTTCACCAGGTGAAGTTTACTCATGTGATGTGATGAAAGCAAATGCGGCAGGCTCAGTGAAATAAAAGAGCACCAACCAGACTTCTAACTGTGGAAAATGACATTTAAACACTGATGAGTAAGTGATATTTCTCTTAGTTTCATCCAATTGAATGGAAACAATTCTAACAATGCAAATGTATTGTGGTCAGCTCAAACAAGTGGAATCAGGCGATTATGTAATAACTGTGACAGGCCGAGCCACAGAGGGTCCCCAGAGTCCCAGATTTACTGCATATCAGTTCATTTTGGTCATTTGATCAACTGCAGTGTGTTAGAAACCACAAAAGCACAATAACAGCTATGACGAGTCCTGCATGAATACTTAATGTCTGTCCTTTCTTATCGAGGGCTCATGTGTAGAAATAGATTTAAGAGCTTTATTGTTTTAGTTGAAGCAGCAGGTACTTATAAACTGCACAGAGATGGTAGGTGAGGTGTCAGTAAAGGATGCGTCTATCAGTTTTCTAATCCAATTTACAAACCATGCCCGCTTCTGTATGACGAATGCCTTGACGGTTACTTTCTTATGGAATCTGTGTTCACACCTTTCACGCCTCCTCCAGAGCCATAATGGGAATCATGGTGTGTGGACTCAATGTATTTAACATTACTTTAGTGGTAGTACATTAGTTTTCCTGGTGAACACACCGACCTCTTCGGCTATCGCAGCTGTGTCTCTGGGCTGGGCAGAGCGGATAGGCTAGGTGTTTGCAGGGCCGGCTGTCGCTGTGCTGTCCCTTCACAACAAGCTAAAAACAACAGCCAGGACTAACGTTACTTGTTTTGCACGGCTTTGAGAGGAAACCAGGGAAGATGGCGACTGCAGGCCCAACAAACAGCCTGGCAGGCTGGCCGGTGCTGCCGCTGGCAGGTGCTCGTCCAGGCCCGGAGCTGGGTCTGGATCCAGCCCACTGGAGAACGAGGCCAAGAAATGCTCGTGGAGGGGGAAACAAGGCAGCAGCCTGCCCTGTGGAGACCAAGCCTGTCTGTTCTGCCGAGCCCGGCAGCAAAGAGCGGTTCTGGAGGAGGAGTGACCCCGAGATGAGCAGCAGCAGGCTGGGCAGGAGGGACTGTCACAGCCAAAGAGGTCTGTGTGTTGACTGGGGAAACTCACAATCCGCTGTATCAGCACTGCCAAACCAACTGCAGGAAGAACACAGCTAGAGCGACACATGATATTGCCTCTATGCATAACTCAAGCGTTTCCCATCACAGCTCCAGAGGAGTGACCCCCCAGAGTGTGGTTTCCATGGGAACTCAGCTGTCAAGGCTTTCATCGTACTGAAGCGGCCGTGGTTTCATCTAAACTGGGTTGGAAAAACGATAGCTGCTTAAGAGGCCTAAAAGCATTTTTTTTCCCTCAGGAACATTATTAGGTTAATCCAGCCATGTGTATCACCCAATTATCAGTTTACACACTTAACAGAAGTGACTGTACAGAAGGTGTTGTACAGTTGTGACTCAGTCTCTGAGCTCTCAGTCTAAAGACTGTAAAATAAAGAATCCTTTTCTCTACACCTTCTCCTCTAGTCACTATTTCTTTTTCTTTTTTATATATATTATACACACGGATGTACTGATTATTCTTTTATCTGCCATATATATTAAAAGTGTTACTAGTGTTCAAACATTATATTACTGTAAAGGTGCTATTGCTCAATAAAATGAATATAACAGTATAATAAATGCCACAATTTTACATTAGAGTTCAGAAAAATAAAAAAATGAGAGGCCAGAATTATTTGTGAATGTCTATTAACTCAACCTAGGGACTGTATTTACTTCTGCGGCATTCTTGAAAGAATAGCGATGATATGGTTCGGCTGAGCTCTGGGAATCGCTCTCAACTATTTGTCAAACCGACATCGAGGCCAATGGGGTATTACAGGGAATCCTCTTAATGATATGGAAATACCAAATCCTTCCTCCTGTCTCTGAGACCCTGCTTGCACAATAGGGTGAGATTAAAGCATAAAGCTGCTGCATTTATTCGATGAAGCACAGGTGGTTTCTTTATTTAATCATATTATTTCTTAAGACGTCATCACTTGGAGCCTTCAGCTACGATGGTTCATTTTGGGATATATGCTTTTGACTGTTGACCTGACAAATGCTTTTCTTTTGCCACTTTGCAGTTTGATGTTATTTGCCAAGATTTGTGAGAAGACTGTGCTGAAGCGGGTCCTCAAAGAGCTTTGGAAAATTGTGCTGAACACCATCGAGAGAACAATCGTTCTGCCTCCATTGAATGACCAGAGTGTGAGTTTGATTAATTATCTGTCTTTTCCTCTTCTCTGTTACTCTTTTCATCTCTCAGCCTGCCCTCCACCTCCCTCCTCTTCTCCACCTGTCTCTCTCTCTCATTTCCTCCATCTGTTCAGCTCTCTCCCTCATAACACACAAATTACTGTACAGGAGATGAAACAACATGGCATCACCGAACCTGGTGGAGCGAATTTTTTTTACCCTGTTAATCTGTCTGTAGGAGACAGAGACATTTTTCATGTCTGGAGTATCTTATTTCTTCTGTGCTGTTGTTTTCTGCAGTTTTCAGACATTTTCCTCTCTCTGCAGATTTAAAATACAATAATGAGTTCATGTTACTTTGTTCATTTAATCATTTTTCCTTTTCATCTGTTGAGTGTTTCCGACTTTGTTGCCTCGTAACGGAAATATGTCTCCCTCTCCAACAGCAAGGAGCTCAGATGATCTTCAACGCTGCCAAGGACTTGGGACAGCTGTCCAAACTGAAGGTAATTTTTGGATGAACCCAAGGATGTTGCTAATCTCATCACACAAACCCTGTAATGTCTGAACACTATAATGTCGGATTGCAAAGGGATTTCTCAAAGCTTAGCCTACTCGTTGTCATCTGAGTAAAACATGCATTATGCCTACACATTCACTGAGATCTCTAATTATGCTGAACACGGATTCTCTATTATAGCATAAACAGTACGTCTGAGGCATTACAGATAATACAGATATACACTACTAGAAACAAGTACAGAGCCTATGAATATGCATTTAAACATTTTTAAAAGGGTTTTTTTTGTAGTTATCCAGATATACAACTGATGTCAACATGAGCAACATCATGACAAGCTACCAAAAACATGAAATTGTTCATTTTTCTCCCATCTACACCTTAAAATTCTTAAATATACCTGTCAACTCATTTTGCACCTGCTCCTCATTATACACAGATTTACTTTATCCACACGTTTAAACAGTTGGATTATGTAATTTGGAAACAGGGTCATGTAAGATACAGTAGTCTTTTACATTGTACGGTGTAACTCAGTGCAACACCAGGCAGGCTGGTATCTAATTGCTGATGTGGCCAGAAGATGTTTAATCCCTGGAGCTCTGCGTAGTGAGGCGCTGGAATGGATCAGTGGTTGCAGTGTGGTTTCACTAACTGTGGTATGACAGTAGCTCAGAGAGGTATTGTAGCTTTGAGTCATAATGGGAGATGCAAACCCATGTGTGTGTGCATTTATGTGCTGGTGCGTTCATACTCGTGTTTGTGTCGGGTGTGTTGTGTGTGTCAGATGTCCTTTGAGGGAACTTTAGGGTCCTATACATGAGTACACAGATGGATGTGTTTCCGTTTTCCTCCCAAAGCATTGAAGTGGTGCATCATCCTCTTATTATTTATGATTGCGATTGATGATCTTATCTGATACTTATATTGTATTATATTATATTATTAATGCATGTCTGTAACCTCATTTACTACAGGGGTTAACATGCAAAATGAATACAGAGTGACCTTTGACCTATATAATGGTAGGGATTTGTGGAACAGCAGAGTCAGTCAAGCTGATATGTTGTTTGTCTGAACCAAATAATGCTGTGTGCTGCAGGACCGCTTTGACACCATCGTCCTTTGACCTTTTCAAATGCCATGGTCATTTCAGGGCTGCACCCTGCCCAAGCAAATATGTAACAGGAGGATTTGTAGTGTTTTATCTGCTTTTCCTGGGAAGTTATTTCTTTTAAAGACTATACAATTCTGAACTTGCAAATAATAATATTGGAAATGAAGGTAAAAAATCTATTTGAGCCATAAAAATGAACTGAATCCAAGATGGGGCCTTTTTTCCCCATTCAATAAAAGCGCAGTGTCCATACATCTGGGGTTTTCATTAGAGAGAAGTGTCTCTTCCTGCTGCAGCCTTTAGTTAATTTGGGGCTCACCATCACATTGTTTTCACGGGATGGGAACATTACTGGAACTGAGTCAATACAAATCAAGTGGACGCAGTGCAATTTTGGCATCAAAAACAGACAACATCTTTGCGCAGATGTTGATTAAAGTGTTTTTCATCTCACAACAGCTCTTTAAAATCTGTTTGAAACAGACTTGTGGTCGATTGAATGTACTGTATAGCATATTCTGATTAGAATGGAATAGTGAGCGTGTTTCATCTGCAGCCTCTAATTTGATGAATGGCATGTGCATTTTCACAGCGCTGCACATTGTACACATTGTTTCTAATGTGGTTATGTTGATTAAATCTCAGCAACCGATGCAGAGCTCATGCAAACGTTCACAGACTTGGTTACTTCATTGTCATTAACACTGTGCTGGCGAATCATCCTAAGATTCCAAGCGTGTGAATGCGGCTGCTGTGTTTGACTTGATCTGATATCCCTCTAGGAGCATGTCATCCGAGAGGAAGCCAGAAGTCTGACTCCACGACAGTGTGCAGCCATGGACCTTGTGCTTCCCACCATCAAGGTGAGTCTTATATATTTATTATGCTGTTGGTCCTTCAGCAAGAGACTAAGATTGACATTTAAAAAAGACAAGACAGCCACGTAAGGCGTAGCAGAGCAGAGATTTGCAAATTGACTATAAATCAAAGACACAGTGTACTGGTACGCTTGGCTAAGGTCTTGTACTTTGGACCACCCTCCTATCTAAAATATCCTATATTGTATATATATATATATATATATATATATATAGAGAGAGAGAGAGAGAGAGAGAGCGAGAGAGAGAGAGAGAGAGGCTGATTAAAGCTGAAATATTATGCATGACGAGCATACATGCTTGAATGTAAGTGGGCTGGCAGAGTGGTAATGTTTATGTGTATCTGAGTGTATCTTAAATAGAAAAACATGCTCATGTGTGTGCGTCTTTTTTATTCTAATGTCATCAAACTAAAATGTCGAAAAAAATATTCTTCACTTTAACCTCAAATTACGCTGATACACTCACATTAAAGTGCTTTCAACATGCTTGAAAAAAAAACAAAAACACTATTGTTTTAAAAACATGGCACAGTGCTAATTTACACCCCTCTGAGAGACGCAACCAATATCCAAGAATATGGAAAGATGCCCAAAGCCTCTCAGCAAAGGAAAATGTGAACTGCAGCCCTATTAATTTACCACCACATGACTGTTTGTTAAAGGGATATGAGACAATTTCAAGACCAAGCCTCGGTTCTACAGGGACAAACGGAGAGTTATGGTGAGATGCCACTGGGGGAACACTGCATCATAAAGTGCCGAGAAAAATAATTGATTTTGCTGTCTCCAAGGAACCTACCTAGAGGTTTAGATCAATCATGTTGCTGGAATTCTTTTCATCAGTATTCCAGTGAGAACAGTCAATTAACGCAGTTCAGTAATGCCTCAGCAGTGTTGGCCAATCAGATTGGGAAAAGCCATGCAGACAGTAACCTACATCGTATGTTTCACATTGAAAGCACAACAGCTTTTTAAAGATGTAATCTCAAAAAGACAGAAAATGGGAGAGATGCACTGAAGTAGAGCCAAATATACTAGAAACATACAAATATATGTGATTGACTTGGCGTATACTAGACTAGCACTTCAAGAATATTACCCAAAAGGTGCATATTGTCCTAAAGAGCCAAACACACAAATGCAGTAAAGTGGAACATGCCTGAACACATCACATAAGCAATGATTAGAAAGTCCATTTGGGAAATAAACCACAGTATGTAGATATACCACAGTGTATCTATTTGAATATTTGCCAGCAGTGCATCAAGTGATTATCCCACTGAAAATATTTTATCCAGACTGAACTCTGAACCTGTGAAAACTAATGGGTAGGATAATGGATAAATCCACTGGCCCACGGAGCATAGTTCAGATTCAGTGCTGGACAGGGTACACAACTCCATTACTTGAGTCGAAGTATAGATAGATGGTCAAATAGTCCTCCAATGCAAGTGAACATTGATCTGTTATATTTCTACTTGAGTTAAAATACTGGAGTATTTGATTTTAAACACATTAAGTACAGCCTACATACACTGACTGGCTTGTAGAACTAGTAGAATAAAAAGCTTTTAGAATCAGCTTCGTTCCATTTGTGTGTGTTTTGAGGAGCTCAGCCCTGACACAGAAAGCACAGAAAAGTACAGATAAAAGAACTGATAACGTCGGAACTTATCAATACAACGGTCTTAAATCATTTAGCGCGGGCCTGTTTAATACTGGTTTCGGTACCCATCCCTACTAACGTTAACTCTGCATTTTCGCTAGCTAACTATTTGTATGCATCAACAGTGGATTCACAATTTGTCCAACCACAGCATAAGACCTGCACCTACTACAAGCACAGGCGACTCTGTTTAAAAAGCCGAACTGGAACTAAACAAATGTTCTCATGCCTCGATTTTCACCATAAGCATCAGCACAACATGAAAGTTTAACAATGCCTCGGAGAGCATTTTATTTGTAAATGTATTTATTTTTTGCTCTTGGCTGCATTTTAGATTGATGATAAGCAGTTTCTCCTTTAGTGTGTGGGATTTTATTTTCCTTCTCTTGATAAATTCCACCCATGATTCACCCTGTGCATGCCAGATTACATACAGTTCACGAGAGGCACGTGTCCGTCAAAGTTTGTGGCTCCTGAGTCATAAGTGAGGCAGAAAACTCACCTAGTGAAGCGCGTGCCATGTATGTGTCACCTGCAGTGACGTGCGGTCAGGGGAGGCAGTGCCTCACCTGTTAAAATATAATTTAAAAAAAAAATGGCTGTGGTTTATAAATTCATTAAGAGGAGGAAATTCGGACTTAAGCTCATGACTGTTCTATAAATTTGTTTTCTGTATGATTTCAACACTTCTATGGTCAAGGTCTCTGAATTTTTGCATTTCCTGTTCAAATATGTGGGAGAAGGGTGAGGTGAGGCAGCGATGACCTGTCCCTCACTTCTGACGGCGCTGTGCCACACACCCTGACCGATGCAGGCAGTTGCCGTGTGCCCATTGCTGTCTCTCTTTATATTGGCCATGAATGCGCAGTGAAAATGCTCCGGGTGGGGCAGAAAGTACCGTGCCGCACTGATAGGTGGCAGTGCTGAGCTCCATCAGCGCAATGCATGTCGCTGCTTGCTCTCCTACGCAGAGGGCGACAGTGAGTGTTCAATTTTAATTAAAAAAGAGAGATCAGCAAAAAAAAAAAAGTTTAAATAAAAAAAAATCGACGTAATAAAAAATTGAAAATTGTCCTTACATTAAATATTCTTTTGTTTTTCTTGCTATCGTATTGTTGAACAGTGTGGAATTGATTAAAGTATAATTGAAAGCTTGTTGTTTCAATTAAGGTCAAAAGTGAAATATAAGCCTCTTTTTTTTTTTGTTCATATATATATAGGAGTCAGTGCCTCACCAGTCATGAACCTCACCGCACGTCACTGGTCACCGGGCAGCTACATATATAATGTGTGGATGCTGCCTCTGTCTACTGTATTTCTATTTTTGTCCAGTGCTGTTATGCATATGAAATTACTCTGCATCAACTTTTTAATTTAGATCACAACAGCAGACCCTACACTAACTCTGCAGACAGCCCACCTAACTCTCCTTTGTAATGTAATAGTAATGATCATATGTTACAGAGGAGAGCTAGCAGAACACATAACAAGCCCAACAGAATAACGCCTATACAGGGTTTAGAAATGTGTCCTCGAGTACTTGAATTCATCTCGACTTCTTTTCTGCAACGCCTCCTTTCTTAATAAGATCTGTCCATGGCCACCCTCCCACCTTCCACACGTGGGAGTGGTGACAGCATTTGAAAAGAAAGCAAAGCCTTGTCTGTCCTCAGCCATCAGGCTTATCAGCACAAATGGGCATTAACCATCCAAGCATGGGTTTCAGGTTTAAATGCATAGTAATTAGCCACAAAAGTAGCCATTACTGCTGTCTCTTGTCTGGTCCCCTTGTGTGTCCGCTCCTCCTTTTAAAATGCATACTGTCCGTATAATCCCAGACTGCTCTCTCAGCCAACTGTAACCTGCTGTTGTGTATAAAGTTATTCCAAGCTTTCTGTTTACCTTTTACCTTTTTTTTTAAAGCAATATTTCCATGCTGGAGGAAACGGGCTGAAGAAAACCTTCCTCGAAAAGAGCCCAGATATGAAGTCCCTCAAATATGCTCTCAGCCTTTACACTCAACCTACAGATGCCTTGATCAAGAAATATATATGCACCCAAACCTCTCAAGGTAAGGAGCTCGCCAAGGTCAGGCTCAATTAGATTTCGTTTAACAGAGTGGATTTACTTCAGCATTCAAATGCTGAAAAACGTTTTGGTTAAGAGCTTTTTTTCAGTCACCATAAAAAGAGTCTCATGTTGGTAGTTTCAGACGAAAGGAAAGCTGCTATAAAGGCAAGAAATGTAAGCAAGACGAAGCGATGCTCGAAGATGCTCGGTGAAAGTTGCTGCAAAGGTGTGAAAAAAGCACAGATTGTGGATCATATTGTGCGGCACCACTTTAGCACCTTCTCCATACACGAGCTAGTCAACATATTCTCATTAAACCTGATTAATCTCTGCTATATTACATGTTTGCAGTCTTTCACTCCTACGTGTAATCATATACTCCTTACAGTGAAGTGAGAAATGAGAAGGAAAGCCTTACCAACACATCACTTGCTGCTTCTGTGGTATTTAGAATTGATTGAAAATAATGAAACTGCAGTCGCAGCTCATTTTAACCTCCACATTGTTCTGTTTTCCCATCAGTCTTAGCTTCCTTTAGATCACAGTATATATGTCCTGAGGATCACTCTGTGTCACTTCAGGCTTTATGTGTGTAGGTGAAATTGCAGTAATGCCATTAATCCCCTCTCTGTGTACTGTTTTTCTCTCTTTTACAGTAAATACAAACAAATTAGCAAAGTTATCTAGAGCATCTACACATAAAAACAATGTCATGATACATTTAGAAGATATATGTGTTGTGTAAATGTACGAATTCCCGGTTGTGCTCGCTCTCTCGCTCTCCGCTCTCTCTCTGTCTGTCATCACCGACCCACTTTCATGTTGTTGTCTCAGTCATCTGTCTCTATATGGAACTTTTTTTCCCCCCATCTCTCTCTGTAACAAGACAGAAATACCTTCAGGTGTCCAAAGAGATTCGAGAGGGAATTCAGTCCAGTGGGGCGTTGAAGCTTTAAGCTCCTGTGTGTTCATCCTTGCAGAACGCTGCATAGGCAGGCGGCAGGAAACAGAATGGCAGTGGGAGAAAGCCAGTCAGCCAGGCAGCCAGCAGGCCCAACCAGCCTTCTCGCTCTCACTGACTGGCAGATGGGCAGAGACGCACGGCGTTTCGCTGTGTGCTATTTTGAGATTGCTCGATGCGGTTCTCCTCTCTACCCCAAACCCATCCCATCCCCCCTCTGAGTTCACACCATGTTGTCACTCTCTATCTGAGGTGGTCTAATGTGATGTCTGTAAGTGGAGGTAGTGAGGTGGTTGATGTGCATTAGGTCAGTAAACAGTGTGGGGATGTGCTGACGCTTGATGTAGCGCAGTAGATACTGTTTCATTAATCACCAACCCCTGTGCTCTGGCAGCGACACATTTAGACCACTACATGCACTTGTCTATTCCTGCCAAGTGTGCGCTCTGAAGCATACGTGCGTCTTTCTGTCTGTTTGGGAGCAAGCTGAGGTTGTATAGCGGCGTCATGCTTCAGTGGACGTACAGTGCTAACAAAAATAAACAAATCTTTCCTCACACAGCAGCTTCGAACATAATCTCCTGTTGATTTGTCACTGTGTGTGGATTAAAGGCAACATCTTGGTGGTTTGAAACAGCAAATTCAATCAAACTGCAGCTCTGCAACAATTAATACCAAACACTCACCTTCCTTATCTCAGTTAATCTGCTGACCCTCCTCATTGCCACCTTTGTTGTATCGACTCCTGCTTTCCTTTATCTTCCTTATGTACATTCATCTTATTCGCTTTCTGCGCTCGCAAACCGCCCCGTCCACTGTCTGCTGTGTGCGTGCCTGTTTATTAGCTCTTAAAAGCAGTCTCCAACAGCGTCTCTGTCTCCAGTCAGAAAACATACAGAAACTGTTTATTTATTACATTTTTTCCAGCCAATAGCTGAAGTAAATGTGCTGTGGCATTGCTCGGTTAATTTCCCACAAGTCCAGGGCTTAATTGTGCAGCAGCAATGTTTTTGTGCCCTCCCTCAGCCTCTCAGGGCATCATTACAATAAATCAGGAGGCTTGTTTCTTCATTACCAGGCACTGCATGTTTGGCACATATTGATTAGCTATTGGATCAACGTGCCTCGTCATCAGCCACACCGGCACTTGCCTTCCAGTGTCGAACATCTGTTTGTTCCTGGCTGGGTGAAACACAAAGCAGTGCTTAGAGGCAGCTGATATGGGCATGACTCCCTGCATCAGGCAAAGTGAGACACATGGTCAGCAATCAATTCTAATTGTTTCCTGGCAGCAACATGTCCCTCTGTGATTGAAACTGTAATGCTGACGTTAAGTGCGCTGGGTGTGATGCCCAAAAGGGTACTTCCTCTTTCACATCCAGTGTTTTTGTTCTCTCTTTGTCCCCTTTCTACCTCCTTTCTGAGCGATCTCTTTGCTTTCATTTCCACTTGTCTGCATGCAGTCAAAGCCAGCTTTTTGTTGGTATTTCTGTCGAGGTGAACATTTTGACAATTTCATTGTGTAGAACATTATTCATTTAGCGATCCCTTCACACCATCTGCCTCCTCCATGGCCTTCAAACCAGCCAGATTATTTCATGTTCCTGTTTTTCTTCTTCTCCTTGTTCGTGTTCAGCCTCAAGCTAAAGGAAACCCTGGCTGTGTTTGCTACTGGGCTGCCATAGGGTGGAATCATGTCTAATCCCCTACTGTTTTTCTTGGGTTGAGTTTTTTCGGCTTTGACACGCAGTCAAGTGTTTATACACCACTTTTTGGATCAATTCCTGGATACCTCACCTACAAAAAAAGCTGTGCCCACAATTTTGGATTCTGTCCTTTCATCCCCCCTCTCTCTCTCTCTCTCTCTCTCTCTCTCTCTCTCTCTTTTACTTCTGTTTTCTGATCTCTCTATTTCCCTCCCCGGCTCCCTCTCTGCCCCTCCTCCATTCTCTCTGATTTCCATTATGCCTCTTTCCAACTCTCCTGTTGTTGTTTTGGTGTGTGTCCAGCTCAGTCATCCAATGGATCGGTGGGGGAGGTGTCGATGCAAGTGAATCTCATCTCTCACCCTGGCACTGGAGAGCACAAAGTCAGCGTGAAGGGTGAGACTTTCCTATGCTCAGACCTGCTTTTTGCCATTTCTGTTCAAATGTGTTCACACTTGCAAATGTTGAAAGACTCACTATGGACAGCTCATGGTGGTTATCTCATTTGTCTGATAGTGCCGATGGGTCATGATCAGCAGTGGCATTTTATAGTCTGGGAGCTCACTCTGTTGAAAGAAATTAAGAGGGATTTTTGATGACATCATTGAAATCGTTGCCCCCCCGCCTCCCCACACTTTGCCCTGTGTTTGCATCTCTCTGCAAGTTGGAGAATGATGTACATATAGATGCAATGAGTCTTTTCCACCTCCTCCAGTAGCACCATATGCACCTACAGCTGCCAATCAGCTGACGGCAGTGACATGATAATGTGTTTGGGTTATTATGGTAAACATATATGGACGTATCTATTAAGAGAAAATCCATTCTGACAGGATGAAGAGCTGCAGTTTAGCTTTTTTATTTTTATTTTCCACACTTGTCCATTTCTGTTTGTGATTTTTCTGCATTTCCCAGAATTACTGTTGGCAATCGCCACAGAACAAAATGCAAATAAATAAATAAAGAGATTCAGCCTTTGTGGTTGCTGGTTGTGGTTGAAGCCACATTGCCGGTCAGCCTGCTTCATGGTTGATTTATCTGTACTATTTTTGGAATGTCAGTGTAAATAAATTCTTTCCATTTGATTCATTGGCACTGACATGCAAAGATGTTCACCATTAATGTTGGAGATAAGTGAAATGTTACTGCTATCAAATTCCATTGTACTTGCTCTCACAGTATCTCAGCATTATGAACATTTAGCCAGTCATATGTGGGAGTAAGCTAAATATGCTTCCAAAAAGGAAGCCAGGCATACAATTTTCATAAACCAGTATTAGTATTTGATGTGGATTCACTTTCCCCCAAACTACATTTTATCTACTGTGTCGCTGATGATTGATTTCTCTACATTCCGCAGTGGTTGCAGTGAACAACCTCATCTGGCAAACCAACGCCATGTTCCGGCCGTTTGTAGAGGTCAACGCCGTGGGACCGCACCTGGCTGACAAGAAGCGCAAATTCAGCACCAAGACCAAGAATAACAATTGGTCACCAAAGTACAATGAAACATTCCAGTAGTGAGTAATCGTGCTTTCATCAATTACAGAGCTGGAGAGAAGAGGGCGCAAAGCATTGCTGTTATTATTATTATTATTATTATTATTATTATTATTATTATTATTATTATTATTATTATTATTATGCCTGCATATATCTTACATTCTGTGTGCACATTCTGTGCCTTATAAGCTGCTGTGCCTTCAAACTAGTATTCAGTCTGCTGTCCTTCTTATTGTTCTAAGCAGTAGGCAGAATGCACTTGTTTTACAAGCACTTGCGCTCATTGAATTGAAACTGTTGAAGGATGTCAAGTGACTGCTGTAGCAATCTATAGGCTTGTCCAATCTTCAACACTGTTGTCCTCTGAATCAAGTCAACTATGTCACAGGACTGAAGTGATGATAGACTGAGGTGCAGCAACACCGGCGTGATCAGTGCAGGCCCACTGCTGCCTGCATATAGATGCACGTTGTCCTTTGAATTTTAAGAAGCTGCGATGTTGCTGGGGACAATGAGAAAACAGCCTTTAAAAAAAGCTGCCTCAGAATAATGGCTCATGTGAATTGAAACATTTCATTTCAGTTGCAAAACATGACTGAATTGTCTCATCAGGGACACATATATAATAAGGAAATGTCAGCCAGCCGCAGCCTCTTACACTCACTGACACGTTATATTCAGCTGCGAACAAAGCCGAATGTCAGTGTCCAAAGAGCGATTGTTTTGCAGTCACAGTTCTACAGAATGAGACTTTGGCCTTTTCATGAAGGCTGAACAATATTAATAAAAAAAGTATATCAAAGTCAATTACAAGTATACTCTTAAGGGTCTTACTGAACTGTCATGCTGCGGTAAACCCTACATTTTTATTATCCAGGCAGGTGAAATCATTTCCCCTTTAAATACTGCAGAACTACAGAAAAGTAAATTAAAGCATTACTGACTTAACGTTGTGTGAAGTTTGACCTTTCTGATCCCTTGTGTCATTTCTCCCAGTGTTCTAAGTAACGAACATGGTCCAGAGGCCTATGAGCTGCACGTCTCGGTAAAGGACTACTGCTTCGCCCGCGAGGACCGCATCATCGGCATGACGGTCATCCAGCTCCGAGAGCTTGCGGACAAGGGCAGCTGCTCCGCCTGCTACCCCCTGATGAAGAGCGTCTCCATGGACGAAACTGGCCTCACCATCATGAGGATACTCTCTCAAAGGACCAACGACGAGGTGGCCAAAGAGTTTGTGCGTCTCAAGACAGACTCGCGCTCGACGGAGGAAGTGTCGTAATGTGGAGCAAAAATGCAGTATTAAAAGAGTTGTGTTGTCTTAAGTGAGCGATAAAGAGGTAACCAGGAGACAGAGCGGTCGCAACAGTTGTTCTAACTGGACTGAAACAGGAGAATGAGATTGTCCAGAGAGCAGAGGAAGCCCAAATGCGGCCAGACAGCGAGAGAGAGAGAGAGAGAGTTGTGTTTGTTTGTTTGTTTTTGTGCATGTGCGTAAAACATCTGTTGGAATGTTCATTTTAAAACTACAGTATGTACAAGTGTTTACTTACCGTATGCTTACTATTAAGTACTATATTCTACGAGTTATGTTAACGAGACATGAAATACCTTTTGTACAACATTTAGTCTTTTTGAACAGAGATTTGTTCCAATAAAGTGCCAAACCAGTGAAAAAAAGAACAAAACCAACGTATATGAATTATGGTGAACTTAGTATGTTGGAAATTTGCTCGATTATTTTGTCCGGTGTAAGTCATTTTCTGACCGTGTGGCATTTTGATTGTTGCAAAGTCTTTCATTTTGCACCCTCGTTTTTTGGCTTCACGTTTCTCCACACAGCACTGTTGTGCATGTCCTCTTCTCGGTCATGTCTCTCCCATGATTCCACAGTGACCACCGAGCAGGGTCCTGTCCCCTTGCCTTCAAACTGTTTGTATTTTAAGTCGACCTGAAAATAGACCATGTTTTTTTAACTGGCGATGACTGCTATGTAAACCTTCATAGGTGTTTGTAATTTTATAACCATGACAACAATGACGACAGCCTCCAGTGCTAACAGTCTTAGCAGAAAGGATGGAAATGTTTTCTTTTTCTTTGGCTTTTTTGTTCGTTCTTTTTGGCCATCAGCTTCCAGCCTTTCTGAATGACCACTGTGAACATGAGCTTTGGAAGGCAAGCTTACATGACATTGCGGACAGTTTGATATTATTGTTTCATATTTTTCCGATAACTTTGTTCCTGATAAACTGCCAAAGTTATATAGAATATTTGTACAAAAGCAATCCATTACATATATGAAGATATATATGTACATGTGATCTATTACTTTTTCAATGCTTGATATTTGATTATTGATAGGGTGGTACTAAGACTTTATTTTTTTTATTTCCTGTGAAGCTGTTAACCGATATGAAAGTTGCACATGTTACTTTACACATTAGTTATATCAGCTTCTGTCATTGAAATTATTTTTCTTCATAAAGGAAAGAGTCTAACATTTGGTAAATATGCAACATTCCTATGTATTGCACTGATGGCGAATTGTATGTCATGTAAATATATTTAGTGAGATATTGTACAAAAGTCTACTTTTCTTCAATGTGCATAAAGTATGTGCAAATGTGTTAAAACATCTGGGTCATTTTGAACAATTTTCCAGTCAGCATACCTTTAATGCTTAGCACTGTGCCTGACCTGTTAGCTATTACTCATACAAACTCAAGGCACCTGATTTCTTCGCGTTTTGTGTTGACATCTGCAATATAACAATGAAAAGAAATCATCTGCTTTTGGGGAACAGTTCAGCAAAGTTCGCATGCAGGTCTGTCAAGTTTAATATGACGTAGCCTTGGTTTGGGTAATAGAAATGTTTACATTATGACAAATTTAGTCAGTTGCAAAGTCTCAGTCAAATCAATGCCAGTAAGAAAGAACAAATAGGCTGCGTTCAATGTGAAAATGACTTTCACTAGGCTGCCGATCCATTTGCTCCCATGGTGGGTATTTTAAGGTGATCTCCAGTGCAAACCACCTTTTAAAAGAGTACTCCACCAATTTAGCAAGACATTTGTCCTACACCGTCATTCATGATGGACAGTGAAAACATGCAAAGGATCAAAACCGATGCTTCAGAGCCAGAGATCCTCCCTCCACAATTTAACTCAAGCACACGCACAGTTTGATCGGTGGTGTGTGTGTGTGTGTGTGTGTGTGTGTTATGCTCGTAGTGGCTAACATACAGTAGCCTCAAGCTGAGGAACAGGCTCCAGAAGTCCAGTCAGCTCACTCTTTTCTAACTCCTCTGTCTTCAGTCCTTACTGAACTTGATTCATAATGTCACGAGGCAATCAGACAGGCTTTACACCATTTGTCCGCAGATCCAGTCATACAGAAGTAACTTAATTCCAAACTCACACTAAAGTACGTTATGGCATTTCAAAGAATGGAAAGAATATCCGGGGTGAGAGACACACCATGCTACTCAATAGAAAAGGTTTCAAGAGCGACTTCCTCCCCACCTACTGCATAGGATTTTCCTGGTGGTGTCTGCACATGGTATCTGAGGCATTTTTGCCTTTTGGTTCTTACTCTTTAAAAAAAAAACACCTACAGTTACTTTCTCAAGATACAGTAATCCTTTGCACTGAACACGAAGGCTTTACTTTGTCAAAGTTTCTCTTTTTTATGATTTCATGGTGGCTGAGATGAGTGTTTTCAGATCAGTTCCGCTCTACTTAGTGTCAGTCATTCGACACCCACAGGAGGAAATGAACATCTGTGGCAGGAAATAATCCCTCAAAAACATGTCACCTACAAAACTTAAATGACACGTTTATGTCCTGTTATCTGAGCCATCTGTGTTACTCATTTCTGGCTAAATGTGAGAATGTAGCCTGAAGCTCAGCACTGAAAACCCCAATGAAATGAGTCAAATTGTGTTACAGTTCAAAACGATGCACAAATATTATTTTATAAAACCACTGCAGAAACCACATACAGTAAGCAATAACTTGTGCAGAGATAACAGAAAAATTGTAGCCACAGGTGGTCCCTTGGTCAAATGCTCAGACAGTGGATCTAATCACCTGCAACCAGGACACGGGAGAGCCAGACAAAGTAAGTCCATTTATCACCGTTTGGTCTTTTCTTTCCAGCTGTATCTGAAGGAGATGGGGAAAGACAGAGAATGATATGAAGAGATCCACAGGAAAACAAGAGTGTGATAGAGCGCTGATGGAAGACTGGAGACTCTATAGAAAAGAAGGAAAAGGATGGAATATTTGGGAAATATTTTTAGTCTTCAGTGAAATTCTTTCACACTGACATGACAACACTGCTTAAGTTTAAAAGGGAACATGTTTCCCCACAGGGGTTTCGTTACAGATTAATAATGATACGTTTGTGCTGGATATTTCTGTGTTTTTACTGTACTGTATAATTAGATGCATGAACATCTTCAGAATCTTTCAGCCAGTGTTTCTGCAATGGAAATTCTATTTTTAACATCCTTTAACTGAGGTAGATAATGGACGTGTACAGAGTAGTCAGTGTATGTCTATAGACTGTCAACAGTGGACATTACACAAGTGTAACACATTTTCCATTTTTAAAGTTCCATACTTTAAAACTTCCTTTTCAGACCATATTTGACAGCTCAGTACAAATAGCCAAGTATTTATATATACACATGCACACATACACACACACACACACACACACACACACACACACACACAAGCAACAAAAAACACCCTAAAAGAAGAGCGTGCCTCATGGTGCGTTTTTCTGCTCATACTATCACACCTGCAAATAAGAGCCATGACAAAACGACTTTACAAGCTCACATGGTCAATCGCAGTAATGCCACATTTTTACGCTCTGCTTTATGAGTTTGAGAAGATCGACACTTCGTATGTATCCGGAGCAGTAAATATTTGGCTGTTCAGCCAGCAACAGCATTAGCTTAGCTCTGCACAAAACACAGCTGAAACAGCAGAAGTTGGTCAAAAAGTCTTCCAAGCGACTAAAAATTAGCCTTTATCTCTTCTTTAAAATTGGCACAAAAAGCAAGGTGTAAAAATATCTGCAGGAAATAGTCGTCACATAAGCCTCTGCAGCCTGTTGTTTTCCACCCGTGTTTTTGCATGAATTAAACAAGATATGAATAGGTAATTAGCGTGCTGTCTAGGTGTTGGTAGACTTGTTTTACCTTTAGACAGAGCTAGGCTAGCTGTCCCCCTTTTCCAGTCTTTCTGTGAAACCAAGCTAACCAGCTGCTGGCTTAAGCTTCATGTTTATTGTCCAGGTATGAGAGTCAATCAATCTTCTCATCAATCTTCTCATCGAACTCTCTGCAAGAAAGCAATTTAGTGTATGTCCTAAAAAGAGCTATATATAAAGAGCGATACTTAACTAATTTGTATCACCAAATTATATTTTTGTGTATCATCGGAAACATTCAGATGGGTACGTGTCTACCTGCAAACTACAGTAACTGCACGTCCCAGTTCAGCATGGTTTAAGATACCGTTAACAATTGGAAAGAAATGTGGTCAGTCAATTATTGAGAGAAGGGATAAAAACACACTTCATGTGAGAGACAAATGTAGTTTATACAACAGATGATTCAAATCCATTACAGGGCAATCAACATGAGTACAGATTGTTCAACACCATGAAATATAAGAATAGCTAACGGCCAGAATAAGAGATACGGTGTTATGCATTATGCATTATGGATGCCTTTCTGAAATGAAGGGTATTGAGTGGAGGACAAAAAGAAGAGCTGAAGACCCCTGAGTAGAATAAGTTATTGAGAATATAATTGTCACTAAGTACTAAACCGCACAGTGTGACATGAGCATCACAGCAAACATCAATGCAGTTAAATGTGTCTGAATTCAGGCTGAAATACATTACAGGAAATTGCATCATTTAAAAAAAAAGACCGAGAGAAAGAAAGAAAAATCTCAGACTGCTCCAATTCCCCACCATGCCTGAAATTGTGTGTGCATTTTCTGTTCGTTTCTTTTCCTGAGCCAATTATGCCAGTCACACCACCTTGTTTCCTCACCATGTAACCAGAGATCGTGGAAACATTCACAAAAGAGCAGAATGAAGCAGAGAGACAGGAGAGCACGCTCACCCATGTACTCCCAGAAAGGAGAAAACAGGGCAAACACACTAACCTAACTCAGTGGAGCTGCCAAAATGCAAAATTACATCAACTTTGACTTCCACAACCTTGACCTCTCATTTACATACTGTCAACTCCTCCAGGAATTTTAGTCATCATCTGCTGCACATTTCAAAGGACAAACCGAGGGTGGGCAAATTATGATTCCTGAGGATGAGCTGGCTGATATAAATTATGCTGAGATGACGACCACATTGTCAACCTCATGGTCCCATCTGAGTGCGTGTGTATAGTATGTGAGCTACGGCTGACCTACGCAGCTGATTTCTCCTACTGATGATACTTTGGGTTAAAGTACTAAAAGAAAGCCTCGATGAATTCCAGGGGCAGCTAATTGAGCATATGACAGGAGGATAAAACCGCAGTGAAGCTCAACAAGAGGAGGATACATTAAGCAGAAGTTATGGGCCACAGGAACATGTCCATCTGTGTGATAATGGAATGCAGCCAGCTGTTATGTTTGAGCAGAACAGTTATGAAGCGTCCAACCTGGACTTTTCTGTGTCCTTCAAATCAAAGGGTTGTTTATTCTTCAGGGGAAGATTGATGAAGCTCACCTCGAGGGAAGGATAAGACATTCACAGCAGGACGTTTCTTGAGCCCGACCGAAGATCCAGACAGGTAGGTTTCTAACGTTCAGGCACACACATAGAAATCTGATAGAAACTTGAATGTAATTACTTTACATCACTGCTTCATGTGAGATGATACAGCATGGTGCAAGATGCAAGAGAACACGGCCTGATCCAGTTCTATTGAGTATAAAATGATTTTAAAGCAAAGAAACGCAAGACTAAATTAAAACGCAACTTAAAGTACGGAGCAATATTATACAGTATGGCATAATTAGATATAATATCTGTTCTGCTTCATTTGATTCCCTCAAGCAACAGAGTGAAATATAGGATGCAAGTGATTTCTCTAAAGGAGAAAATGCTAAGAGGGAAAGTGTCTAAACCAAACATACTGTGTCTGACAGTATGTATATGAATCATTAGACTTACATTCATTAGCCTGTGGGCTTGGATTTTATGACCTTCAGGATAGACACAAATTGACTGTATTTTATCATCAGCTCCCAGCATTTGGTGTTAATACTTCATATCTGTTGGGAAAGTTGGAAAATATTCTGCTTGAGACCGGCCTTCTGTATTTTGGTGATATCTACTGCAGTAAGAAGGAATGTGCTAAAATGTGTTAAAATTACTAAAATTCACCACCAGACCATTTTGATTTGCCATAGCATGAAAGACACAAGTCACGGGGCAGGCATGGACATTTGAATGGTAGCATATTGACTTGTCAAACACAGGTGTAGCTAATACAATTATACTGTAGGATGCGTCACTTTTAGAAGTTGCAGGGCGAGGTTCACTGTGCATACAGCGCTAATTGCATTTATCCATTTATTTGTGTAAAGCCAGGCCACCCAGGATGCACCATTTCAGGGCAAAGATCCCGGCACACCTAAATGGAACGCAGCCTCCATTAATATTGTTTGTCACACCTGTGACCAAGTGAAAACATCTGCAGTGAGAAAAGTTGTAACCTTTCAGTGCCTGCAGGACACTCCTGGGATTCATTACGCTTTGAATGGTATAATATGTTACTTAGCAGCTGTATCATACTGTTTTATTGTTCAGGTGTATTTACCTGGAGAAAACCTGGACATTTTTCTGTCTTGAAAGCGCTCTTTCCCAGCTGGATCCCCTCACACGCTGCCCAGTATTAGTGTGACAAGTCATCCAGGTGTCCTCCCAGCGCCCCCTGCCTCTCCCTCTCCATCACTGGTGTGTGGTGCTTCTCCTTTTCTCCTCTCACTGCTTTAATAGATCATCACGACCATGTTCTGGAGACGTGCGTAACATGTATAGTACGTGCTGTAAGACATGTGACCTGCATGTGGATGCGCTGTCCCCATGAACTATATGTATGTGCTTAAATGTGTGTTTTGAGTGTGTCCTATGGGTGCACACTTGCCCTGCCCTTTCTCCCTAACCAATCTGGCTGAGTGTAATTACAGCTGTATGTGTCTCAGTGGACACGGGGACTGTGCTCCTCCTCCTGCCATTAAACAGAGGAGAAGCAGGTCTACAGCCACAACGGGGAAGTAAGAGCCAGCCATTAAAGCACAGAGATTGATGCTATACCTGTTGAGCAGTAAGTAACACACCAGCCTATAGTCACACACTGCGAACTTACGGTCATGAGGCACGGCGAGGGATTGCTGCAGCGACCTCTGTAATGGCGTGCAGAGACAGCAGGGCTGCTGTTCGGACCCTGATAGACGAGATGATGAACTGAAGCATGACACTGAGCATTAGCGTGTAGTTGGTGCAAACAATGCTGTAATTGCCTCTGCTGGTTGACAGTTTTATAGAAAACACACATGACGACAAGGGAGGGGGAGACATAATTTATTTCCTTCTGTGATACAGACATCTGGGTGTAGTTTTCAGTTGACTGCACACAGTTTCATTTTGCGGTTTTTGATTAAAAGGAAGTGCCTGCGTCTAGAATCTGGTCACAAGATCACTCAATGGCAAGTATATCATTTTTATTTGACAAATCATGGCATTTTAAAGCCTGGAGCTGTCCTATCTCTATCAGGCATTACAGAAAAAAAAATAATAATAAAAACAGCTCGATATGTGCCTGTGTATCCATAATCTCATGTTTTCTCCAGAGTTCTTGGGTCCCTGAATCATTTGTGTGCTGCCCCAAAGTAGTTTGCATGAACCTTTACTTAAAATGAAATAAATTCTACTTTTTTTCTTCCGGTTTTTGTTTGTTTTGTTTTTAACTCTCTATACATTGCCTTTGACTTTGCCTCTGTCTGCACTGGGCCACTGATACACAGCAGAACACAGCAGAGGCATTATTTGTATTCCTCGCCCATAAATCACCTGCATGATTTCAAAGAGAGAACAAAGGACATGGCTAGCACAGCAAGCATCTATCCCACTCCATCTTTATCTCATGGGAGTCTACAGAAAGACTTTCACAGAATGCCAACTGTACTGTATTGTATACTGTTTTTTTTCTTACTGCCTCAGTCGGTGACTGCAGAGTTCATTTAAATCTGAAAGTACATGTTTTCCATGTTATGCCCAACAGATGCCCCCATCAATAGGATATTCATGTTAAGGGATCTTCTATCAGGGACTTTTAAGACCTCTCAGCGGCATGTCCATAGGTGCAATAACACAATGCACAGCTGTGGAACTCACATTGTTTTATATACTGCTCAAAGATGGTGAGCCAGGCTGTCTTTGATGGTCTGGCTGTTCCAGTGATGGAGCTCAAAGCTCCCTGGTAACACAGCCATCTCTCTATCTATAAAGCCAGTATTTATAAAGTCCCCCCCCCCCCCCCCCCATTTGTTGTGAACAATAAACTATGTGCAACAATGCTTCGATGGCAGTGAAAGCTCGGCACGCTGCAGGTAGCAGGTCTCAGAGAAGGAGGGATTGAGGGAGGAGAGTCCTCCAGCAAGGCCATCTGTTCATGTATAATTACAGCTTTGGACCTCAGTTGGCTCAGTCTGAATCCGGGGCCCCTGACCAACCTATAGCTTGGCTGAGAGGTAAATGCTGGCTCAGTCTCCTGCAACGCAGCTTACATGGTTTAAAGTCAGGAGTGACCTGTTAAATATCTCTCTAGCTGACTGGAATTGAGCGTGAGGGAAATACCAGGTCGTGGTTTATTATCTAAGACAAGAGATAATATCTTTATAAATTGTTTTATGGGCTATGGCCTGACAATTTCAATGACAAATAGCTTATTTACAGTTTTTTCTTCCTGTCAACCATTAAGATCTCCCCTGGTATTTTCTGTCAAGGCTATAACATGGCATCATGGATGACCTGCCCATAATGTTTGCAATGCCACATAAAATTCTGCGTAGCATGAGGCATGTCCAACACGTTAAATATAAATGACACGTGGAGATGCTTGTATATATGTGCTGCCTTGCAAACCCACCACGAGTGTGACATTGCTTCATAGAGTGGAATGTAATCTTATATGCAGGCACTCAGCCATAGCTGTTGTACAGAGACAGTTTTGCTATTAATCATAATCACTGGAAAAGCGCCACCTTTCACACTTTATTCACACAGTGTTTGCAAGTCGCCCATTTGCTCAGTGACATACGGTGTGATGCCTTTTCTTTTTGCGCATATGCCTATATTTGTGTACAGGGTTAAGGCTATATTTGTATGTGCATGAGTAGGTCTCTCCATGTGTGGGTGGTGTGAGTTTGTGTAGAATTACTTTTGGGATTCAGGCAGGTTGTCAGAGTTCAAATATCAGCAGTGACATTTTAATACATATAACTACCTTGTGGCTACATCTCCCCATCTGACCATCAATAACCAGGCAGGGATGTACTGCCCAGCTGGAAGACGGAGATGTCTCAGTGTCAACATTAGGTCACAGTTTGCCCCTGTTAGTGTCCAGACTGCAGAGTATAGAGGAAAGCCCTATGGCAGATGGTCAGAGAGATGATTTTCATCACTTTCCACCAAACTGCTTAAGTGCCTACGGTTCTCCAAACGGACATGTGGCACTACAACATCCCCAGCCATTCATTCCACACTCTTTGACCTGTCTGTTTACTCAAATCAAACCAGAAAAAAAAAAAAATAAAATAATTAAAAAAAAGAACTCTACTTTATGATATTGATTGAATTTACATTTTTTGGTCCAAAAGTTTTGTTTTATGTTTTGTGACTTTCCCTCAAATGACTCCCAAAAGTTGACATTTGTTAAGTGAAAAATTGTCACAATCCCATTTGTATAGTTTGGTTATTTCCTGTTTTATGTCAAAGGTTTTCCTTGTATCACATGTTGCTTTACTTCCTGTGTCTTCACGTCTCTGTGACTGTATGATTGTTTTCACCTGTGTCTGATTAGTTCTCCCTGCCCAGTGTGTTTAAGTCCATGTGCTGTCGTCCCTTTCTTGTGTAGCCTTCCTGTCACTGTGAGTGTACCCTCAGCCTTGTGATTTTGGACACTGCTTTGTTTTCCCTGATCCTGGCTGGTTTTCTAATGTTTTGGCCTTATGCTCCCTTGTTGGATTTATTTGCTTAATTGGACTCTTCACTTTGGTTTTGATCCTCGTCTGCCTCCCTGCCTAAGTTAATTTAATACATTTATTGAACTGCACCTGGTCTGCCGTGTGGTCTGCGTTTGAGTTCAATCCCTGTTTGTCTGTGACACAATTGATGACAAAACTCTCAACACAGATTTGCTGGATTGCCTCAAAGTTTAGTTCAGACATTCATGCCCCCTTCTGGATGAATAGTAATAACTTTGGTGATCCCTTAACTTAGAATTTTTATTTGCCTCATCATTTGGTTGTTGTGGTGCAAGTATGGAAAATCTGGTAAATTTGAAGGATTAACATCAATATGAGTATCCTGATGTGACTGTGTGCTCTCACTTCAGCTAAAGGTCTAGAGGAGCTGCTAAAAACATTACACAGCAAATTAAATGGTGCAGAAAATAACCAAAAATAGCTGATTTCTTCTTTTTAAATGGTCCAAAACCAAGTAAAAATAATTTCTATCAGGAGTCCAGTATCTGAGAGATAAGCTGCATGTTATCTGTATCTATTCAGGCGTATCTATTCAGAATCTACACTGGTTTTTATGTTGCCTGCAGGCTTTTTGCCTGTACATCAAATGTTTTGTTTTGTTGTCCTCTTGTGTACACAGAGGCAGCTACAAACCCACAATGGGGATAAAACCACCGTGCAGAGAAATCTACTGACAGCTGCTGATTCTGAAAACAGCACATCTCACACATGACGCATCACTAATGAGTTAAATCAAATGGATAATATTGTTTATTCTGCTGTGATACTATCTCCACGCAAGTTTCAGAATTAACTGTAGAAAGTACGTCCTCAGTTTTTTATTCTAAACATTAATGCACTTATGATACTTACCAGCCATGTGCATGCATGTATCCAGGGCAGCCCCAACTGTTGGAGATACAGTATGTTCTGGAACACATGCTGCTGTGCCTGTACAGCCTCACAGAGCCACTAGCATGGCTGGACAGCAGTTGCTCCAATCTAAACTGTCTGTACATTACTCTATGTGGCCATAAATTACTGTAGGGTTGTCTTAAGGACACACAAGGTTATCATACACTATATCTAAAATAATTCACAATTTGAGAAAAGTTTTACCACCAAAAGAGATCAATATTGTACATGAACAGTACAGTGTGTATAACGCATACTGTTTTGCTGTAACATATACAGCATAAATTAAGCAGCACGGTAAACACTTTCTTACTCCTAGTTTGGGTTTACAGTGACTAAGGTCTTCATGAATTGTGGCTGATGCCTTTTGATGGTTTTTCATTTTTGCGTCTGGTATGTCACCATGGTAACTTGACTGCACAGCTAATCTACTGTACTTCAGATTCAGATGTATAGAAGCAGAAATCCACATCTTCCTCTTTCCCTGACTATTCTTTATATGAGGTCCTGTGTAATAAAAGTGTGTATTTGCAGGGCACCCTGGCTATTAATAGTTGTCGTAATGATTGGACTTTTACTGTATGCTGTGCACTGACATTCATATCATTTCCAAGAGTGACTGATGCAATAGATTGAACCCAGATTCCCAGTCACCACAGCCCTGGGGAGGCTGAGGCCAACTCTTGAACTGGAAATATTGTCATTTCTAATATGATAGCATAGCATTTTATGAATGAGAAGCACCTCTACTATGCCTTAGTGCCTGGGTAGCAACAGATCTATTTATCCCTCCAGAGATCCTCTCTACGCCTCCAGCCTTACAGGGTTACTTTTCAGTGTTAATAATGTTTGTATTGCTCCAATACAAGATTTTTCTCCAGACAAAGGTGTTCACATTGCTCTATGTTTTTCCCAAAGATTTTGTTTAGCTATTTTTATATTCTATATGCCTTTGTCTGCTAGATAATTTTACTTGATGCAGAGAGACCTATCAGGATTTAAGTGGTGTCTACAGAACTGAGGGTTTCTTCAAGGAGTTTGGCCACTTAGTGGTTTGGACAAAAGCTGGGCTTGTATTTTTCTTTGATCTATACAATTCAGATGTTTTTCCAGCACCAGCCTCAGGTCTCTCAGTCTAGAGTACACATTTGTTGCTCTAGCCTAGTTAAGTGAGCATCCTAAGTGAACCAAGAAGTTTAGAGTTGTTATTTTATGCACTTCATGTGATTTTTGAATCCTCCCTCTTAGGAATCTCTTCTTGGTGTAGATTTGGATGTGGCCACCATTATCTTGCCTCCCTCCACAGCCCTGAAGCTTGTTTCTGAGGAATTTCCACAGGTGAGTGATCTGTTCTGCAGGCTATGTTGCTCCAGACATCACTGTGAATTTACATCATTTGTGGATTTAAAAAACATTGCTCTGTGTGGAATACTGTCCAAACACATCCACACATGTATCTGCACACTGTCACTCCAGTAAGTCCAATAAATAAATGTTGTTTACTGGTATAAGAAACATATCTTAAATGTGGGCCGTAAGACTGCAAGTGGATTCTGTGTATACACCAACTTGAGCACATCCCAGAAGGACAGCCCTATGATTTAGTGGTTGCAACTCATTGAGCTGACTCCACATTGCATTGTCTAAAGAATGAGGATCGGTTGCCTTTACCTGCACTGAAAGACTTGATGATTTGTGGCACGCTGCTGTTCAGGTTCGTCCATAAGCTTAAATGGATGTCTGGGTCATTAATCTCTATAAGGAGATTTAATGGCACGGGTATACAGGCCATGTTAAGGAGCTCCCATGCTCAGATGATGCATCATCACCCGCAGCCTACCTCTTAACACACTCGTCTTTGTTTCCACATCTGACAATATCCCATAATACCCACAGAGCCTCACAAGGCCAGAAACAGTTTAAGTTGCAGAAAGATGAGCCCAAAGTCACTCTCTGGCTGACTAACTCTTGTGAATATGGAATACAAAGTGCCATAATCATGAGCTTTTATTGCAGATATAGGGAGTTATATATCGAAGGGGAAGGGAGGGAAATTGTCTTCAAGTGATTATGGGATTGTTTTCTTCCACCTTGTTGCATGGAACTGGACAGACAAATCAAAGATCAAGAAAGACAATGCCATTATAGACAATGCCATTATATAGAAGGATAACAGTAAACTTTAAAAAAGGGTAGCTGCTGACGATTGTCATTGATTTTCTCTGGTCTCATTGCCATTATTGCCATTGCCATTATAATACATTTCAAGTTGGAAATATGCTTATTATTGGCTTTCTTGCTGAGAAGATTGATACCACTCTAAGGTCTGTATGAGAAATGTAAAGCATCTACCAGCAGCCGTAGCAGCAGTTGTTTAGTTTAGCATAAAGATTGAAACCAGAGGAAATATAATCCCCTATGAAACCACTGTTTTTACTCTTCAGTTTTTATTCAAATTAAACAAATGACAGAAACACATTAATTCACGAGCTTTAGAGCGACTGTTAAGCAGATTTTCTTACTTTGGACAGAGCCAGGCTAGCTGTTCACCCCATTTGCAGTTGGTGCATCAGCTGCTGGCTGTAGTTTCATATTTAGTGTGCAGACATGTGAGTGGGAGCATTTCTATGTTCCCAGGGTCCTATGTTTCTCAGTTCATTATTCTGTGACCACACATTGACCATGTTCAGGTCAAAACCCTAACCCTATCCCTAACTCCTAATCCTGGGAAGAGATTTCCAGGAGTCATTTTGTTATCTTTAGACAGGCTAGTAGCTAGAAACCTTCTGTTTCCACTCTTTCAGCCAAGGTCAGCCAACTGGCTGCTGGCTATAGCCATATATTTACAGTACAGACATGAGAGCAGCATCAAATTTCCCTTTGAAATAAGGTGAATATATGTATTTCTCAAATGTCAGACTGTTTAAGGTAATGCATACACTACCTGGTCCAGTTCAAACCACTTGTATGATGGATTTGCAAAATGGAAATGCAAACACATCTCTACTTAAGAATACCTTTTGTTACAGAGGTTTTCCTCTACAGGCGGTGCTATCTGACTCTAATAAACAAATCTTTCGTTTATCACATTGGAAGGCAAACCTGTGTGCATTTCAATTTTATGAACTGATTTGATAGACTTATCCAGGAAGATTTAATAGAGAGAATGTTGAGTTTCACTGTGTTTACATAATATGTTGAAGACCAAGGAAGAAACTGATTTATTGGCTTATTCAGGGTTAATACAAGTTATCAACTACCTCTTTTCAAATTCGGGCTGTAGAGACTATTAACTATTGTAATGTTCAGTGAAAATCACAGGCAGTGAAAAAGGAGACCTTTAAAGGTGTGGGTCATATTCTGGAAATAAATGGAATAATCGAGCAGACCTGGGCTGAATTTATTGTTTAGAGAACAGAGAGGGTTGAGCAGTGTGATGGCATCCAGTGAGAGACATGTCCAGCTTCAGAGCTGAGTCTTCAGCCCATGATGGAATATAAATGGAAAGTAGTAGGTGGCCTTTCAAAACCAAACCAAGTCTACATTTCTATCTATCTAATTAATATTTACTGAGAAAAAACATTAGCAAAAATCTTCTCATAGTTTCACATATAAAACAACAGTCTACTTGAGCAAGACAATTAAGGACTGTGTGAGCTGTAATATCCAGGCAATTAATTGGTTGTTTTATCCAAAAGTGACTCTTTCTCACTATATTCTTTGATTTTTTTTAGTGTAACTGCTGAGCCATTGCCAGTGATTGAGAATCTATCATGTTTTTTTAAAATTGTTTGTAGTTTATAAAAACAATATTTTAATCACATAATAGGGAGTGACTGTCCCCTGTTAGCCTGTGCTCTGATGTTACGTAAGTAGTGCTCTGGTGACTCATCATCTGCACATTCCTGTTGCCAAAAAGATGAGGGGGTTTAATCTGAGCACACTGGCTCTGCTTTGAATGTATGTGACCTAAAATAGGGTTGTGTTTGATCTGGGAGTACAGGCATTGAATGGTGGCTAATGACATAATAAAGACAAATAAGACACACCACAGACCAGTCAAAGGTGACTGCAACAACGGCACAATGCATTTCTAATTGGTGGAAGCTAATTAGAATATGTTTAGACTTGTTAAAGAACCTCTGATACACCATGTTGTTACTTCCTACAGTATAACTTGGGGCCTTGTTGCTAATATAATCATAACTATCTCTGGCTCTATTTAAAGGCAACGGATCAGTTCAGCAGTTCAACAACAAAGCTTAGTCTCCATCATGTATACCATGAGCTGTGGGTCCTTTAGTCAGTGCTCCCTCCTTCGTTTCACCAGCTTCATTTTAAAACTGCATCAGCTCTTTCAGACTGAAGCAAAAGCAACAGTTCACCACTGGAATTCAAATTAATTCAACATAAAGCTAAATCTACCCAAGATGCATGTTTTTAATTGTAAATGAAGTCATCTATAATCTGTCCAACGGTCCTGGGATTAAAACCAGCAGAGAAGTGAAGCTGTGCTGGAACGGAGCTTTATTTGGCCTTGGGGAACAGTTAAGTGTTTGGTCTGTGTGCTTTTTCTGTTCATCTCTCTTAGTGTAGTTGGACTGCACTGTTGTGCCCATGATGAGTCTATCGAGATAATTTTGGTATTGGATTGGATTTATTGCCATTTTCAAGGCGTCAGCATCAGTACTGCTATAAAACATGACATAGGTATAAATACTAACTGGGAATTCCCCAGTAAAGCTCAGTAGCTACTTATCATAATCATGAAGTAATGAGGGACTGCTTATTATTGTAACAGTAGTATAATATAATCTATCACAAAACATAACTAATGATCATGTAATGAGTAATTAATGACTTGTTGCTGTTGTGTTTCACCCAGCAAAATTAAATATATATTATAATATATAATATATATCAGTGAAGGTCCTTGACTCATGCATCCACCCCACCGTCCCCCTTATGCAGACTGTCTTGCTCTTCATAGTACATCACCTGACTTCCTCCTATTATTATGGCTACTCAAGGTCACCACCTAACAATAAATGTAAATATGTTGTAATTACCATTTTGCACCAATGATCTATATGGTTGTTTTTCTGGTGAGGATGGGCTGCTCATTCCTTAGTAACTACTCACATTTTTGTGCACCGTAATTGAAAGTGTTAGCCAGCCAAAGCCATAAAGGGAGGAAGCCTCCCTCTCTATCAGTATCTACAAATCAGAGAAAGTACTTTCAGGGTCCTTCAGAAACTTTCACTTTAAATCAGTTGAAGAAATGTTCCTTGTTCACAGTTAAGATAAACCCAGGTGTAGTACAGCAGGGCTCACTGCAGAGACGCGCCACATACCACTTACCCAGTAGGTAACACTACCGTGAATTGTTAATGAAGGCATGGCTGATGGTTTGTTTATTTCAGCTGCTGAAGTGATGGCACATTAGAATGTCGTTAGTGATATTGGTCGTATTCAGCCGGGGCTGCTATTGCTACCCGATAATAAAATGCTTTGGAACGAGGCCGTGATGAGTTGAAAAAGGTTAGCAGGAAGGAGGACAGCTGTAATATCTCATACTTCTACTGCTGTGCTTTCAGAAGAGCTGTTGTCAAAATAAATCTCACTAATGACTGTCTGGCTATTGATTATGCAACATGTTTATTGGTAATAAATTGATCAGATGATTTGAAGTATACAAAGCCTAAAAGAACATGTCTGCAGTAATTCATTCTTTCATTTTCCACAAGGTCAGAAGGGCAGGAGATTGTTTGAAGCACAAAACTGGACCAAGCTTCACACAGAGTAAACTAAAGCCAAAATGTGAGTTTACAGCCTTCTTGCTGTGAGGTCATGGTGCTAATAACTGAGCTACCACACCACCTGTTCCCATTACAAAGATATAATTATACAACTTTACAGTAATTTTAATCACGCAATGTTCACATGATGGCCCAATTGATCTAACAAATTTTTACAAACTAGAGACAATTTCATGCAAAATACCTTCACTGCAATTCACTGCAAAGAGATAATAAAAAGGTAAATAATGGCAGTGAATATGGATTTATTATTAGCTCTAAGCAAGAGGAAAAACTCCTATTCTTCAAAAGAGTTGGTCTAGTTTATGCACAGATGTGATTGCATGTTAACTTCGCCAAATAGTTCAGGACAGAGCACAGAGGTTGTTCAGATAGAGATTCATTGCCTTTTAGCACCGGGTCATTTGTCTTCCAAATGAAGATTCCTTTAATGAGCCATTGAGCATACCTTTGGTGATCTCTCCTAAGCCACAGGATATTGGGGCAGCCTGACAAGCAATAACTCAGCAGTCCCAATAAACACATGCATGGCAAAGAAAATGACTACACATGACAGAGCCTGTGAGGATCAGCGCGAAGGAGGGGGAGTCTATCCTGTATTGATTCTCCTCTCTCCCCAGAGACCCTGCACACGGCAAGTGCTAGTCAGGTCCTTGGTGGGAACCACATAGATAGGCTGACAGCAGCTGTGCTGTGAAAAGGCCAAGCTCATCTTGAGATTAGAAACTTGCTTAAGTGAAAGTGAAAGTGAAAGTGTTTGTGCTGACCAGCTGTATAGAAGTGATCCCAAACCCCATTGAGGGATCTACAATACGGCACTTAAAAACTCATCTGTCCACAGTCTCTCCATATGGCTGGACGTGGAGTGGTGGAGCACCTCTAATAACCTTTATGGTTGTGCTTGGGGCCCAGGGAGCTGCCTGCATAATCATTTCAGCTCAGGCAGAGCGCTGAAATCATAAATCAGCTGAGCACGCACGGGCTGAGCGAGTGGCCTCGTGGTACGAGTCATCTGTTTGGCTGGGAGTGTCTCAGAACCTTCTCTGTAGGACAATGGTACTCTGTTAATGTCCCCGCCTGAAAAATCAGTCTGAGATGGAACGCTTGTAAAATGATTAGACCCTTTCAATATGTCATCGTGTCCTTATTGTGCCGACTGCAGTCAAATTAGCAAATATTTTATAAGACTGGGTTCACCCCCGTTAGATGTGCAGGAATTGCAGTTCTATTATTTGAAAGTCAATTTAATAAACTATTGTATGATTGACAACTTGCAGCACCTAGTATGGTCACATTATTCATGGTTCTCTCAGTGATTTGTGACAGTTTCTGGTTGAATGATGTTTCGTCTCAATGGCGTGCAATGTTTCGCAGCAGCCTTTGGAGGGATGTTTGCTCTTGTTTGGTGAGTGTGTCAGGGGTGAAACCGATACATCAGCAGTGAAAACCATCAGAGGCAATGATTTATGTCCAACAGTGTTCCCAATGGCCATTACCTTACCATAGAACATATTTTGCGCCTTTAGACTGCGTATTCAAACCTTCAACTAAATAGTAAATTTTCAATCGACCCTGACAATTACTTAATGTAGACACACAGAAGGCCACATATCCACTGTAGCAACCAGCATTAATGCTTTCAAACCGGATGTTTAATGCACCTCCATCTATGCTAAAAGAAGAAAAGGGGAAACCAATATGTTTTTCCAGTGCTAGAAACACATCTGATCTGCATATTCCTGATGCACTGCAAACCAAATATCTGTCTTTCTACATTGCAACCTGGAGTGGCCATTTAGAGGATGTCTGATGGTGCCTCCCTGGAAGATTTGTTGATAACAAGGTGCAGGGTATTTCTCCAGGGTGCCTTGGCAGGAGCCAAACCTTGGCTTTACAATATAAACAGAAAATGAGGGTCAAGCTCAGGCCATTCCAGCATCAAGCCTCAGTCAGATTGCCAGCAGATTAAATCTGATGAATGGAAAACCAATGCCAAGACCCATGATTCAAATCACCCAGTCTCTGTGCTTTCTCTTTTGTTTTAATTGTTTTGCAGATGCTCTCAAGTTTAGCTCATGAAACAATGAAACTGAAGTAACCTCCAAAGACTCACATATGCAGACTCTTGACCTGAAGGTGTCCTGAGATCTCTTGAATCTAAAATCCATTAGAGAGATGTAGAATGATGCAGGGCAGGCAGTGCATCTCAGATACGGAATTAACCTTTGTCCCTTGTGTCCTGTATTGTTCCACACAATGTACCAGCTGTTCTTGTCAGGCATGTGTAAGGGAAGGTTCAAAGCACCTAATTATTTTAGAGCTCTGAATTCCAGAAGCCTCCATTTGAATGGACATTATTATCATTAAGCATTGTTCATGCATGTAATTAATTGGTTTATTTATTTATTTTGTCAGCACAGAACAGCACTGTATATAAAAGCTATCTGTCTGTTTTTCAAGCATGATAAGAATGTCAGGGTCTGCTGTTGAAATGCTCAGAAGCGTGAATGAAAATCATTTCATGACTGCAAGGTTGAGGGCCTCTGATGTAAACTTCATGAAGTGGGGCTCTCACATGGACCCTGTCAATGACTGATAAGCCTTTCTGATAAGCAAGGATACATCATCCCCCACCAGGACAGTCGTTTGCATTAGCAGTGTAAACCAGATTACGTATGCACAATGTAGATCATAATACGGAGGTGTTTTCACAGCAGCACTTTGCATCTCATACATCAAAACAGCCAAGCCATGCTTTCTTTTGTCACTGTAGCAGTCATGTCTGCCATTACCCCAATGACTGATGCAATGACACACAGAGGTTGCCAAGTAACGAGACTCACCATCTCCATTATTCATACCACGATCCCCACACTTTAGCCCCATGTGTGAATGATATGGCTATAATAATAATGGGGCAGATAACACTGCAATTCCACAACACATTTTACAGGCACGTGGCCCTAAAAGCACCTCACGGGCATCTAGTGTAAATAAGCTCAGCAATAAACGACAAGCCATGCATAAATTGCTCAGCCCTTTAGCAATTTTCTTGACTGCTTTGTGTGAAACCTTTGGGTCATTGCTGGTTCAGTGCAGCTTGAATGGACTCAAATATAAATGTAAAGCTTACTGTGTAATTGTAGCCGTAGCTCGAGAAAGGGCACCCAGTCCAAAAACTACTGTATGTTTGTAGAAACTGGCTCTACAGGGGTGATGCAAGGGTAAAGTTCGTGTCCATCTCTGCAGAGAGGCAGCGTTACAGTATGTGTTCCAAAGAAACCAGCAGGCTGTGTCTGCTGGTGGGATGGTCTTCATCCTTGTTGCTGCACTGGCCATGCACCACTGTGTCACAGAGGCAGCACATCCCACAATGTAGAGATAGCAGCGAGAAGGACAATAGCGCAGAGGGAATTAGACATTTCAGAAAACAGGAGCAAGTGTTTGAAAAATAATGTTTGCCAGCAGACTTAACTGCCTGTTCTATGTTTAATTACATGAGGAAAGGCTCCACTGCGTCAGCATGTGTCCATGTATTTTGTCAGTGTTTCAAAACTAACTAAATGCAGCGAGTGGCCATTGTTATCATAACACTTAGTTAAAGTTCTATTGAGTGTTTCTTAATTGAGCTATTGAGGCCAGCCTGAAAAGTCAATGGTTCGATCCCGGCACTGACAGGGGGGTGTATTCTAATTGTGAGCTGGTGGCTGAAAGGCTGTTGGTATCACATTTAAGATGGTGTGCGTCTCTGCATAAGTGCCGTGCAGCAAGGCACTGAACCCCAAAACTGCTCCAGTGGTGCTGCACTGCAGACCAACCTGCACCCTGACCTCTATGATGAAATGCATATATGTGAGAGACTTGAATGTAAGTGTAACCAGGAAGCACATGTGAAAAGAACCTGCATATGAATTAAAGTGTTTTTGTGTGTGTGTTTGTGCGTGTGTATTCAAATTGTTATTTTATTGAATTTTATTGATGTTGTTTATTGATATTGATCCTTTTCATACTGCCAGGACATAACTTGCTTTATCCTTTTGTCTGTTATATTGTTGTTAACAGTTTCATATTTATTAAACTTGTTTTATTGTTATTTTTTTATGCAGCCACGAATTTATTTGACCACGTGATATTCACCCCCAACCCCCTCAAGTGGGCAAGAAAGACTCCCCCAGAACCTTTTCATGGGTTAAAGATGGAAGAAACACAAGAGGGAACCCCCTTCGAGGACTGATGGTAACCTGGTGGGCAGGATGACAAATATTAGATCAGGACCAAATTTTTCTGGCATCTCACAATCACCATGGCATCAGCAGTGGCTGTTGTTGTTAGGAGTCCTCATTATATTCCATTGTCATGGTATGAGCTCACTGAAGGACCACTGTGAGCTAACCACGAGGGTCTGTGTATGCTCCTTATGATATGGGTAACATGCGCTGAATGACAACAAGTATGGTTAGAGCAGGAGCCAGACTCATACTGTTTGTGACCTCTGCTCCAGAAACTGGTCTACAGAAGGCTGTACCCTGAATCCTGCACCCTTGGCCTGGCTGTCCATGGAACCCCCTGTCCTCTGGTCCTTCTGGTGATCTGTCAGGTTGGATTTTTTTCTCCACCTCCGGGACTGTACATATTGCATGTCCTGTACCAGTGCTCTCTGTTTCTGGCTTCCTCCATTCTTTACTGCTTTCACGCCTGACAGAGATGATCACTGCCATGCTAGACATTGCATGCAATTCCGTTTCAGAAGTAAAACTCTGCTCTGCTCCGCAGAGAATACATGATGAGCCTATTTTTGACAAACGACATGTCAATCTGCACTGAGCAGATCAAGCCAGACAGGAAGTCAGACACAGGAATGGTCCAGAGAATCCAGTACATTTTCAAAATATAACACCCTGTGCAGACTCCCGATTGTACATCAACAATAGATGGAATTAAAACAAGGAAAAAAAGAAACCATTTAACTACCAGGACTTCTCACCCATGGTAGAAGCACAATTAGCAAGGAAAAATGACCAAATCGACAAAATCACACAGGCAGAACACTGCCGAACCATGGCCGCTGGGGTTTGTAGCCGCGTGGAGGTTCCAGGAGGTATTCTGCAGGCTAGATGAGAATGTGGTGGGCTGGATGTGACCCAACGATATGGGCTAGATCCGGATTGATTTGCCGTTCGGTCCGTACTTTGAGAAGCCCTGTTGTTGTCATTCTTCCTCTCTATACTGGCCTTTAAAGGATAACTTTGTGAAGTAAACGTAAATGACAAAAGACAAAATCTGCAGCCTTCAGTTTGTGTGAAAATGCATCCTAAACATAATACTGGGCACTTTGTGTTCAATGAACCAAGAGGCTATCCTCCAAAGCTCTATATCTAAAGAATTTTTAGTCCCAAATTCCCTTCTTGTGCTTTCCCGCACAGCGTTTCCTTGCTGAGCTTCAATTGAAGGATTGCAACACAAAATGCATATTTTGTACAAAAAGGATTTTGAGTTTGGAAGATACCCACTTCACTTATCTAACTCACATTAGTTTCTGCTGAACTTTAGACTGCATTTTTACACAGAACGACATGGATTTTGTCCCACATCACGTTAAGAATCCCTTCACTGTCAGTATGGACGTGAAGAACGATTACAGTGACCAAAAAGTCTATGAATGTAACATATGAGCATGTGAGCAGACTTGAAAAACTGAGAAACTTTAATTATACTCAATGATGGCAGTGCTCGTTTTTCAAACGTGATGTTGATGCACTGCTGGATCACTTCACAATGCAATGGGCCAAGGAAATGGAGGAGCTGCTCACAGCTGAAAGAAACTGAAATAAACTATCGACAGTAGAGAGACAGCTCCAGGATTATCTCAAAAACAGAAAATGAAGCACTCACTTTGCATAGAAAACATATTGTGTTCTCTTCTTAGTTTGTGGGCTGCTGCTCTGGCACATATCCTGCACCTGCCCAGGTGTAGCTCGTCATCAGTATAGGCAGTGTGGTCTTGCTGGTAGTTTTGCCATTAAGTCCTTGTTGTTTTGCTGCTATGGCCACCAGCATTTTTATTTGTGTTGATCAGTTATCAATCTATCTATCCAGTAATCTATCCAGTCCATGTCCTGCCTGTTCGCTGTCTTGTTTCTTCCAGTCACCTCTTGCCAGTTACACAAACTATGTCTTATTTTTACTACTATAGGCTTACTACTACTAATACTACGGCTTTGTCAGGCAGGCTTTCTATACAGTTACCAGTGGGACAGTTTGCCTACTGTGGGATATGTGTAAACATCAGCACAAGACATTTCACTCCTGTACTGGAGATACAGCAGATGCAGTGATGGAGGAAGTATTTAGATTCTTTGCTTAAGTAAAAATGCTAATACAATAGTATAAAATATTCCATCACAATTAAAAGTTCTGTATTAAAAATGTTACTAGCAAAAAATAGAAATAATTCTAATAACGAAAACGTACTGTCACTATTAAAGGTAAAATTGTTCAATGCAGTAAAATGTCCCCTGTGACTTTAATACAATTACATATTATAAGATTAGACAATTGTTATTCGTGCATCAATATAAAAGCAGGATTTTACTGTTGTAATTGAGGTGAAACAAATTTTCAAAGATTTTGTATAGGACTGCAATGAATGATTCTTTTCATTATGGCTTAAGCTGTTGATTATTTTCTCCATTAATCAATTGATAAAAATTTTGTGATTAATGCTTTCACGGTTACCCACAGCCCGAAGTGACAATGTTTGTTTTATCAAACCAAAAATGCAAATCTAAATATTATGAAAAACACATCAATTATTGAATAAATTAAAAAGAAAAGCAGCAAATCCTCACATGAAGAAGAGAAGCTTTGACGCAGGAAATGTTTGGCATTTTGTCAGATGAGTAGTTCAAATTTCTGCTTAAGTACAGGACTTGAGTGAATGTATTAAATTACATTCTGCCACTGAATAGGTGATATTGATGGCACAAATATACAAGGAAAACATGAGGCAATAATGAGCCAACTCTTGCCATTGTCCCTTCATTTCAAATTCAGCCAACAACACTAACAAAGCAATAGCCTGTGTAGGATATACAACAAATTATATTTAATGATGTTCCTGATGCTCGTTTGGACAAGAGGTTAATGGCTGGCATGTGAAGGAATCTAGATAACGGCCGAGTCCTGTGTGATGTGCAGTGCACAATACTTACGTATACTTGGAGAGCTGAAAAGTGGGTCACCCAGCCCACTGAGATTCAGCCTGTACCATTCACTGATGTGGAAATAAGTCAGCAGCATCAGGCCCAGCTAGCAAGGCTACCGAACACTGCCACAGTCCGTACCCAGCTTTGTACACAAGCTGGACAAACAATGAGCCATTCTCACCACGTCTTTGTTTATAAAGCACGACTACAATCATTGTTTTTTTCAAAACATGCTAAGAGGATCATGTGTTGTGTTGAGGCACAAATGCACGCAGCTCCAAACTGCATGCATGCATGTGTTAAAAATGGCCTTTTCTTTTCCTCAGGGATAACCGGCATGTTATTATCCTTAGCAAAACAACCCTATAATATGCAATTTATTTGTTGTCTACGCTAGAAACCTTTCACTGGCAATGACAGCCTCTGTCTGCACACTAGAACTTGATTCTTGTGATTATTTCGTGTGGAGGTTAAAATCACTTGATGCACCACATGCTCATAAATGCTATTCTTTGTCCCAGGGATGCTTTAGGACTTTTCATCAGTGCCATTTGTCATTGCCAAATAGAACAATCCAAATTATTTTTGCAATATTCTGTTGCATTTCGTCTGGCTTCATTGCTGACTGTTTGTTTAATTATCTTTCATTGTACTTTATCTTACTGTTGTATTTGCTGTTGCTGATTGTCTTTTTTATTAGCATGTAAAGTGCTTTGTCACTTCTTCTGAAAAGCTCTGTATAAAAAAATGCATTATTATTGTTCTTATATTCATAAAAGAGAGAAATGCAGCAAAGCGAACAACAAAAGCCGAAAAAAAAGGCTAACAGGATACATTTATTCCGCTTCATACACTCAAGTCACATATTTCAGACAGAGTTAGCCACATAAACTTGGCTGTCACTGCTGTTGCCTACAAAACAGCAGAAATGCACAACTTTGTACTGCTAGCAGGCACAAGCACTGGTGGAGAATCTTGTCTTTATATGACTCTGCCAGGTCTGGTGTAATGTATGCAGAGATTTGAGCTCCTGCAGCTTTGACATCAGGTCAGACTTGGTTATAATGTAAGAGCAAGAGAAACCCTTGTCAGATGACTGATGGCCAGGAGCCAGCACTTTACTCTGAGCAAGCCTCACTGGCAGGCAACATGCAGGCTTTAATCCACATGCATTGCCCAAAGCTGAAGGTTTTCATTGCCATGGTTGGCTCACACAACTATAGTTGGATCAACTCATTGTTGGCCCAACGTAAAACCAGTGAGACAGGCATGCTGTCAGTCCATTACTAGATTCAAGGCATCCCCTTATCAGCTCTGGGCCTCCGTGGTTTGGGTTGTGAGTAGGAGAGGAAATGAAGGATAAGACCGGTAAAAGTGAAAATTAAATAGAAACAGACACCCCCATACTGATCTCATTAACCCTACACTGGCACCTGATTCTAACAATAAAATTCCTGAATTCAATCCTCTGATTCATCTGGACAAGGAGGTCAGTGATGCGCCATTTCTTTATTTTCAAATAACAGTGTTACACTTTGTCTATGCTTGTAGTATAGAAAATTGGTATACGGGGAATTTTAAAGCTGCTCCCCCTCTGGGTCCTATTGTGGCCAGTCCACAGTGCATGAAGAGCGGCACACAGAACCCAGGGGAGAGATGAAGCTAGGGCAAACAGTCCACCACCACTACTGACAGCTCCCTGCTTTCTCCACCAGCCATACCCCTGTGAGCTCACCTTTTACAGCTACTTTATAGAGCATATTAAAGCTTATTGTAAAGCACACAGGATTTAATATAATTCCAGAGATATGTAGTCCAAATAAAGCAGATGACTTCCTCCACTTTCATCCTCCTCTCAAATCCCCCTCTCCCTGACTTCATTCACTTATCTTCTGCCTCATCCTCCTTCATTCTCTTTCACCTCAGGCTGTGTCTGTTTAGTTAGGGGAATATTTGATTGGCAGGTTATAACCCGCAGTAGGGCTGACATTGACAAAATGTCTTATCTGTAAGTAGCATTACTTCTCATGGTTATTTCAGGGAATAGTCAGATGAATGCAGGGAAAGTGAACAGAGACACATGTAAATGGGGATGTACACAGAAACGTGGACAGGCACCTTTCAGTCAGAAAACTATATCACGTTCCACATAAAGAGAAGGAAAAATACTGTAAATATCAAGTATACACACTCACACACAGGATACAGTTGTATATTTAAAGATTTTTTTTGTAGTGTCTCTGCTTTATTTACAGCAGAGATGGAATGACTTTCACCTGAGGTCATGCGCCAGACCTGTACCCATGATGTCATTACCACATGTCATACAACTCCAGCCGCGATGACACCAGCAGCTTTTATTGGGGGATGTAAAGCAGGAATGGGCAAAGAAAAGGGAATCCAGTTAATAAGAGGCTTTTAGTGTGAGAGGCTGAAATGCCAATATCCAAAGAAATAGAGGCTGTCAAACAAATACTTTGCTCTAACGCACAGGGAGGACAAGACAACTGTCTGGATAAGGTGCAAACTGGATGCTTATGATGTTTATTTGTGACATCAGTGGGATCCAATGAAGGAGGCTTGCTGTGGTTGAAATGCCATGTTATAAAATTAAGCAAGCATCCATTTGGTTTGGACTCATGAATAGATACTTTTTTGGTGGCTTTTCTGCTCCTGGATTTCTGAACCCGATTTTTCTTTTACGTGCTGTGGTTACTAGACCCCCTAGTTTCCACAAGCACAACGAATGATTTGCAAATACTTGCCAACCCAGAAGGTCTCCTGTTGTACGCTTTGAACTGTCAGAGAGCACATGCAGTTCAGCAGGGAAACAAGCAGAGCTGATGCTGACAGAGACTGGAGACTGTAGTAGTGTAGTAGCAGAAGCAGGAAGGGCCAGAATGAATGAGCTGATTCAAGAGCTTCGCACAGATATTTCCCCACAGGCAGTGAGCACTACCTCATGAGTCCAGCCCTCACCTGACTCTCTGTGCTCCACTTGCTTGCCTCTGTGATAAAATATGAGGCATGCTGAACAAGCTAGTCCAGAGACCACGTCGCTGCTGGAGGACAGAAACACAGTATACACGCTAACAATACTCTGACAGGTGCATGGGCGAGTGATATTGTGTGTTCATGTGCAGGTGTGTGCATATGTGTCCCCTGTCAGACATCTGCAGAGGAGCCCTGCCCTATGATTAACAGTGATGAGTGGCTGAAGATAGTGAGGCTGACCCCTCTGTCGTTCAGCGAGGGCTTTTATCTAACTCTTCAGAGGATTCTGCCATGTGATGTCGCCTCAGTGCTCCTGTCTTAACTCTGTGCCCTCATCTCACCCTCTTATCTCCGTCACCTCCCTCTGTCTTTTCTTTCTTCAGTCAGCCCGTGTGCCTGTCTCCCCTGTGCGCACATACACACACAGACCCACCTAACCCACCATGCAATCGCACACACACGCACGCAAACTGACAAGTAGACACAAATGCATGCATGCATTGTTTTACTCATGCACACACACATTTCTCATACTTTTTGGATGTGATGACATAATATTTAGTTTTTGGAGGGGAATTTTTTTTTTCACTTCTATGTTTATCTTCCTCTGCTTGATAAGGTAATAAAATGATTATACATGATACTATGCTTTGCCACAATTCTACAGCTGAGGCAGGTATGAGGTCAGAGCAGCACATGAGGACCAGCACACAGGCAGCAGTCTCTGCTTATGGGAGTGGCATCAGGTTACTGTGCTTTTTTTGAGAATCATAGGGAAGGATCACACTGCCCCCCAGTGGTATGTAATAAAATAGCATCTTTAAGTATGACTGATTATTACCCACAGGCTATGCTGGACTGAAAAGGGTGGGGCTCAAAGCAACCGAGGGCATTTTACCTGGCTGATGTGTGTGTCCAGAGGGAAGATGGGAGGGCGCTTAATACTATGCAGAGTCTATTTAACTGTAGGCTGGACCGTAGAGACATAGTTTGCATATAAGTAATTATCCTTCAGTGTAACTGGGGCAATAACTTTAAGAAATATCTCAGTTGAGTTCCTCCTTGTCCTGTACTTTCATATATAGTATAGAACTTAAATTGCACATTGTACTGTTCTTAATTAATATAAATGACAAATGACACTTTAATTATGACTACCGGCAGTAAATGATTGTCCTCTAAGAAAGTAGAGGACATCATCTAACTCTCAAGAGTTAGATGACATGATTGGTACCGCTCTCATGTCTGTGTCTAAACAGGAAGCTGCGGGGAGCTGTTGGTTAGCTTAATTGCTTAGCATAAAGACTGGCAACAGTGGGAACAGCCAGCCTATAATAAATCCATCCGTAAAATCCATGTACCAGCATCTCTACAGCTCACCAGTTGATGTGTTATATGTCATTGTTTAATCCAAACAAAAGCTCAAGTCTTTTATAAACCAGATTAATTCTTAAACAAGAGCAATGACTACCTGTAGCCTTGTAAGGTAAGCTAACCGCTGCTAACTGTAGCTTCATATAGACTGTATGACACAAACACACGCACGCACACGCACACACACACACACACACACACACACACACACACATGCATCTACATATGTTTGCATGCATCTCTCACATACCTGTAGTAACAAAGTAACAAAATAACACAAAGCTAATATAAACTAATGACACTGATTTTACATTATCATACACCGAATCATCTGCAGGGCTCTTTTCTAATTTCCTTCCCACAGTTAAAAAGGTGAGATTAATTTTAATCTGTGAATGCAATCCAGCACGACACAATATACCATACACTGACATATAACATAAAGGTCAAAATGATTGGAATATAACAAGAAACAACTGAAGAAGCCCAGCTCCTTGGCATCTTAAATGTCACTTTTGGAACTTAAATGCCAGGAGAGGACGACGCACAGAATGGGAGGGAGTTAAATTGACTGGTAAATCTTTGGAGACAAAAGTGATCGAAAAGAAAATTACAGCAAGATTCAAACTGAGCTGAAGAACGCACAGCACGGTCGAGACTCAAGAAATCACACTGAGCCTTACTCTTATCATTGTTTGATGTTTATTTACAGAAGAGTAGTTTCCACAGACATCTTGAGAGTAGCTGTGAGTTTTAACATTTTCACATATGGTAACACAGTGGAAATATTTCTACAAACCACAAGTTCTACCTACTGTGTGACGATTCCTCTGAACAAGCATTGTTTCTATCACAAATCATGGCTACGGTCGCCATGACATGAACACTGAGTAATCCATCTGTTGTTTTACAGACTAAGAAAATTGCACTTCTAGAAATGTATAGATGACAGTCAGTCCAGAGTTGCTCATGGCCCAAAGAAGAAGTGCTAATCTATTAAGTGCTCCTATAACTTGCTCCTACAGTAGCATCTTTTGACATGAATGAGGTCTTGTTCGGCACACAATGATTACAAAGGTGTCTGAGTAGCTGCAGAGCGTTGCTGGTGGCACATGACCACAGAGTCCGAGTCTATGCTTAAACACTGAGTAGCACGACTGAGCTGGTACACGCAAAACTAAGGAAGAAGATGTAAAAAAAAAAAAAGAAAAAAAAAAGAGAGAAGCAGCTCACCACAAAGCACCAGAATGTACAGAGAAGAGCAAGAGAGACAGAAGTACACAGAGTCATTTGTACAAAACAAAATCTCATCTATGCATTAGAGTTTCCTTGATTTTTACTTTCTAAAAGGACAAAATGACAACAAATGACATGCATCTGAGTCAGACATGCTGGCATGATCCTCTACAATTTTATGCAAAGATGGGGCACCTGAGTAGAGAAGAGACAATTATTTTGAAATGGCTGTCTGCACTGAGAGGTATGACCTGCCCGGGGTGGATGTCCCTTTAGCCCTTCTCCCTGCCTTCAGTCGCCTGGGTTGTGTTAAAGAGGTGCTCGACCAAAAAGTCACTCTTAGTCTGTTATTCAGCGGAAGCAGACACATTTTTGCTTTTACTCATATGATTTTGTTTTAAGCACGAGTACCATTTAAGTTCATCCATGCCTTAAACCCATGACTACTATTGCAGAATAACAATGTAAACGTCAATTTGGATTACTTCCACTGGCCCCTCCTCCCCTCATTTACTTACCCCTTCACCACTAGGCTAGACCATCCAGGCTACTGTAATGAGTAAAAACTCTCACTGAGGTAAAACAAAACACTGGATCCTGTCCTCTATGAAAAACCTGGCTCACAAAACAACAGGATGCTTACATATATTTATGTCCTACTCAGTACAAAATGTGCAGTATCAGGAAACTGATCAGAATCAAATCAACAAGTAACCAACATGAGGTATACTGTTTAGTAATGAAACCCTTACAAAGGAGGATGAAATAAACAAAATTATCCAAGAAATTGTTGTCTCTACAAAATAAGAGCATGAGTAATTTTACTCCCAAAAATCTGATTGTTCTAGCCAACAAAAAGACAAAAATGTAACATGTATTTAAAAGAAATAAAAGATAAATGAGTTAATAGAGCCTCTATAAGGAGAGCATACATCCTTTGTGCTGGAGACGGGTTTTATGCAAATCCACTTTTTAGATCATCTGTGCCAGCTCCACACATCATAAAAATCCACTACTGCATCAAGACTTGAAACACAGGCAACACAGTGTAATTTAACTGAAGTGTTCGTGGGGAAACGTGAAATCTGATTTTTACCGCAATTCATTTACACTGTGCCATGTAGATGTCCAGCTAAGGTTTTGCATTAGATTTTCATAATCTAACCCCTGCATCACAGACATCATAGTGTCTTTGTTCAACCATCCACAAACTGCAATTCACTGGCACTACATCAATTCATTTCCAAATGTGTTCAGCGTCCATCAGAACTAAGTGGTGCATCGGTGTAGACAGTTTACTTAAGGTGCAGAAAAATGCTGCAGCAAACTGTTTGCACTTCATGTTAGTCTGCTTGATGATTGTGGTCTGACTGCAGTGACAAAAGAGACCTTTTCACAAAACATTTTTTGATCACTTTCCATAGTGGAAGGCTGGACAGCTGCTTGTGTATGATATTCTTTTGAAAATGGCAACGTGGGGCAAGAGACAACTTCACAAGACAACTTTCTACTCAAAAGATATAAACAATCTCAAGAAAATGTCTGAAAAGTCAATTTCATTCTTGTCACTGTGACTGACAACTTACTTAAAATGCTATTTCAATAAGCCTGATTCAGTGACCTCCACACACTTAGTTATAACCCAAGCTGGTTTTCAATCTCTTCAGTTTAGGCCTCAGTATCTGCAAATGGTGTAGTGAATGGAAGAACTGAACCCACATCTGGGTGAAACCTATCAGAGCAGCAGGAACACAGTCTGGGGTTTTAGCACAAGCACATCTCTTCTTAAGGTAGCATGGCTAATCATGCCTCACCTGGACTAAAAGAGGTATGTTCAAGATATCAAACTGGAATGCTTTTGAGAACATTATGCTTCTTTCTGCACTCATGACATATTGGCTTTTGAGGATGATGAGAAACAGTATAGATATAGAATAGTATCAGTAAAGAACCTGGATAAAAAATCTACAAACGTAGGTTTGGTGGTTTGCTTCAGCTCACTGCATATAAAGGGCAAATGATCATCAAACCACGGGGCAGAAAGCTGCAGCTGCAATGATCGCCATACATTTAAACTGTCAACCAAATCAATGACGTCAAAGCAGGTGCTTTACTTTTCGCAGCAGATGGAAATCAGCTGTGACATCACTAACTGAGGTGTAAAGTGTGGCCACTGATAAAACATGCATGCCACTTGAGATTGATGAGTTCAGGGCTGTAGCATTTCTGCCACTGGTGATTTTGCTGTTGACTTGCTCTTTATGTGCTATGTAAGTGCGGTTTGCCAAAAAGCAGTGCACTGAGTGCCATACATTTTTAAGTGTGATAAGAATGTATTTCATATACATTTCTGTGTCTGACAGCTGGTAAAATATGAATTATCCTGACGTGGCAAACGCCACTCAGTCAACCCCAAAATCCAATAAATGTTTGACCCAGGTTTTCTAAGAACACATTCACTTCTGTCCCTATATGACTGCTAAAACATGTTAATCATGTTAAGTACATACATGGCAAGGCTAAAAAAATAAGTCTCTTTGAGGTACCAACCATGCAGGTTTTTTTTGGGGAAAATCAAGAACAATATAATTTCTAGAGAAAACACAATTGTGTTGGTGAGAAACATGTTCAGGGTGGTTCATACTTGTCATGAGGAACGATTTACATTTCTGTTTGCTGATGTCATAGAGCCGAGCTGGTGAGATTTTGACATTTGCATGGACATGAGTAGAAACATGGGAAGGATCGAAGGGTTTGTCCAATCCCTTTGCACTGCTGTATGACTAGGAGAAAACCACCTGAGAGACGATGAGACATCATGTACAACAGGGCTATACTCTGATTCACTGTCAGTCTATATTATTACTATTGTGCCACCTGCAGGCAATGAGTGGTAATATTATATTATACTGTGTCTATATTATTGTTATTGTGATTATTACTTTTATTATTATTATCATTATTTTTAACTGATCACAAGCTTGGCAAACTTGCTGGTATTTCAGAATCACACAGCAGTACAATATAACATCATCTACAGTTTATCACACTAGTACAGAGTAACCCTCTCCCATTCTGAGTTAAATGAGTGTTAGTGGCCTTAACAGAGCATGACATGATGTGAAGCACCTAAAGGAGCCAGTTAGTAACTACCTGACAAGTGTCTTGTCAACTGTCGCCCCCTACAGGCAAAGAGTATTCAAGCAGCTGTAACACTGCTGCTACCTGCTGACAATGAGTGCGAGTAGCTTGGTGGTGTAGGGACTACTTGCAGGGCTAGCTGGTTCTTTGCTAGAGCTGGTGGGATAACAGGTAACTTAGCAGCCATCTCTGCTGGGCTAATAGCAGTCAATCACAATAGTTCCTCAAGCTCCTCTCTCTTTATAAAGAGGGAAAATAAAACTCTCTGTGCTAACAAACTTGCTAACACTCAGTTAGTTTGTTAGCTCTGCTCCATCGCTAACGGGACAATACGTTCGCATAAATTATTTAAAAAATGTATTTATACCATCGAGTTCTGTCTCTTAACTGCCTGTAAACCATTGCTCTGTTGTGGAACAGTTTTTACTCCAACATAGGAAGGTAAATAAAAGGGAATGTTAATAAGCTTTGATAGCCTTCCTCTATTTTTGACTCTCTGGCTCTCCATCCTCTCAAAGGTCAGCACTGTCAAGACATGCATCATTAAAAATGTGTTCCATAAGACATCCAACCCAGACACACACTCAAACACAACCTATAACAAAGGAAAATAAAAAGGCAGCATTTCCACTCAATGCCTGCAGGTGGCACAAGTGCTCAATTGTAATTCTAGTTATAGTTGGCACTAGCTTTACTGGAAGCAGGTTCAAAACTGCAATTGGCTGGATCTAGTTTCAGGTGCTTCTGTTCAAGGACACTGGGTGTTTATATTTTCTTTCAGGACTGAAAAGTAACGTAACACTAAGTGACACAATGTATTAGAGCTCTGGGAGGAAGCGGCAATGCACTACAGCGACATGAATTTCTTTGACAAAACACAAGAGCATACAGTCAGTGTCGGACGATTATTTCTGCAAATACCAAAGGCTGTAAATCCAGACAAGTTAAGAAAGAGATCTTAAAAAGGTGTTAGTTACATAAAACTAATAAAACCACACTTGAAAGCATCCTGAAAAGAAACGAGGTAGTGTTGTTGATAAGGAGTAGGGATGCACCAGTTCCCCTTTACACTGCCAAAACCAATACTGACTTAGTGAGTTATGGAAAGCGATCTGACCGAATACTTAAGGAATACGTCGAGCAGTTTGGGGTCAATGTTACAAAATTTGACATTTATTTATTTTTTCTTCTTTCCGATCTGATAAATACAGAAATTTCAAGTCAGCTTATGTTTCTGGTACTGTAGCAGAGTACAGCATTGTGGAAATTGTTAAAACAGCTGGAATCAGGTAGGCTTGAAAGGTCAGGTTGAATTTTCCTCCAATTAAAAACATGTCAAAACATGCCAAGCATAAAAATATGATTATACTGAGTTTTAAATGACAACTAATGGCACAATCTCACATTGGTGCATCCCTAAATGGGAGCCAAACCAGAAGAGTGATCTACAGATGCGTTGTTGTAACATCTCCTCCAGCTCTCCCACCAACACAGTTAAACCAATACCCACATATATGTAAATACTTTGTTTCCAAAATGAGATATCCACCATCTGAAATACAGCAAAACCACATTTTACTTTTCAACTGAGAGTCCCTGGTTTACAAAATCACACCACATTGGCATTTTGGATGAGAATACTTCATGGGTACCAAATCTGTCTACTCTTTTTCTACTTTTTTCCTTCATGTTGACAGGTGTTTTGTATTTGAACTGAATATAATCATCTATAGAAATATACAGAGGTTATAAACGCACCTACAATAATTAGGCACCTGAGACCCCCACACTCCAGTCAGGAAATGTGTGTGTGTAAATGTATGTTCATGGGTGACGGTGAGATACCATGTAATCAGCTATACTTTAGCTTTTTGTGTATGTTTCAGGAAATGTATGTGTGTGTGTGTGTGTGTGTGTGTGTGTGTGTGTGTGTGTGTGGACCCTGAGACAGCAGGAGGCTGGAGAGAGACACAGGTGTTCTGCACTCTCACAGTGTGCAGATACTCTTTAAGGCTTATTCCTCAGTGCCACTCCGTAAAGTCACGTCCACTCAACAACGCCCAGGGAGAGCCAGTGAGATGCTCTTCGGATCCTCCCATCCATGATGATAGCCTGTCTTACTCGTTCACAGAACATTCCAGGCTTTCTCATTCCTGAGTGGAAGAGAGCCATGTGCGACACAGTGGGAATAGCCTCCTTCAGTCCACTTCCATCTGCTTGGTTAAGTTAAATCTTTCTGTTCTTTCCTATAGGACAGGAAACAAAACCCAGAGGAAAATATGGTTGCAATGCCAGAGAATGCATACCCATATACAGTACTCTACCACTAAAAATATACTGTATATGTATACTGTATATACACACATGAAACAACGCATTCAAATTACCTATAAAAACTTTTCAAGGAAGAGAAAGGAATCCAATAATGAGGTGCATAAAAATAATCCTTAGGGATTCTTCCTGGGTACATAAAAGAAAGAAGATCAGTCTGATGTCTGTGTGTGTTTGTCAGGGTCACTGCCCGACATGAGAGGCTACGGGCACAGGTAACTGTGAGCTGCTGAGGTAGAGTGGACAAGGCCGGAGCTGACAAAGGGGGTAGGGGGCAGCCCGGCAGAGATGGCCTTCCCTGGTGCTGAAGGGCAGTGTCTCGAGTCCCTGTTCTCCAGATGCTCTGACCTCAGCACAGAACGCATGGTCTTTGGGGAGTGGAAACCATTGGTAAGCCCCGTGTCCTGCTGTGGCTCTAAGTCTACATTCGGCTGGTCTCCCATGCCTTCCAGCTCCCCATTGTGATTAGCCACCAACTTTATTGAGGGAAGACTCAAGGGGCTTTGGGCCAGTGATAGTTTTTCTAGCATGTCCTCCTCTCCTGGTGGGCTTGGCTGGCTCAAAGGAGAATATCTATCCTCTGATAATGAGGGTCCTCTGGTGGTGTTAGAATCATTCTCCCTTTCGCTGCCCTCCTCATCTTTCCCCCTCCCGGGGTCTGACAGCTCTGAGTGAACAATGACTTCTGCCTCGACCTGGTTACTGCACAGGGATGTGCACAGACGATCTTCTAAGTCCTGCAACAAAACAACGTCACTGTTATATCAGTCTGTCCTATTAGTTTGTCTACTTGTTTGTCTACGGGATTTGAGATTAAGTACATGTACGATGCTCAGTTGATAATAGCAGCTCGTCAGTAGACTTCCAGAGAGCACGATGAACACATAGATATCAGCAATAATCACAATGGACTGTTTGCTAAACCCCTCCCTTGACCAGTTATGCAACTGCTGCTGTCAACTTTGGGATTTTTCCACATGCCTACGATGGGTGGTGTATTTTTTTCCAAAACCAAATCAAACAGCCAAACTGGGTTATGTTAGAAAGACATAAGATCCTGATCTCACATTTTTCCTTATCATACTTATAATACTTAGACTCACCAGATCTACAGGGAGCTAGAAAACCTGCAAGAGGAATGCTGCTGACTGTTTGCTTGTGACCACCAACTTTAGTCTCAGTCTTAAGGACACTGTCACTGATGTAGCTGTCACGTGCATATTTAAGAACCAATAACAATTTTTTTGTTTCAACCAGTCAGCTAGAAACATTAAACAGTCAGCCAGAGACAGCGTTTTCAATCAATTCAGGGAGCGAACATAAGCTTAATTAGATGGCTAGCTGGTAAAATCTGCCAATCATAGCCTTCATTTCAGAATCCAGAAATGAGAACCCTGCTTTTCTTAAGCTCTTTTTGAAATTAAGGACCCAGTTGTTCCACTTCGAGTGGTAAATCTTACCCAATATCACTGTAAACTCCAAATGTGCCATGCAAGAACAGAAAGCTTGACAGGCATAGCGAGGGGAGCGTGGTCTAGCGATCAGTCAATGAGAACTGCCGTTTGAGGCAGTGATGCTAAAGCTAAAGTAGCTTGTCAGACACAGGTTGATGGCTAAAATAGATTAATCATTGAATTTATCTCATTCAATTACCGTGCCGCTATCAGTAATTAGCATGTTGAGTGCTCCATTAATGAGTGTTGGAGAGTCTTCTGTCATGGTGTCTCTGTATCTAGTGATTCTGTTGGCCCAGTTATGGCTCACAGAGCCATTCCAAGCAGCCTGCAAGAACAACAGCACAGCAGATGCACCAGAATTACAACTATTATCCCTCTATCAACACATGAAAAAATAATGGCATATCCAAGTCCCATCTGGAATAGACCTCCCCCTTTGCAGGTTTTGACCTTGGGTTCAGGTGCAGGGGCATCCTCCCCTTCCACTGGATTAGCACTTTCCATCAGGCTCTGCTCCTCTGAGGCCTCTTCTAGCGGCTGACCAGACTCTTGGCTGCCTGGGGGCATCAGTGTCTCCAGCTCGTGGCTATCGCTGCACTCTGGCACATCGGAGGGAACGGGGCTACCTCCTCTCCTGTACTTGGGGGTCACAGCTGTGGAGTCCAGGCCCCCAGACACCTCCCTATTCAGAGCAGAGATGAGAAGGATAGTATAGGAGTTGGGCACTATAGAAGACTGAGCGTTAATACAGTTGCCTTTGGTTGCCTTTCTCTGTAACATAACAGTTGTTCCAAATAAGTAAAAGATGTAAGATGTGCATAGGTAATGTACAAGGACTGGCACTCTGCAGTTACATCACCTGGATTTGCCATTACGAAAGCTGAAACACATGCAGAGGAGGATGCATATCAGTCCCAGACACACACCGACTATGATGCCTGTCACTGCATGGATGTCCAGCTCTGTTAAAATATCAGACAAGATGGAAAAGGAAAAAAAAAGTGGAAGAAATAATGTAAACAACCATCAGGACAGCACAGATTTGCCACTCTCAGAAATATATACCATATTATATACCATATTGGTTTTCATATTTGATCTATTGCCAGTATATATACGTGGCTCATAGCTAGAATGTCTTCAAAAATAAAGCATTATAATAACATTTCTAGTTTGAAATACTATTTGGCTCAGGTCTGACAAGGATGTATCGATTCCTTCATTTAAGACAAAATAACAGCAGTGAAGAGATATGAGACAAAATTCAACTCGGGAGAGCGGACCTTCATTGATATTCATTTATGCTGGGTATCTTTGGCAGTCTGGACATAGAGAGGAGAGGAAACAGATGGCAGGAGCTCTCACCCACCCGCCAGCCACCTCAGTCCCATTCACACTGCATACTGGCAACACTATTACAGCCTATATGAATAAAATAAACCTGTTACTCTGTTTTTTTTTTATTAAGGGTTTGGATTAAAAAAAGCAAAAAAAATAAAAATAAAAATAAAAAAACGGTACTGCATTTGGGAAGTTTAATGTTCACATATTCCAAATGTATGATCCTTTTGACAATCAATTCCCAAAAATTACAAATGTGAAGGGAACAAATAGGAATCCCACCTCGTGGTTTGTATGTCTCTGCCAACCTTTCCTTTAAATCCAAGTTGGATTTACATCCATGTCTGTCTGGACTCACATAATATATGTAGGGAAGACTTGGAAGGAACAATAACAATAGTAAATGCAATGAAGTGTATTTTTTGGTGAAATGGAAGTATCACTATATTGACATGTATGATACCAGAGGATAATTTGAAACATGCTGTCGTCACTTAGAGACCATTTTTCCAGAGGAGTACAGAGGACTGATAGAGAGCTGCATCACATGGAGCAACAACAACCACCTAAAGCTCAATATCAGCAGAACCAATGGGCCTGTGGTGAACTACAATGCTTCAAATATGGACGCTGCTGCAAAGAAGCTACAAACTCTAAAACGTGGATGCTTCACACACATCTTCACCCCGGCACCACAGAAGATCTAAACAATCACCACAGTTTCAAGGGGAACACCCAAGATTACAGTCACCAATTCAGTATCCAAATTTGCGTAAACTTTTTCAGAATTAACCTATAAATAATTAGTTAGAGTATGAAAAAAAAACATGTTTTGTGAGGTCCCAGTGACCTTTGAGCGGAAAGTTTGTGCCAGATGTCATGAAATTTTCTCCAGATGATCCTGAAAGTACTCGATCACCAGAATGGGACGGACTTCAGATCACAGTGACCTTGATCTGAATCTCCAAAAAAGAATCAGTTCATCCTTGGGATCAAGTGAACGTTTTTTGCAAATTTGAAGAAACACCCTCAAGGCGTTCCTGAAACATTGCTTTCACGAGAATGGGATGGATGGACAGACAATTTATAAATATAATGATTTTGTCCACGAAAAGTACTCTAGGTTGGTGGATAGCATGTGCACAACAATATTCCTCTTTGGTATGCATGGGAGAGAAACAAAATGCTCAAGAGTATTTTCACTGATGATGGAACTGTTTGTAAGGTCGTTGTAAGGACAATACGTTTGACGGGCATGTTGGATAATACTTCACGGGGAGTTAATAGCTCTGTATTTACAACTCCCTCTGTTTAAAGACAAAAGGGTCATTTAATAATTACAGGTAAAGCCGAAATGCTGACCGATAGAATAAAAAAGTGTATAATGAGAATGCATGTTTAAACACAAAGTGGCATGAGAGTAAAGAAAGTGCTTTTCACAGCAGTTCTGCTGGGCACAGAGAGCAGTAATTCAAAGCTCTCCCCTGGGGGTCGCTGATGAGGCTGCCCCTTTGATATCCACACTTAATATTATCCTCAAAATGCACCAGAATAGGAGAAGCGAAGTAACAGTGTCCTGCCGAGCTACACTTTCCCTGCTGGCAGGCACAAATTACCCACTTTAATTGGAAAAGGCTGCACATGTATGTGTGTCTGCGCGAGTATGTGTGTCTGCTCATGGAAGCAAAAATGGCCGAGATATTTTGTGGTGAAATTTAGCCACTACCGAATACTTAATGTTGAGCTATAAATACCACAGAATTTATTGCATAAACCATCATCTATCTGAATTTATGTGGTTTGAATTCTTCTCTTTGAAACTAAGCTCATAAATGACGGTTAAAAAGTGGTGCAATTTGTTTGGAGATTCTGATAGTTCATTCAAGTGTGATGGACTGTAATCTAACAGTATAATTTATTCTAGTCTTGAACATCTGGACAACCAAGGATAAGCAACTGATGAGACCTCTGGTTATGTTCTGCCACTTACACGATTTGCGTCTCATTAACCTGGAATGTGCGACCAAAGGTTTCCTCTTTAATTTAGATTTTTGCTTTTGCTTTGAGCAACTTGAATAAATACAGACAATTCAACAAAGAAAAAACCCATTTAAATCAAGCTACATACATTCAGATAGGTGGTTAAACATTTCAGAGCTGTACTGTCAGTGTTACATCAAATTCAACAGGGGGAAAAAAACAAACCAAACATATTATTATTATTATTATTATTATTATTACTATTATTATTATTATTATTATTATTGTTGTTGTTGTTGTTGTTGTTTTCTGTACCCTGTAAGTCAAAAATATCAACTAGCAAACATGTTGCTGGATTAATAATCATCTATGAATAATGTGGTATCAATCAGTATTAATTTTAATGATTATAACGACAAAAAAACATGAAATAATTCAAACTAAATAAGAGAGGTTTCACATTTCCTCTTCATTCTGCTAGTGGTGGATTTCTCCTGTCTGAGCCCTCAGCCACAGAAATAACTCACAGTGAATTGATAAGCACTGTTTCTGTCTCATTCAGCATTTTGCAGCCTTCAACCCTCCTGACACTGTGACAGCATCTCGCCTCCTTCTCACTCCCTCTGTTGTCAATTTCGATTCACCAAAACATTTCTGCTTTCCCACACTGCCAAAGCTCATCTCATTAGCTCATTTTACGTGCCACCATATCGAACCAATGATCTTACCTTCGTTAAATAACGGGCTCTGTCTTTTATGTTTGGTAAGTCTCAACTAATTCACAAAACCACAATTGCTTATTAATGCTGTCACCTATACATGTACTGCATGACACGCACCGTATTTTGGAAGGGGGATGTGAACATCCTTTATAGGTGAATAAGGCCCTGGTCCCACCTCAGTGGACGCCCCTAATTTAAAAAAGTAACGGCTGCCACTGGACAAACCCTGGACCTCCACACTGGTAACGCTCCCTGAGAAAGAGAGAAGCATTGTCAAGGCTTATTGTTAATCACACAGTTTCACCCAAGCCAGAAATTTTATGAAAGCTCTTGAAAAACAAAGGAGGTAAGATGCACATGAACTAACTAAAAATATGAGGCAAAAGTTCAGTGATTAACAGTCTTCAGTGCAGTGAGGAGGTGATGCCAACCAACACTCACCATCCTGAGAGAGGTTTTCCCACATGTGCTCAGACTGGCTCAGGTTGCTACTGAACAAGATCCTGTAGCTGATGATTATTCCGTTGGGCTCCAGCGGAGGGCGCCAGCTCACCAGCACAGAGGACGAGTCCAGAGCGCTCAGCTGCAGCTCCTCTGGAGGTGTGGAGGGCCCTGAAGGAGAGAGGAGGACTGGGTCAGTAATTAGAGCCCAGAAATGAGGCCTCACAGCTGCGGAATGCATATTGTCTTGGTGGGGGATTTGACACGTTGTGTGACGACCATCTGCGTCCTCCTGTCCCCGCCACCTGGGTACAGGAGAGAGCGGACAAGCGGGGCAATGGGCGAATGGGCCGGGGCTCAGGTGATGATACATGGCAGTGGAGAGCGTGACGGGGTGACTGGTGGTAATAATGTCATTAAAAGCAGCCCACTCTACTCTCACCACCCCTTACTTGGCTGACAGCTGCTGGCCAACATGAGAGCCACTGCTACACCTGGGTATTTCATTACAGCCAGTTATCAGCTATCAGTGCCAAACCACTAATTCCCCTGTCCACTGGCCACTGGCCAACACAATGATCCACACATGAGTGAGCACGCACTCACTTGCATGCACTCAAGTGCACCTCGACATGCATACATTACAGCATCTGCAGGCGTCAGAAACCAAAAGGCTAACACCTTTACCTCGCTAGCTGGACATGAAGGTAATTAAATAAAACTGGCATAATCAGCCTATCAAGAGCAGCTAATCAGACAAAAACTCTGAAAGGCTGCACTTCAAGAACAAGCTGAAATCAATTATTTATAAGGGGCATGAGGTAAAATATTCTACCAGACATAAAAAAAAACATGACACATTTTAGGATCAACTGTAAATCTAAGAGCAGACAGGGTGAAATTCATCTCATAACTGTATTTTGAGCTGAATGAATTTGAAAGGACCAAAACCATGAAATTTAAGCTCTGACTTTCTTTAACCTTTATTCAAACAGAAAACTCTTCACTGACACTGCCTCCTCGTCTGCTCAGCCTAACTCTTCAATTTCTCCCAGAACTCTTCTGCTTTTTGTTTTTTTTGCCACACTGCAGTTCCCCTTGAAGTGACATGCTCGAGTGCACTGCAGGTGAGTGAAAGGAAAGTTTTCATTCATTATTATCCACTGAGTGAAAAAAGACTGCACACCTCAGTAAGTCCTCTGAAATACTTTCCTCTTATGTCAAATTAATAATAACTTTATTTATTTAGCATTGTTAAAAACCAAATTTATAAAGTTCTTTTCAGGCAACAACAAAGAATAAATGAAGAAAAATGAATAAAACATCATTAACTGTTCTAACGCTGACTTAAGAGCATGTTTTTCAGCCCACAAAATACTGCAGGGAAATCTTCAGGGACATTGACGGTTGGGTTTTTAAAAGCTACGACAGCATACAAACTGAGCTGACTACACTGATAGGAGGGACTCACGGTCAGACAGAGTCGACTCCTCCACTGTGCTGCTGAAGGGTCCCACCACGTCCTCTCCATTAGACTGCACCGCCAGCTCATAGCGGGTGAAGGGCTTCAGCGCCCCGAGCAGAATCTCCTGAGCAGAGCTGCAACACACAAACACGGCAGAGTCCTGAGTGTGTGCTGTGTGTGTGCTGTGTTACACCCCGACATTATTGACTTTCAGCTGGACCACTCCCGGCTGTGATATGTATCACCTTTACATTGTTAACTCTTAATACCTGCCTCGTCATTTACTGTGTTATGCTTGTAAGACTTCATGCACGTCTTTAGCTCAAGAACTCAAAGTCCTGAATAAATATGATACACCAAGAGCAGTGCAGACAGGAGGGATAAAGAGTATATTCCTTGACAAAGAGTTGTAGTAAAAACAATTCAAGGACAAAAATAAGTGCTGCTGGTTGGTGGACTCATTGACACTTTGATTATAAATGATAGTTAATAATGGAGCTCCTCAAAGCTGTGTGCCAACGCATTAGCTCGTGTGCTGGACGAAAAAAAATGTAAAGAAACGCTGAGGCCAGGGTGCTCTTAAAGAGGAAACACTGCGCCACCTAAAGAAATGCTCTTCTGGCACTACTGGGCAGAGAAAGTAGACAAGGTATGCTAAAAGCATTTGTTTAAAGGAGGAATGTAATGACTTCACACGCAAACTGATTTTGACCTCTCTGGGATGTCTTTAGAGAAGACAAAATAAGAAAAAAAATAATGAATAAAAAGATACTGACCAATTGAAAAAAAGATAATTAACATACCATTTCTACTCGCTTTGTATAAAAGGAATGTTTCCTTTTGCTGACCAATTTTTATGCTGCTTCTAAAGGCGTACGGTACGCTGCTGATGGCCCTTCTGATGTAACCATGAGTCACGATACGCTTTCAGGGCCAGTATCTCTTAGACATTATAAACATGATTAAGTTTCATATGTCCACCTCGGCTTCTGACCTGGTGTGATAGGAGACCAAGGAGGCGTTGGTGGTTCCCGTTGGGCTGCAGCGCACCGTGTAGTTGATGATCCGTACGTTGCTGAACCGTGGCTTCTCCCAGCGTAGCCAGATGGATGTGGAGCTGTTGGCCATGGCCTGGATGCTGCTCGGGGGCAATGGAGGGGGGCGTACAGGCAGTAACAATGCTGTAACACACAAACATGTTATTTTAACGCCTTGTTACTTTTGTTTTTTTTACACCTATTCATACATTTCTGCAATGACGCACGCATACAAAGAGAGATCTTACTTATGTTGTGGGTCTTGTCTGTCCTTCCCTTCCATACTGCAGCTGCTCCATCTATCTGCTTGTTGAATGCCCAAACCCTCACCTCGTACTGCCGGTCAGGGACTGACACACACAAACAGTGAGAGAGTGAGGGAAAAAGAAAAGGAAGGAAGGAAAAGGAAAACTGTAAATGCAACAATCTATTTGTTGTCACTCTGCAGGGCGTGTCTGTATCCAAGAACCCACATATGACATCTTGCATTTAAATGCGTTAACCTGCAAAACAGCTTTTGAAGGGAATGCTGAAACATTAATTACTTTCTATTACTTAATTTCAAAAGTAGGGTTGCTGTTTTGAATGAAATACCACACTGCCAGGCAAGGACAGAAAAAAAGTTCCTTGCTCAGAATTGAACAAAGCTGACAATTTTCTAAAGCAAAGTGGGGCATCAATTGACTTAATATTTGGTCATATTTTGTAGCTAAAGCAAGGTTAGAAAAAAGACAGAATACACTTAAAGGCACGTTGCATTTGGAGAATCCTGAGTCAACAACTTACCTAACCCAGTGAGGAGATGATACCTGGCCTTCTTACGGAGCCTGATGGTGTGGGTCTGCGTTGTCCTTTCTCCATCTCGGCAGGACAGCTTGTAGCCAGAGACCACCGTGTGGTTGGGTGAGGGATGCCAAGTCACATTGAGTGTGTTCAGTCTGGCTCTGACCTTCAAGTCAGTCGGGGCAAATATCACTGAGAGAGTTTGGAAAAGGAGAAAAAAATATGACATGACCGAGAGCTACAGTCCTGTGGTGAGAGAAAGGCTGACAAAATTCAGATTAGCAACCAGCAATCTATTTAGAAAACTGACTGAAGTACAAGACAGAAAAATCTGACGCTGACAAAGTGACGATGTTCATGCAGTAAATGTTCACTGGAGTTCACAGTCACAGCAGCAGTAAAGATGTGTGCGTTTTGTTTCTTGTGGAAAGGTTTAAGCAGCATTTCTCCTTTTCACAACAGACGCTAACGAGGAAACAAAAGAAACGCTATTCACTTGATGTTATTTCAATAGAATTGAACTTGGTAACTTTGCTATAATGTTCCACCATATTTCACATTTCATTTCACATTATTGTATAGATGACTGTTCGCCTACATGTCTACTAACTGACTAAATTGTCATTTACATGCTGAAAAGTGTTTCTCAGTGACCTCCTGTGTGGATTATAGCTCTCTAAATTCCTGGGTAAAACAAAACAGGAACTTTAGGAATGAAAAGCTGCTCAGAGAGCCAGTGTCTTTCCTACCCATGTTGTGGTCGCTGTGGTTGTAGTGGGCTAATGTTTGGTGCTGGGCCCACTCAGAGGGAACCCCGAAACCAACGCCAGTCCCAGCTGCTATCCTCAGGCGGTAGACCTGGTTGGGCTGCAGCTCTCTTAGTGTGAACTGAGTCTCATTACCCCCCACTTCCACTGAAAACACAGTGTCTGCTGTGGGAACACACAATACACACACTCACAATAAAGGACGTGAAGGACAATCTGTCATGAACTCAGTTCCATACATAGTGAATTTCATCTCTTTCTTCAGAAAGAGAACAGAAACAAAATTCCACAAAGCAGACTGTACTATACTTCTACTCCTTTCCTATGAATAATTTATGTGAAACCAAGTTACATGAAACTGAAAGTGATAAATCTCCTGAATAATAGAGGTCAACTTGTTGACCAGCAGAGGTTACTCACTCTGATCCAGAGTGCTGTACTCAATGCGGTAGCGGGTGACAGCTCCTCGACTGTGCTGCAAGGACAACGGACGCCACATCAGCCTGATGTCTGTTGGAGAGGTGCTGGCTATAGACAGCTGAGGAGGAGCGCTTGGCACTGCAGGAGGGAATGAAAAGACATAATGACCTGTATGATGATACACATTTAAGGAAAATCCTATAGATAGTATGTAATCTATACTTTTTAAACATTTACGTTGGCATCAAACCAACCTAAATTTCCTAAAGAAGGAGTGATGATGATGATCCTGAGCTGAATCTCCAGTGAACTTTTCAAATGACTACATAAACTGACTCGTCATGAATAATTAATACGGAGAGTTACGAGATTGGCAAGCTAATAAAGTTTGCTGTGGCAGCCGCTGAAGCAAGGCTGGCCTTATTTTAAATGTGTATTTCTGTGATTACTCACCGTCCTCCAGCATCTCTACAGTAACAGACAGGGACCGGCGACTGGCACCCATAGGAGAGTACGCCACCACAAAGAATGTGTAGGCAGTGTTGGGGAGAAGCTCTTTGACGTGATACTCCGTGGTGTCGTTGTTCATCGCAAACTGGTACTCCACATTATCTGAGCCTGAAAAAGACGGAAATAGTCAAATCACAGAAGTCTTTTCAAGGAAATGTGGACATGCACACACACGAATAGAGACACACCTGCGGCACGCTGGCAGTGCACAGAGTAGCCAATGATTTGGTCCGAGTTGTACTCAGGTTTCTCCCAGGTGAGCAGGGCAGTTGTGCTGGAGTAGGGTGTGGCGGACAGATGGCGAGGAGGGCTGGGCAGACCCTCCCTCACAATGACCGTCAGCTTGGCAGTGGCACAGGCTGTGCCCAGCCCGTTGTCTGCTATGCACTGGTAGTAGCCCGCATCCTCCAGAGCCAGCTGGTTGATGAGCAGGACTCCAGGGCTCTGACTCTTCACCCGCCTGAACGACTTGATGGGCTGGCCGTTCTTCAGCCAGTGCAACACAGGAGGAGGCTCCCCAGAGCTGTTGCACACGAACCTGGCTGTGTTTCCCCGGGAGAGGGACACTGTCTCTGGGGGCTGGAGGATCACTGGAGGGGCTGATGGAAGAAGGAAACAAAACTCTGACTTACAGGTGACACTGATTACATGTGCACTATGAAATCAACACTCCAAAGATTTAGTATTGTGCTTCTTTACAGCTGAGGGACTTACAAGAGAACAATTTAAAAATGAAAGGTAAAAAACAATGCAGCACTGGGGAGATAGACTAGTTTTATCTTACACCTCCTGTAATGCAACTCAATGTCATCTTTCTTCAAAATTTGAACTCTCAAATAATTTAAAGTTCTATCAACTATTTTAGTGAATTTCAAGAAGACAGAAGCTCGACAGTTCACTATCTGTATTCAAATTTAGCATTTTGTCACTGAGTGGCAGTTGTTAATTTAATCTAGAAGGATTATTTTGATTAATGCACATCGATTTATCCAATCACATGTGACTGGGGCCACTATCTAAACCCACCCATGAAACTGCACTTTAATTTTAGCTTGTGAGTTACAGTAGCGAGCAGATCAGTTTCACAGTAAGGTGTATGTTTGGGACAAATGTTGCTGTTTTCAAAGAGGTAGGTAAGGTCTAATTTACTCCCTCATCCTCCTACTCCTGAAATACCAACAGAGGGTGGTGAAGGCTAACAATCCTCTCAGTTTCTTCAGCCAGATTCAAACAGGGGTTACAGTTGATGGTTGCTGCCTTCAAATGCCGTAAAAAAGTCCTGCAGCTGAACTGGACTTTAAACTAATGACTTATCTTCTCCTTCTATTACAGTAATAACATGTCCAATTACTTGGTGACTTATGGGAAGTTGGCCACAGAGACTCGTATCATTGTAACATCTCTCAGAAATGTTAAATCTGCCATTTATATACATGACTCCTACCAGGCACATGCAGCTCAGCAGCAGCAATGACAAACTCTCTGGTCCTGGGCTTGTTGGCCCGGCAGACATAGACGCCGGCATGGTGACGCCTTGTGTCCCTAATCACCAGGTTTGTTGCGAGGACGACCACATCAGTGGAAATGGGCTTTCCATCTGATCAAAGAAGAAAGCAGCGAAGAACAACAGGACAGTCTCACATCATACAGATGAAAAAAAAAAAGAGATTGGCATTGAGGAAAGTGGAGATAATTTCTCAGGGCTTTCAGTTGCCTGAGAAACAGCACAAAAGAGAGAGGCTGCTCTTTGAGCTGCAGGGGATTTGACATGTAATCCCTCAAGCAGACCAACAGGTGGCTCTGTGACTTTTCAGTGTGGTTTCACTGAGGCGTCTGCATTAGCACACTCCTAGGCTGGGTGTAGAATCATTCTCTGTTCACTATATAGACTTTCACTTAGTTTGTCCGCCATTTTGTACTGTTGCCAGATCCTCTACAGGCAATGTTCATCATCTACATAGAGAGTTTCTCTCACAATGCCACATAAAAAATAGAGAACAAGGTACGGCTACTAACTAAGCACCTACTACTACTTTGCATTCCTGAGCTCCAACTTCTGAAATACATGAAGTTGGACTATATTTCCCAGATTCCATTTCTGTAGCATGTGAGTTGTGTCCTCAGTGAGTCTATAGTGGCTGTTGACTACTAGGATTCTAGGCCATTTCTATGGTAGATGCTTAGTAAGTAATAAAGCGTACTCAACAGAATAAAAGGTTTAACAGTGTAACCAGACTGTGTCTCCCAGCCCAAGTGAAGTAAGCAGTCAGAGCAGATTTAGAGTCTTAAAAACATTTAGCCAATAGCATGGTTGTGCATCCCCCTGCATTCAGAGGTACCCCCGTAAGTTAGAATGGTATCTGCACCCTTGTTTGCAATACCCACCTATATAGTGTAGTTTTTTTGACAATTGACACAATGTGTAGTCATCACTAGAGTTCCCTGCATGAGTGAAATGTTAATTGTGAACAAAGGAAAAATTTCAGATGCAGCGCTCGACTTTCCGAAATGTTTCACATGACATCATTCACACCGACACGACTATGTGTGTGTGTGTGTGTGTGTGTGTGTGTGTGTGTGTCAAAGCTATGGAGGTGTGAATTAATCAATGTGACAAATCATCCTATGTAAACCATGGCTCAGTGCACAATAGAACAACAGAGGACTAGTGGAGAAGAGACAGCTTTTATCTGTGAAACAACAACTTTACAGCGACAGGTACGCAAGTCTGATCCTGACACATTGATGTTTGTTCTTTGTGTGTGCGACACAGAGTTAGAAGGCGAGACACGGATGAATGAAAGTGCGATTGAAGCAGTAAAAAAGAAAGACAAACAGGATGAGAAGCACAGACAGAAAAGGGCACTTCCCAGTGTTACCTTGCCTGCTCCAGGACACCAGTGGCTTCGGCTGGCCTTGTGCCATACACTCCATCACAGCTGGACGGCCGAGCACGACTGTTGCATTCTGAGGTGGTGCAACAATCGCAACTCTATTCAGGGTTTCTGTAGATCCTGTAACAACAAAAGAAGTGTATACTTAGGTATCATGGGCCAGTGAATATTAGAGTTTGTGATTGGAGCTGGGAAGTTTCCCGTTTGAAGTCACTGACTGGATGAGAAATGCTATTTGGCCGGTCCCGACTTCTGAATCGCTGCCCACATCTACAGCTTTTTACAGCAATCCAAATACTTCATCATTCACTCATGAAGTGAAACAAAATAGCAATTCAGTCTGATTATGGATGTATCTACAGAATATTTATGTGTACTAAGAGCTTGTGTTGTGAACAAAACACTGATCATTGTTTAGGTCAAATAAGGGAGGTGTCAGCCTTTCAACATTGGTCCACAACATTTGCTTACCTCACTGAGATCTGATGAGGGCTTTCAGCCATTTGAGGACAAGTTGTCAGAAGCTATTGCACACCTTGAGAACAAATTTTGTCTCTTCACACCCTTTCTGCACACTTGAAGTGAAAGCCCATGACAAGACAGCGGCATTAGTCACCCAGTGGGTGGCAGCATGCACATTTTGCGCCGGCTACTGATGGCCAACGAGAAGTAGTCAAAGAATATGTTTCCTATTTTCTATTTGGACAATGGACAAACGAGATGCATCCATGTTTGTGTCTTCTTTTTAGCTCCAAAAAATCCTCAAAAGGCATAATCAAGTCGAAATCGTAATTAGAGATGTGTGACGTAGCATGATTCGCCCAGAAACAGGGTGGAAGTCCGCACAGGGCTTATTATTTACACACAACTCAGAGGAAGGAGGTGATGTTTCTAACTGACAAAAGACACTATCAGTTTAAAGGGCTTCATTGCACAGGAACAAGAGAAATGTCAAGAAACATGTCCAAGAAATGGCAGACCATAGAAGAATCTCAATTTTTGACCTGAAGGACTAAGGCTGCTATTCAAAGCATATTGTATATGGGTTAGAGGGGACATCTTGAGTGTCTATCAGTCCTCAAGGTGCTCCTAGTGTGAAAGGGCCTGATTTCCCTGCAATTTTGCTCAGCCCAGGCAGTTTCTGCAGCACACAATGCTAGTGAACTCCAGAGAGAGGCCTGGCATTCAGTAAACAGTATAAATTAATCATTGAGATTACATACAGCAATCCTTGGTTATGCATAAGGCTTTAAGTGGGTCAGTCTGCCTTTGCGAGGACTGCACTGCAGGGTGCGCCTTCACAGGGGTAGGTATGATGGGTGTGGGTGCAGTGAGCATGTAAAATACAGAAAAGATGGAAGAAACTAGAAACTGGAGCTTTAAGGCAGCTGAATGTTTCATATTGTCGACATCCTCTCAAGTTGAGCACAGACATGATCAGCTCAACATCAAGCTGTCAAAGCTTGACCATGGATGTTGAGGTGTTCTATATTCATAGAACTTTGAAGTGCAAAAAGTGAAGTGATGTCATTACATCTGATATCTGTTACATGTAATGTAAGTAGTTTCCTCCCTATACTCCACGACAGCAGCAAGACCACCTGGAGAAAATAGGCCCGATCATCTTCATCAGGTGGGAAAATATTCTGAATATATTTCTACAACTCATTTCCAAAATGCTCAAATGACAATAGAAGCACGAGAACATACAAATGACTCAAAAAAAAAAAAAAAAAAAAAATCAAATTTCAACGAAAAATGAAACTGAAGGACTGAAAATGGTACAAATGCTGTATGTGACACACTTGCTTTGGCCCCGTCTGTCTGGTGCTCACTCTCTCTTTCTTTTTGTCTTTCTCTCAGAGGACACAAAGGCTAGGACTCAAAAAAAGGACACAATGGTTTCCACAGAGCAGCCAATTACAGTTGACTGATCTCTAGCTAGCCACACAGGCTGATAATACGACAGGGCTTTAATGTCGGCTGCCTAATGGTGAAATCACACCTCACAATACTGTTCACTGAGTCACTGCACCATGTAATCCATTAATGCAAGTCCTGGTAGGTTCCAGTCACCCTGTGATTTTGATCAAAGTGAGAAAGGCATATGCTGATGTCAGAACAGTCAAATGAAGTCCACACAATTCAGTTAAGACATGCATTTGTTTTGTAAACAGCATTACTTCTTTCATTTAATTCTAATTTTCACTAATTGAATGATAATAACACCATATTGTACACTTATCCTGTTTGGTGCCACGTTATTCTGAACTGATGTACTTTATATTTAGAGGATTTGTTTTTTCTTATCTGTGGTGTCAGCATGTGTAATAACTTTAAGCTTGTTAAGTTAAGGTAAATTACAGAAAACAAGCTATGAAGAGTCAGCCTTCTGACACAGTACACTGCTGTTTGAACAACATGATCAGTGATGCAGTGTAAGATGAACATTACGGGCAGACAATAATGTAATTCCTACATAAATACATAAGTCAGCGTTTTCCCCACAGCAGTTAATTACAACTCTGATGCCAAAAAAGTTGGGACGCTGTGTAAAAGAGAATAAAAACAGAATATCATCGTTTGCTAATCCTTTTTGACATATACTCGATTATAAACAGTACAAAGACACTATGTTCAATGTTCTACTTCTTTGTTGATTTGCACAAATACATGCTTATTCTGATGCCAGCATCGGGGCAGGAGCAACAAAAGGCATTTCACAGGAAATCAGGTTCATCGTTAACAGGTGATAGTTTCATGACTGGGTAAGAAAAGGGGCATCTGGAAAGGCTCAGTCGTTCACAAGCAAGGATGGAGCGAGGTTCACCACTTTGTGAACACATGTTTGTATAAAGGATATTACTACATGAGCTCAGGAACACTTTGTAAAACCATTTTTGATAAACATGGTTAATTTGCAAATGACAGCATTCTGATTTTATTTGCGTTTTACATCTTGTCTTGTACTTAAATAAGGGGCTGAATAACATATTTGTCAGGCTCATATTTAGTCACTGCATTGAAACAGCTGTACCAAACAGGGAGAATGAGTCATGATGAAAGAGAGAAACAAACAGACAATGCCGGATGCTTATAGGACGCTAAATTAAAAGTGTAAGCTCAGTGCCAGCAACCATATAAAAGAGACGGCTGTAAGTCAACACTCAGAGAATGAAAGTTTCTTGATACATGTATGTATGGCAGCAAAGGAAATCTGAAGGACAGCCAAGGTAAATGAGCAGTGTTTGACTGAATGCATGAGAGAAAATGCTTTTAATGTGAAATGCAGAGGGAAAGTATAGAAATTCTGCTGCATAACAGACAAATGGCAATGGTCACTGAATTTTTAATAGGCATATTAAAGAGGCCCTTGAGAACGGTAATCAAACATAAGAAAAGTCTCAGACCTTCAGAAAATGTGTTGCAATTACATAACTGAATGCTGGTTTCACTGTGCTTGGTTTTAATTAAGGGAGCAATTAGCGGGGTGGCCCCCCAGTGACCTGAGTGTCAGGCTTCAATTCAAGCAAGCAATTCAGCTCTAAACCGCTGAACCTTTTCCTGGCTGTTCTCTATGAATCGAGCTGAAAAATGTTTAACACTGAGTTTAATAAGATTCTCCACTCCAAGGTCCCTATGGGCCACGTCATAATACACAATGACAGCGATGACCAAGGTGCTCAAGTAGCGTTATGGGGTTGTATCACACTGAACCTATTCTGTCCCCTTCCTCAATCTTCTATATTATAAGGGAACAAGATGGTCTAGAAGCAGTACTGGATGTTCCCCTTTCACTGACAACATCTGTGTGTGCAGCATCAGCTATTCCTGCAGCTGAAATGACCATAGTCAGAGGAAATGCAACTTTCACAAATGTACCATCAATGACAACAGATGCACTGTATTCTACTGTAATTCACTGCTCATTGTCGCTCCCCTCGGATGCTGGACTTTGGCTGCACAAAACAGTGTATGTGCAGAGTTTGACACTGGTTTACACATTCATCTGCTGAAGCTGAAACCTCCAGTGCACACACACTGATAATGGGCTTTTCAGTGTCCAGTAATTAAGCTTTCGAATGAAAAATCAGTATCAGTGTATTCATAGATTCTGGATTTTGAAATAAGGGAGAAGGAGCAGATGTAATTTGTAGGAAGTTTTAACAAGCTAATCTCACTTCTTGCAGAAAAACCACAACATAAACGAATTATGAGTGAAAGCGAGTATTTCACATGTCTTAAAAACATATCTGGAGGGGATCTCTCCAGAGATTTGGAGATTGGTTTGGCAGCTCTCAGCAGGGCCTGGCTGCCTATTTTAAAACCATGCGGCACTCCAGCAGACCTTACCTGTGATGACAGTGAGTCCGGCTTCATGACTGATGTCTTTCCTGGCAGAGTTGGATGCAACACAGCGGTAGGCACCCTCATCCTCCTTGGTCACCTCCAGAATCTGGAGCACCCCGTTAGGAAGGGAAATGAACCTGTTGCACACAGGGCAAAACAGAGGCGAGGTGGCAGAGGGAGAGAGAGTTAGAAGGCGAACAAGCGAGACAGAAACACAAATGATAAATGGCTTAGTGCCCTGTAGCATGAAACATCCAGGTGATAAACTCTGCGGGGATGCTGCTGAGTCCTCACAGGGGCTCCATCCTTCTTTATTCAGGAGAGAGGCTATTGTGTACAACCACTACAAAGAGGCAATTACGAGTCATGCACCTCAAAAAGTGGCTTGAAGAGAGGGATATCAAGATGGAAGTTGTTTTCGGGGGTTTCAAAACAAAACAGAATACCCCTAAAAGCTGCATATATAAACATGATTCAATTTGTGTATATGCTTTGTTTGTCTGATTGTTTTGTTGATATTTACTATTTGTATTGTTATTCCGGTCTACTTATCCATCCCTCATGGAGGTCAGGTTCCAGACATATTGCTGCTGGCCTGCGACCAGGCCCCCTGAGACCTGGCAATGTAATGCCATCCCACAACCTCTTATCGCCTTTATCATAGCCTATTAATCCCACCAAAATGTGAGCAGTAGTCTGTTAGGAGGGAGAGAGGGGAAGGGAGTGGAGAGAAGTTAGAAAAAAAGAAAGGCAGGGAGGATAACAAGACAGTGGATGAGGAAGAACCGAAGAACAAAAAAGAAAGATAATGAGAGGAAGACATGGAGCCACGAGTGAAGAGAAAACAGGGAACTGAAATAGAGATGGAAGGGGGATAACAGCAAACGGAGAGAGCAAGAGATGGCAGAGGGGCCAATAAGGAGGAAAAGACACATTAAAGCCAGAGAGAACAGAGAGAGAAAAAGCCAGTGATGTATCAGCCATCCCTTAGCCCATCTTTGTGAGAGGCCATTAACAGCGCCTGAGGTGGCAGAACCACATCCCACCCATAAGACCTTATAAGCAGTGAGCTGTTTATGGGTCATGCAGGGCTACAGCAGCCATTAGCACTTAGCTCTGTGTAATAAGTCTGAAAATAAATTCCAAGGCGCCGGGGCCAGAGGAGCGACAGAGAAATGTCAATATCGTTATGTGGCCCAGTTAATGAGACTACTTGTGAGGGACAGCTGACAGACACAGAGACATGGCGGGGATGTGGCAGCATTCTGAAAATGAGCACAGAAGGTTCACAATGAGGTTTGTTTTAAACTGTGATTCTTCAACGCTCCTCTGAACGTGTGCTCTGAAGATAGTTCTGCATCTAGACTTGTCATCTACTCCACTCCTACACAAGCACTATCGCATGGCAATTAAAAAAAGAGTAAACGCACTCACACTGAGAATGCATGTTATCTTGATTGTTACTATTATTAGTAAGTCTTGCGATGTATTGCAAGGTCAAAGCAGAGTGCTTAACAATGACCGACCCCTTTGCTGAAGCTTGTAATTGAATGCTCCAGTGGAATATACAAAGGAATAATGAGGTAATGGTGAGACTGTAATTAAACTAAAATGATTGTATGAGAAGAAGAGCTGATCTGGATCATTTATAACTCGAAGGACTCAAAGGAAGCTTGCATGTTTCATATATTTAGGAACATTTCAATGTCAAACTCCAGTGATTCTGAAATAATTTTCTACATCATGGAAGGATAAAGTTTATGAAAACTACTACTACTGAGTGAGTGACAGGTTCATGCTTGCACAGTACAAGATCAGTGTAGCACTGAGCAATGAAAGGAAATTATAGAAGAACACTTTTCACCTTGAAAATCACCTTGAAAATCCAGAGCAACTTATTCCAGTGAAAAAGCATTTATATATGCAGCGTACTTCATTTGCATGGCGTATGAGACTACACGAAATGATTTTGAGCCACAGCCGCCCCGTTTTTGTTATTGACCAGTCTTTAACTGTTCAGGACTGAATCTTTTGAAACCACGACTTTTGATTTAACCCATTTAACTAAGATGACATTTGCAGTCTTACTCTTAGCACTTTGAAACATCATGAATACAGCTTCAGATTTGAAATCCAAATGCGGAGGGCCACAGCCTGAGTTATACAGAGCCGTAGTCACACATTATATTCACTGACTTGTGTAAAATTCACTCTGTGTGTGTTTCACTTAACTCTGGTTTACTTTTATAGGAAATAGTTAATCTAAAAAGTCATGTTCCACACATTATCCACTTAAAGGACTTGATGTCACAATGTAAGGGACAGTATGAGCATATTAATAGAGATGGAAAGAGAAGAATCAGGTAAAAAAGGAACAATGAATGTGAACTCAAAATAATAGGGAAGAGATCACAGAAATCCAGAAACAAACCTGAGAAATCACATCTCTCAGGACAGACAGAAAATGACAACAGCACATAAAGGGGTCACCTTGTCTCCTCCGGGACAGCCACTTTGTCCTTTTCCCAGGTAATAGCAGGTGTGGGTACTCCCTCAATCTGGCACTCGAACCGGGCAGCTCCCCCAGCAGGCACTGTTTGAGGTGATGGCTCCTGATGGAACTTAGACAGACCTGGGGAGTACCGAGGTGGGTGTTTATCAAAACACAAACTGGTGATTTCCTCATGGACACACAGAAAGAACAGCCCACATATAAAACGATGCTTGCGTTGAGTACCTATTTCAATGATCTGAAACCTGTGTGGCATGTCATCTACCTCTGGAATGATGAAAACGACCCAGTTTGTTTGATGTAGGTCACACGTGATGTGACTGACTGTACAATTATCTTGAAGTCCCACGCCACAACTGGTCTACGGCTGCCTTTCCACATGGACGCCATTACAACACACACCAAGTACAAAATACTGCAAAGCCAATGTGCTCACCAGGGAAGGGCTCTATTCACCAATTGTGGGATCAAGTCCATAAAATAAAACTGACCCTACCCCTGACCCCTTTCGCAGTTTTTGTTTAAAATATCTAATTTATCACAGTTTCTTTTATTTCACTTGGTTTAATCCTGAAAGTCATCAATTCAGTGCAGAATCTGTACACTAACGTAGTCTCTATTTCAGACTTCTAATTATGGCATTCAGGCCATTTTAGGGAATTTAAAGGTACCGTTTTAAATGTTGTAATTTGATTAAGGACTTGTTCAGACCATTTAAATACCCTTGAATGTCCTGATTAGCGGAAATTTGGGGATTTAATCAGGCTTGGCTAGGTTATTTCTCTCTCCAGGTCTAGTCTTGGCAGGGCTCCAGGTTTCACAGTCTCAACACATCCACGCACACATGCACAAGTGTGCGCACACACACACACACACACACACACACACACACACACACACACCCAGCTTCCTACTGTGCATAACACTGAGCACCAGGGGGCAGGAATGAGCACTGTCTGAGGGCCTCTAACCTCTGACTCTAACAGGCTGTTGGAGAACAGAACAAAAGTGGTTGGCTGTCCCAGCCACTTCGCCTGTAGCTCTCACTGAGGAGCAGAGAGTGGGGGGTGGATCAAAGGAGAGAGCAGAGAAAGAAGACAGAGAAGACAGCCAAAGGCAAAAAAGCAGTAAGATAACAGAAAAGAAGGAGACTCAAAACCCCAACTGTGCAAAAAATACAATATACATGTAGTAATGACAGAAAAGCAGCATTAGCCACACAATAAATTGCAAATCACTGTGGGTTTTATGTGACAAAACAAGGTGAGGCATCTGAATAAATACAACAGTTGGTAATCAGTCATTCTTTCTGGTTTCTGTATCCTGTTCCGTAACACATTTTCTCCACATGGAGCTAATTGCAGAACTGATTCAGACCAGATCTGCACAGCATGAAAACATGTAAAGATCATGTGGCAGTGTTACATCCATAAATCTAACTTGCAAGGAGGACAAAGTTGATTCACACATTTCAGAGAGCTGTTGGTAGAAGAGATAAAAAAAAATACTGTTTTATTAAATGAGTGATTAAGCGTTTAATTTTGTTTTAGATTTTACTTGGAGGTTTACACGCAATTTTCTTTCAAAAATCACAATTTTAGTTAAATTTTGCAGCAGCATGGTGCTACTCACCACATTTCAAACTTTGCCTTTGGCTTTTTTTGTACCAGCAAGTCAGTTTATACTCAGGCTTGATCCTTAGGACAAATTGCTGAGTATTTGAAAGACAGCTGTTCTCAAGTTCACTCATCTGGTGAAGTGAATTATGGCCGATTTCCATTGTCACACCTTGACAAGCTGTGCTGCTATGAATCCATCTGACTCTGAAAGTGCTTCTATTGCCAGTGATTCTGGATGCTTTATTTTGTGTTACTCCAGTTTGGACCAAGCCAAGCACACAGCAAAATAATACCATTCAACTACTATTCAACTACTCTGTGTCACACACCACAACACCATCAGCTCTAACTCTAATCTTGATTTGCCCAACTTCAGTGATGAAACAATTGCGCAGTCTGGTGAAACTCAAAGTAAGCAAAGCTAAGAGTCTACAAAGTTACGGTATGTGAGGCTGCTGTTATGCACTAAATGCTAACATCAGTATCCCAAGAGGCTCCCACTGACTATGCTAACATTGCAGATGTTTAGCAGGTATTATGTTTACCATGTCCACCATCCAATTAGGCATGCTGACATTTGCTAATTCACACTGAACCAAAAGTACAGCAGAGGTTGATGGGAATTAAATTGTTTTTTTGGTGAAAAACCAAAACACTGGACAAATTCTGAAATTAAGGGATATATCAATTCACCCAGAGTTGGGTATGAATGTATGTGCAAATAGTGCTTTGGAGGTTAAGTCAGGGAGTCAGTAGCCATCATCCTCTGGGGACCATGAATGTCTGTACAACATTTCATTCCAAGCCATGCAATAGTTGTCAAGATATTTCTATCCAGACCAGAGTAGTGGAGTGACCATGTGGCTGGCTAACAGACCATCATGGCTATCCATACAGCAGCTGCTAGCATGGCTAAAAAGCTGTCCAAGAGTGGAGACACAGCAGGATGTCATCTGACTTTAGACAAACAAAACTATGGAAGGGAGGACTGAGCAGAGGCCTGACACCAGCTCCTCAAGCTTAAAACTAACAAGAGGAGCCATTTTCAGAGGTGGGTGTTTCCAAACTTGCAGCCAATCACATGGCTGCCTCAAGATTTCCAAACTCATATCCAAATTTCTGGGACTTTAGAGATTTCCTCCAAACTACTGTAAGCTCACAGACTATCGGAGATTACCCTAACGCCTAACACACCAACTGTTAGTCGTGGCAACAAACTGGCCATCTGTGTTTTCCTACTGCGCTGAAGGAACAAAGTTTCTCAATGAGTACACAGAGGCTGACACACTAGCTTGGCCATAGTAGCAGAAAGCATGTGATTCATCTCAGAAAAACTCTCCATGACTCCATGCATAGCAAGCTTTTCAGGAGAAGTTGATGATTAACCCTTGCCGCTTCCAGCCATTACGCAGCATGATGCCCTCATGTAAACACACCACCTGTAACACAGCCAGAGAGTGCCTGACAGGGTGCCAGACTCACTGTGAGTGTGTGTAAATGTGAGTGCAGCTATTTGTACTCGTGTGTGCCTGGATGCCTGTACGTGGACTGCTTGGACTGGCTCACTGTGTCCATCTATGTGCACGGGGCGGGGCGGGACGGGACGGGGGGGAGGTCTATATGTCAGTGGTGAACAACAGCTGATTAGTGAGAGTGCACATTAGCAGCCGTTAATGCAAAGCACGGCGGGGGGTTAGTGCTCGTAGATGACACTTTGCCCATGCTGTGATGGAACAATGGCGACTGGCTGAGTTTCCTCCTCCGCTCTGTCACAGCATAATCATATTAGTCTTTTCCCAGGATTCCACAAGTGTCCCCTGCAATGAAATTCTACAGCGCATCCGTCCGGCATCGTGCCGAATACACACTCAGAAGTTTTTCTGCTCAGGTTTGTGATGATACACTTAGCAACTTTCCTGAGTAACATTCCCAGCACATGGTGACACACCAAGCCACAGGGTGAAAACGTGCGACTGTTTTCTAGTAACACGCTCTTTCTATGTTTTAAAAAAAAACTTTTTCAGACAACTCCTTTGGGCGTTGTTCTGTGTAATGTGTGTAACCCCTCGATGTGCAGCATAAAAAGTCTCTCTCTGTCTCTCTCTCTCTCTCTCTCTCTCCTGCCCCTGACTTTACCCCGACTCTTTCTCTCTCTTTGTCTGTCCCTCTATCTATGCCCCACTCTTTGGCCCCACAGCTATCAGATTGCAGCGTTTTTCCCCTCCCCTTGTGCAAGCAGATAATTCCACCCATGACCTCTTTGCTACCCAGCTTTCAGGCTACAAACAGTATGAAAACCCATCAAGCACGGCCACAGCTTCAACAGATATTCATGATAGCGACTGTAAAATGTGTGCAACGTGAAAATATTTGTTTCCAATTTACACTCCACTGCTACTTTAAACTTTAGAAACATGCTCAATTCAGCCAGTTGTAGGAATGACCTGCCTGATACTTTTTTTTTAAGTAAAACACTCCCCCTTTCATCTTTTCATAGGCATGCGGTGCACAGAGTTGTACATTTGTTTGCATGCATTCATTTTAAGCGGCTTCAAGATAAGAATGTATTAAAACGTTGTGACTCAGTTGAAAATAAAGAGGCAGGGGTAGCCTCCACTGAGATGAAAACAACTACTGTAATGTTAAAAAAAAAAAAAAAACCCACCAGAAAATGCGCAAAGTATCCATCTCTAAAGTTTGATATGAAAAGAAAATGCAGTGTTCTACAGAGGCCTTTGTAAATGAAAGTCAAAAAGTAAAACCATAAGCAGCCTGTTTGGATGGAGGAGAGAGCACTCTTCATGGTTACGACATGAGCTAAAGCTGGTGGGAATTAGGAAATATTGACATTCACCTCAGCGGTCTCATAACGAGAAAGGTTAATTGCTCTAATTAAAATTAAAAGCTGCTTTTTTTCCAGCATCATCATTTACCCATGGATGTGTTTAGGAAGTGTAATGTGCGCGCTAATGTGTGCCGCCTCTGGCATTTTGCCGAGAGAAGAGTGAGAGTGAAATACTGCAGACCTATTTACATGTTTTATCTGCTGTTAAATAGGAAGCAGGTCTCTTTCACTGTCTCTCTCCCTCTCTGACACATTCACATGCTTTCAGACAAGGCCACATGCATCACATACTGCGACAGGGAAAGTGGAGCAGGTGGGTTTCGTAATGTGTTTTCACAGATGTGATCTCTGCTACGTTCTCTCCTCCGTCTTCTTTCTGCTGCTGAAGACACAGTAGGAAATGGGAATGTCCGCTCAATGTCAATGTCGAGGCAAGCTCGGCTTTGACCTCCCGTGCGCCGGTCGCATCTATCTCATAGCCACTCGCCGCCGATTTAATTCAAAAACCGCACACACACACGTACAGTATATACGCGTCGGCACACACGCAAACTGAAGGTCATTCTTAATGGTCTCTGAAGCCTTTCCTTTCACCATCACCACAAAATCTCTTGAGCCTTTTCTGCCTTCCCACCATTCATCCAATACCCCCCCCCTCCCCTTTACTCCTTATTGTCCCTCAAACAAGAGATCCTCATAAATAGGCATGTGACAGCTGACAAAAGCGGGGGCATCCACAAAGGATACTGTCTCATTTTACACAAAGCTAATGACTAAATAAAGACTACCACTTACGAGTGTGAGAGAAAGAGGCCTCCTTGGAGGGGCGATTAAACAGCTACAGCCTGTCCTCTCATCCCTCACACACGCATCTTCCTGTTCATTTCTTTCATTTCCACCCACTCTTCCTCCTTTCCTCTGTGCCTTTTAGCAGACTGCTGTTTAAGAGTGCACCTGTTCCCAGGACACTTGTTAGCGTTCCACCAGAGGATAAGTCTCCAATCCGAGGCCGCAAGTTCATCTCCATCCATGCAAGGAAATTCCCTTGACAAAGCTGACAAATAACTTTGCTCCGCATGCGTTTGTGTGTGTGTGCCTGAATACTTAACTGAATGCTTTAAAAAGAGGAATTAATCAAATCAATACTGTCTCCATTACATCAGTGATGTTGCAAAAATTCTCTTCCTGCAATTTCACACATTTTCACTAATGCACAAACTGAACTTCTAAACTTTCAATACGATGTGAGAAAATGGTGAAACATGTCCTTCACCACAGCCCAAGGTGAAATCCATGAATGTCTTTTTCCCCGACCAAGAGTTTAAAAACCCAAAGACATGCAATTTACTATTACAGAAGTTTTGAGAATTATAACATGAAAAATGACTGAATTTTTTTAATCCAATAGCGTTGCATAGTTGATGCTATTCTGCCATTCTCAGGATTGTGATGCTACACTGGGCAACTTTTCAGATTAACACCTGAAGCAAAAGGTGATATATCAAGACACAGGGTTACATTTTGCTACATTCAGCTACGCAGACTCATAATGACAAAGGTTAATTGGTCTACATTTCTCTGGGAAAACCTTAAGATATTTATGATCCCATAAGACAACAAAAACCAACAAATATCCACATCAGAGAAGCTGGAACCAGTAAATTAATGACAATCTTTTTGGATCCTTTTCAGTTGATCAGCTAATTGATTAATGTACTAATAGTTTCAGCTGTACTCCATAAATTGCATTACTTTTCATTCCACAGCGGCTCTGCTAATGAGAAATGTTTCAATCCATCTACCTATGAACCCTCTACACTTGGGGACTGGAGTGTATCCCAGCATGCATTGGATGAAATGTGGGATACAACTAGCCAGCCCATCAGGGATGCAGAAAGACAGAACAAACCACTCATATTGAATCACTACATAATTTTAAGCCTCCGGTAAACTCAAGGCCCAACATTTGTAGCATGCAAGCTTTGATAGCATTCATTTTGGAACATTTCACTTATCCTATGAAGTCATACATGAACATGATAGAGCTCTGCAGGGCTTGCAAATCTAGATGCTGAACACCTACTTGCTAGAAGAACATTTACAGTCCGGCTGGTCAGGGCTCCAAGTGCGCTGGAACTCACACAGCTGTAGCCACCCTCCACTCCCTGAGGAGGGTGGCCATCCTTAGAGTGGGGCAGCAGGAGGAGGGATCCATTGGCCAAATACCGCAGGAAGTCACCCCCCTCCAGAGGCAGAGGCTGGCCATCCTGAAGCCAGGTGACATTGAAAGGTGCATCGCTGGCCCCAAGGTTGCAGTCCAGCAAGAGGGGTAAACCTGGCTCCAACACTACATGGCTGGGCCCAGCCCCGCAGCTCAGCTCCACTGAAACAGGCTTTTCTGTGTGGGACAAAGGAAAAAAGTTTGTCAACCAAGCTCTGTACGTACGGCAGTCAACATTGTTCTCTACTTTAGAAAAAGTGTCCATAAATGATCACTTTCTAATCCATTTGAGAGCCAAACTTGTGCAGAACATATTCAGAACTTCACTGCAACCCTCTACAGGAACCCTTTTATTGCTGTATGAACACATTTGCAGCTCAGCTATAAATGTAATATTGCACTTGGTGGTCATTGGTCCAATTATTCATACATCAGTGTCATTTGTCATTTTTGGCTATTTTGGTCTTCATTATCAATTTCAGCCTTCGGCAATTTGTCATTTTATAGCATAACTTCAATAAAATCAATAGTGTTGGCAGCACAGATGGATAGAGGTAGTGCATTCCAGAGGCAGGGTGTTATGGGGACAAAGAGGAGGCTGGAGGAGAAGGAGGAGGAGGAGGAGGTGGAGGAAGAGGAGGAGCTCTGAAAATGAAATGGGTGCGGGGGCCATGAAGGGATTTGTATGTCAGCAGCAGGACATTAAAGTCAGTGAGAAGGAGGGGAAGTCCTGGAGTGAGAGGTTGATGAGTTGGTGTGAAATGAGCAGCAGAGAGCTCCATAAACTGCAGTCAAAGCATATGCTGCTGTTTAACCCCCACAATTTTACCATGCTGTCATTTTTATTCTAAACTGCTTTTAAAGTGATTAGTATTTTATTAAATGTAACATACGAGAGCCTATCCTTCACCCACACGCTTTAACACACTGCTTGCAATTTCATCTCACATCTTTGTGTTGCTCTATCTCACCTACACTGTCAGTAACATTACTGTGTTTTTGCCTCTATCAAACCTTTTGAAAGAGTTACAGTTAGACATGTAGGTACAACTGTGATAAAACAGAGCAAAATATGTCTTCAGTCTACTGCACAGCGAATGATGAACTGCTTGTCTTGAGCGCCATATTAGCACATTTCAATGTAATAATGTCACGTCAATAAAAAATGATTTAGCTTTTGTGACCGAAGCACCTCCACCAATTTAGCAGTTTTGGAGCTTCAGTGAGGGACCACATATTGCTTCGAAAACCTTAATATTTGTATTGTCTGACCTCCAGTATAAACACTCCTGGCTGCCGATTTGCTCTGCGCTCTCAGGTGGAGCCATTACTGCTGTGGCGAAGTCAACACATTCACACCCACAGTGAAAGAGTGAAAGAGACGTCATCCCCTCAATCAGGTGAAGTTACTCTGTCTTAAAGTGGAAGTTCTTCACTCTCAACTCTCCCTAGTTCTGATACAGCCTTTGGGGGGAAAAAAAAAATCATTACAGCGCCGCTTTCGTCCGACCTCCACAGTCTGGGTGTAAAAGTGTCGTGTGGAGTCGCTAATCAAATCCAGCAGGAATTATTCGTTACCTTGTGATTTAAATAGTCACACTCCATTGATTTCTTGCATTGTAATCATTTAATGAAAATTAGAAACACACAACACTGTTAACATGTAGAGATATGTGAAACGATGGCTCACCATTGGCCTGTGTCAGTCTAGCGGAGCCTGCTTGGTGTCGCTGTGCTCGCTGAGGATTTAATGGAAACTTCTAAAAGTATGATAGATTTAATGAGAAATAGGCTTTTACTTTTAGTCACTTCCAAAGTCTCAGCTTGTAGGTGGAGCAGATAACGGCATTGTCCAGAAAAGCTATCTAACCTATTTCCCTTAGTCAACATGTAAAAGGTTCTCCTAGATCTCTTTGACAGATTTCTTGGAAAAAGCACTTAAGAGGAAAATTCCTTTGCACATGTTACAGTGTTACACACAGACTCATTACTGTACCTCTGGAAATAAATAAGAAGTAATAGAATTTAAACTTCCCGTCTATAGTTCAGTTGACAAATCCCTTTGTGAATTCATCTTAGAAACACTAGGAACACACACACACACACACACACACACACACACACACACACACACACACACACAGCGAGGTTCCTTTCTGCTTCTCTTTCTCCGACGGATTAATTAAGTTAATGGGAGATGAATTTTTTTCCTTGATTAAATGAGGCCTGACCCCCCACCATCACATTCTGATGAGGAGGCTGGGTAATGCTGAGAAAGGCTACATAGTGCTGTGGCGCACCCACACACACCCACACACACACCCACACACCTGCCATGGAGACAACATAAACATGCATGAACACACATGTACTCAAACCCCATACAAACAGCGACTCATGCAGGCACACATGTGAAGAACAGCAGAAAACACTCAGAATCTTGTCCGCCAACACACACTGACACAGATCACCTCCACGGCTCCTCTCTTCCTCTCTCCCATTTCAACTAATTAGGTCTCATTAAGTCATTAAAACGTTAGCAGCCATTTCCCAGCTCTCTGCCAATGAATTCACTTGGCGAGAGGTGGGGATCGTTCTGCATTGGGTATGGAAGTCATTACACCTCACAAAACTGGAGTAGAGGTGTGATGAGGAACATGCAAAAAATAAAAAAGAAAGCAGGAAAACACCAATTTTCTTTTAGCAAGGTTTATACATATTAACCTGTGTAAATTGAATTATGTAATAAGATTAAATAAAACATGTCCAACCTAGAAAATTCACTGTAACATTTTCTGAACCAGCATGGCCTACAGTCCTTTCAAAAGGAGGCAATGTAAGCATATCACATATTTCAAGAAGTGGCTATTTCATCTGGGAATAATACACGTTATATCCACACACACATTCACACCAGAAACATGCCCTAGATCTGTGGCCATGCGCCGCACACACACAAAAACACACATATTTAAACGCTAACATGTACGCACACACCCACTACAAACCACACAGATGCATGCACACCCCACAGTAACTTGTGTGTCAGTGTCTCGTGAGGACACAATGTGGTGAAGAGGAAGGATCTGTGAAGTGGCCATTTTGCCATTTTACTGTACAAATGGGGGGGGGGGGGGTAGGACAGGATGCACTCTGGGATATAGTAGCGGTTGTGCGATCTTACTGAGCTGTAGTGAATGGATTGTGGTGGCACTGTGCCAAGCGGTTCATAGCTTACTCTAAGTAGAGAGGGGACAGTGGTTTACAAAGGGGAGAAAAGATGAAAAAAGACTCAGACAACCACAGACAAACACAGAAAAAGAAGAAAGAAAGAAGCAAAAGCAGCACACATAAATGACACAGTGCCCCTTCAGCCAATGACAGGATCCCCAATATTCTGTGAAATTAAATCACATGTTTGATGTACCTTCATACCACTCCTACATATGTATCATGTGGAGAAATGCATAGACTGATTACTGATATGCAGTGAGCCATGAAAGGAAAGGACTGAATGTTTTTCTTCTATTTATTTAACTGCTTCTTCTCTACTGTAACTGGACTCCCTTTTGACCAGCCTCGCAGCCCTTTCCTTTCATCCTCACTGCAGTGGAGGCATGCCCAGGCAACGCATTCATCAGGCAGCCACCACCACACACTTGACCTTTGTGGAGTGCATGTGCAAACGGGCTGGCATTGCTCCGTGCTCACGCAGCGACAGCTTCATCATGGACGGACCTGAATCTCAGGCGGAGGAAGAAAACACAGGACGTGACACTCCTCCAAGAAAACCTATGGTTTGTATTGTATATAAAACCAAAGCTGACATTTCTTGCACTTCAGTGGTGTACTTTTCTGAATAGTGGTGTATTTTTATTTATTTTTCAGTTTATGTTTTGCCTGTGACTGTGGCGCATTTTGCACCTAATCGAGTGTTGTTTCTTATATATGTATTATATTTTATTAGAATTTCATATCACACGGACGTTTTAAAAGTAGTTTGAATTACTTCAGTAGCTTTAGTTAACCAAACAAGATTTCTCCCTCAAGTAGCACTCCTGTTGTTCAATTTCTTCCATTGTGAAGTAATTGGTAGCCTGGACAGCTATGCTTTCAAAGCAGCTTCCCCACCACTGCTGATGTGCCGTCCTGTTCACAATCAAATGCACAAAAAACGGACACAGAAGAGAAACAAAACACACACACACACACACACACACAAAGAAACAGACTTGAAAAACAGAGAAAAGGCTGTGGAAATGGAGAAGGTAGGAGGGCAGTGCTCTCGATACCATCAACACTTACTCTGCTAGTCCATTTCTGTTAATGGATCACCTATTCACAAAACGTGTGGGAGAACAGAAGGAGAAAGAGGAGGAGTAGGAGGAGGAGAGTGACCCAACACAGTGAATATTTCACCCGGCCCAGCTCACTGTCAACAGAGACTGGACACCCCATGACCCGGAGGCCACAGCTCAGGTTTCCACAGCCTCTAAACTGAAGCGATACAATAGCCTACCTCAGGCTTTTCAGGAACTAGAGATACACACAAAGAGGCTCTGCTAAAAGAGTCCAAACATTGGTGCTTTGTGTAATGAACTGAATTTTCTTTTTACCCAATGCTAATGCCCAATTATAAAACATGATGCTATTTGTTGCTGTTTTTATGGAATTTTTGCTGCACTGCGCTGCAACAATTCCAAGACAAATTTCACCTCACTTCAATGTACCCGGCGCAGTCATATTCATGCAGCATGTAATAATCATTCTATAAGAAAAACAAATGCTTGCAGCTTTGTTGCACTGCTTTGAGCTAAATGCTAATGTCAGCATGCTAACAGGCGCTTGACAACAACGCTAACATGCTGATATTTAGCAAATGTGATGCTTACCATATTCTCCATCTTAGTTTATGGTGTTACCAGCTAACAGACAGACAGTTGTGATTGGTTTAAAGAAATGCAAGAAAGGGCATTTTTACGCTACACCAGAATGATAGTGGGTGCAGCCAGACATTTATCCAGCAGGGACACAGCGCTGTGGAGGTCGTCTGATGAGACACCCGGCGTTGCCATCCATAGAACTACACTGCTAGCGTGGCTAAAAACTGGCATATGAGCACAAAAGTGTTGCATGAACAAGTGCCAGGTTGACTGAACGAGGTCGCAAACTTAAAAAGGTGAATGAAGAGGGATGTAAGGTGAAAAATTGAAAGAGAGGACACGAGACAAAGAAAGAGACCGGCAATAACAGAACAAAATAGAGGACTGAACAGTGCAGATAGGATTAGGGCAGCCTTGAGACTCGATTGAAAGAGAGCAGCAAAATGTGATTACCTACACTTTTGTGAAGAGGGACCACTAAAGCACTCAAAAGCAGTGATAACCAGATTGCCTTGTGCCTCCTGCTAGATTGACACAGCTGCAGTGGATAATTGTTAGGAGTCCTGAAGGATGTTGTAGTGTATCATACATGTAGGTAGTGCTGTACTTGGACTAAATACAGCCTGAGTGGACAGGGACAGATGGTCTGATTGATAGCACTGGGCAGTTTCCAGAAGGAAAACTCCACAGTGTGTGCGTGTGTGTGCATGTGCGTGTGTGTGCAAATCCGGATACCACAAACGAAACCTCAAATTAAGCTCAACTAGTGCTCGCCTGCTGTTTCAGGTGGTTTTGTTAGCTAATTCAATTATTTTACATCAATAGCAACATAGTAAAAAAAAGACAGCCCGGCCACTTTCATGTGCGTGTGGCCAAAAACTACCCAGCATGAGAATGAATCGATAGTCAGAAGCCACAGTTGTGATAATCTGAGCAGAGAAGCAGCCAGCGATAAAGCCAGCTGGGAGGTGGGGGCTCTCAGGTTTCGGTATGTAGGTGGAAATGCCTGTGTAATAACAAGAAATGGAAAGTCTCACTGACAGACACACGTCTCTACTGCCTAAATATTTAGGCTTCTTCTCTGGCTTTCCATGTTAACATTGTTCCTTGGGCATTGGGTTCTGTAAAGACGCAATGACAAACATGGTGCACATTCAAGCGTCTTTGCTTTGATGGCAAATTAAAACTCTCTATTTACGAGTTGAGCAATGCTGCATACAGTGGGCTCCACATTTCACTGAACCCACAGTGAGGTTGTGAGTCACTCCACAATCTGAACAGCTGCCGTGTCAGGTGTTAACTGTTCCAGCTGTGTTTCCTCCCATGATGATACAGCGGGTTCTTCTTGCACCCACTCATCTTAACCACAAACACACACACACACTCACTTTCACTGCCAGAAAGCTGATAGAATGAATCAAAGACTGTAGTGTGACTTTTGGGGATTGGAAAGTTGACTGAGGTTACGCACATACTGACAGGGCCGCAAAATGAAGGGCTGCACCGTTTTCTCTGATGGAAAACTGTTTCAAGCTTCTTTAAAAATGAAATATTATTTGGTTGCTCTGCCCTGCAGACCCCTGGGCTCAAGATCAAGTGGCATATTGTTAATGTTTCACTTGAAACCAACAAAATCTACATTATTTCCATCTAATTACCTCCCGATAGCACACGATTGACATTTTAAGATGAAAAAGAAGTTGCCATTTTCTTGATTAATTAATTTTGTTCAATTATTCAACTGGTCACTTGGTCTATGAAATATCAGAGAAGACTAAGAAACCCAGCCATAATTCACATCTGAGAAGGTGCAAACAACGCACTTGGGGCATTTTTGCTTGAAAAACAACTCTTCAATTGTCAAAATAGCTGCTGATTATTTTTCTGATTATCAACCGATTAACTGCTTCAATTCTAAGCAGCACTCAAACTTGCATAATGAAACTGAGATCGTATGTATTTGCCAACCCGCCTTTGAACCTGTCACACTGCACTTCCATGTACAAATCCTCTACTGTCCAACATCTACTAGTTTCAATAATGGAAGCTGCCATGTGTTGCATACGGTAATGAACCACAAACTTGACATTTACACTTACGATCATTAAGATCATACAGTGAGCCTCTTCTCAAAGCCAGTGGAACAACAAATGGCATGAAAGCGTAGAATGAAAAAATAAAAAAGAGGGGCTGTGGTGAGAGGAGCATGGCTCCTGTGTCCCACTGTGTGTACAAGAGGGAGAAAGGGAGCAGAACAGAGAACAGGGGATAGAGAATGTGAGAGGGGGCGTACCACTGCAGTCCCTCATGCCTCCTGCTCTATGTACAGTGCTCATTCATCCCAGTCTGGCTTCCTCCAATCACAGCGCAGCGTTCCTGCATGCAGGGCCTCCCAGCAGCATGGGGCCTCCACATGGCCATATCAAGTGCCAGGCCCACTTGCATGAGTCAACAAAGCGAGCAATAAAACTAACATGGGAGTAACGCGAGAGATCCAAATCAGAATCTGTTCATTCACGCAGCGGCACAGTGAATGTAGAGGAATTTATGTGGGTCACACTGGTGCATGAAAATAGACAACAGGAAGAACAGTCTAAAAACATTCTCCTCTTACTTCAGTCTGCTCTTTGAAGTGAGGCACACATACAATACTGTCTAATGCTCATGTGCAAGGATCAGGGTTGAGCATCTCACACAAGGTCAGGATGATGAATGAGACTGCTATGTGACACTATCTGGCACATGCATTGATGAAGGGCACACCGCACTGAGGGGGCTTCACATATTATGCTCACACTGGGGTGCTCAACAATGACATTTTCCATCACTGATTTGAGAGAGGTGTGCTGTGATCTTTCAGTAATATGCTGCATTTGAATGAGAACTAAAGGGTGTGTGTGTGTCCTCACTGTGAATGACGAGTGCTTAAAAGATTCATAAATGTGTGTATTGTACGATGGTTACACATCCAGGTATGAAAACACACACACTCCACGGCTGCAGTCTGGAGCTTTCTATTGTATGCATGTGAATTTCCTGCACTGCTTTTCCTTCCATAGCATGTACTCATCAATATACCACCATTTTAAAGCTAAACTACAACTCGGGTGTTCAGTATTTTAATGCGTTAATTCACACACTCTTACCTACATGGCCACCTTCAGTGTAACTCCTCAGCTCTCATGTGACCAAGCAGATAGCAGATAGAGGAATGGAAGGAATGTGAATGCAGGATAGTTGACCATGTGAGTGCAGCCAGAACACTGCTTCTCTCTCTCTCTCTCTCTCTCTCTCTCACACACACACACACACACACACACACACACACACACAAAATGATGAAACTACACTGTGAGAATAAAAGCCAAAGTAATGAATACAAACGTGAGTGAGAAATCAAGTTGTACCACGTATAAAGACCTTACAAGTGTATGAAATTGACTTATTAGAGACATACCATCTTGAAAAATCCAAAAGTCCACTGCTATAAGGAGCTGGGTTACTGCCTGCCTTTGATGTTAGGTAACCTCATTTCACAAAATATCGCTGCAGCTTCACTGAGCGGTCTTGTAATGTTTACATGAAGACGATGTTCAAGGGTACCACCACTTCCAATGGAGTTAAGGCTATGGATAGAACAGTGCAGGGATTTAAATGAGGCTATGAGTAGGCCTTGGACTGAGGTCAGTGCTGGCTAAGGAGCCAAGCTTGCTCAGATAATATACTGTACACCACCTTGACTGCAGCTGTGACCCTACTCTGAGCATCATCTCAAATGACATCATGTAAAGTTATCAATTACACTCTATGGCAAACCTCATTGACCCAGCAAGCCGACAGGATGAAATGCACAATCCATCGGAGTTGCAAATCTATTTGTGCTCCTGGGATCAAGGAATTAACAGATAGTAGCATTACCACAGAGCAACGTGCACACATTTGACATCTGTGTGCAACTGAGGAGCACTTCAGTGCAAAGCTGCTTTAGGGAAATATTACTATATATCCTATAGGGCATTCTCTGTAATGTAAATGCTCTGTTGGCATCATCTGCAAAGTTCTACCTTGTAATATTTTTTTTAAAATCTTCTACATGGCTCAGGTGTGAACAGAAGCAGATACATTGTAGTAAAGGCACTCAAGATTACAATGCTCTTACATGTGACATTGTTCACAGTGAGCAAATCACTCACAGAAGAGGTGAAGCTTTACACGCTGCAACATGTAAGATTTCACCCTGAAGAGTGACTTCTACGAGATGTACAAGCTACACTACTTTTGTTTTTTTTAAAAAAAAAAAAAAACATACCATCAAAGCATTGCAACTCTATCTGTCACCCTCCTGTCGTGACTGAAATGAGTCAAAATAGAACTTTTCCATGACTGAGGCCCACATGTGAAACCCAAAAAGCCATGACTTTACCAGATACACAGCCCCAAAAATAGTCTATAGCTGAAATATATATAGAATGATATCACACTGAAAATGAACCGATGAAAAGAAAAACCTCAGGAAAAGGAAGTTTAGGATATCTAAATGTATATGTTTGTTTCATTACCCTATTACATTATCTGACAAAGGCTTTAGACGAAAAAAGGTAATTAAACAATAACCCAATCACTCATTAGCTCACAAGGTAGTCTTGTCAGATAGAGACCGTGCTATTCACGACTAACATAATAAACTCAACACAATAGTTTGAAAATCCCAAGAGAGCACATCATTTGAATTCATAGTCGACAAAATCAAGCTCAAACCTTCGTCTCCTTTCATATAAACACGTCTGTGCTTAAGATTGCCTCTCTAGCAGCATGAATAAGCGCACACAGGGCACCATAAAAATCAACATATTCACTGCACAAATATACCCAGCTGAAACTCAGCCCAGGGCATCTTTAAATAATATGCATCCTAATTTAGCATGGACTCTCTGGGGAGAGGATCAAGATGCACTCACAAATCGCAGCTGACACGCCCACGCTTACACACAAGCAAGCAGGCGCACAGGGTGAATGTACCTCAGTAAACAAAAACACACACACACACATGAAGATACTTAATTTACCCCTAATGTGAGCTATTCTCCACAGGCACTGCTGTCCGGCAAGCTCTGGATTTAAGTCTCACGGGACCTGTGTGTGTGTGTGTGTGTGTGTGTTCACAGAAATACTGAAAGAGTGCAAAGTGTTTGGGCCCAAGCAACGAGAACAACTCAAACATAGTCATTCGAAGTACAATTAACTTCAATAATCATTTAGACAGCAAATAAACGAGAAAAGCAACTCCATGGGGTCATTAAAGTGGTGTGTTCACAAAGAGGAGATGATCTCTTCACCTGTTACGGCACATGGAAGAAGGTCCTCAAATCCCACCTGCACAGGCATATATTCTGGTGCCCTCAGAGCAGCTACACACTGATGTTAGACACATGAGCAGTTACAGTTAAGGCCAATGCAAGCCATCCTACAGACAGCATGCATCCCTCTGCAAATTCCATGTTTAATATTCTGTAGCTGCCACTATACGGGAGGTTGAACAGCTGGCCCTCTGGAGTAGACACAACAAGCTGGAGCTGAACACACTCTAAACATTACAGATGACAGTGGAGTTCAGGAGGAGACATGGACGACAGTTCTTAGGGGACCTAAAGATGGAGACCAACACTGACTCCATCTTCCTGCAGTGGCTAAGGAGTGGCCTGTTTCTGTGGCCCCACTTTGTTCAGTATCCGACAGCTGTATGTTAGTTAGTCTGTACAGTGAGTGCCACAGACCACCCCTTCCGTGTGCATGCATACTTGGCTAAGAAATTGGCTCTGCTTCCACTTTGACACTAAGTATGAAACTGTAGTATGAAGGTTAGCCTCCAAAAATACCACTACATCACTGGTGCACTGACGCCTCATGGACTGGTGCCACCAAAACCAAGACTTTAAAGCCTCTCTTAGCACCAGCATACAGTAACACAAGCCATTTGGTTGCTACCTGCCCAGTAGAAAATGCAGCGTATGAAAGACAAGGTACACAAGTGGCTGAGGAGGCGAATCAAGCATCAACCAAGACAGGCATTTTTTTCAATATTTAGGGGACCAAATCGAGGCCAACAGAGTACAATAAAAATGTGGTTTGAAAGGAGCAAAGGAAAGAGCTCACTGCAGTCCACAGTTGTTGCTCTTTCTACGGCAATTTCAAGCCGCTATAATGACATAAATGTTATAGTTTGTAATCTCACAGGTTTGTGTTCGCGTTTGAATTGTCACACAGTCAATTATTTATTAACACACAAATTTCAGCATTAGGTCTGCTCGGCCTGACGTTTCTCTGGTGTTATTACATAATGGAAGTAAACACGCAAGCAGGAGAATATTGAAAAAAATGTAACTGTGTGTTCGGATGAAATGGCTCTTAAACTTCAGTCAATTCAGTGCAGTATAGGTAAGACTGTCAAGCAGAACGTCAGTCAGTGAAGCAACTTTTGAGACAGTGATATGACCTCGCTGTGCGGCAAACTGAAATGTGTGCATTTTGTGCTCAAACTTTCCTAATAACCTTGTTCAGACTTCTTTTTAAAAAGTGAAACAAAGTTTGTTACACACCACCCTCACTAGATAAATATACTCGCTAGATAGATAGATCAAAATATCCTCAGCTGACACTGTGCCAAGGCGAACATGTAACCCCTTGTGTAACTTTACATCTCCATGATATTTAAGCTCGAGAATGGACTTTGCCCCGAGTACCCTGGTTGCAGTTGACTCAAAAAAAAAACACTTCCCTCCCACCACCATGCCGAACATTGCACAGGGTCACTTCAGCAGTGGGATTCCTACAGGCTAATTTTTTTTCCTTGGGTGTTCAGTCGAAACATTAACTCTGTATGAAACAAGCTGCTGAGATAACCCCGTCTGACTGGGAATATTGGAAGAATAACTGTGTTTTTTTTTTCGTTCGACAGTAAGTCAGGGACTAGATGTTCAGCTGCAGAGTTATCCATCAATTTCAAAATAAAGGAAAGTAATTTAATCCTTGCCAGAGCTGTAATCACACAAAGGTAGTCAAAGGTGAGCGTGAAGCAAGCTAAAAATAAGACATCAACAGTGTGGTGATGTCAATGGGCTGGACTACAGCCTTTACAGATGTGTCAAGAGCATGTGAGCAAATGCAGCTCATTTGGATACCTTTATTTTGAATGAAGATCCACATATATTCACTGTGTTACAATGTGTTCAGTCACTTGTCCAATTTTATTTCTGTTTAATTATAGATTAACTTTACAGCGCAGCACATAAGATGTTCACTACGGTCCACACTGTCACCTTGCCTGTTTAAAGTAACATCGCAAGCACATACAGGGGAAATAAATGAATGTGAAGCACGTTTCTCCTTAATCAAGGCATATCACACTACGCGGTGGCAGTTACATTGCAACAGAACAGTGTGACTGTGTGAGTGTTACGATGGAGAGAGCTGAGAAGCATCGAGCGAGCTCAATCAACACTTACTGGTACAAATCGAAGGACTCTTATGACTCAGAGGAGATGTTACATAGGAGTTACTGTGGACTGTTGGACTGTTAATACAAACGATTTTCATGACAGCATTGACAAATTTGGTGCATCACGGTTAAAAAATCTCATGTGACAGTGCAGCGCCAGTGCTTCATCATGCAACTGTTGCTGTGTTTACAGTTTTCACGTGCATATAAAAAGGCCAAAGGCGCTACAATCATCCCATTCATTTGCTCATAAAGTCTTGCAGGCGTGCAGATGTTTATTTTTTATTATGTGCATTAATAACCGTGTGGACTGCAAACACGCTGTGATGTGTTAAATGAAGCTGACATATTTTCATTTGATCTTTAGAATGGACAAAACAAGCTCTTTGTTTGTGGATGTAGCAAAGGCCCTTGACCTCAAATTCGCCCCACTGGCGCCCGCCAATTCATCCCTGTCCCAGAATCACCCCCAGCCCCCACTATCCAGTCTCAGTTCCCACAACCACCAACACCCACGACATTCATGCTCCACTTTCTATACCCAACAAAACGCACACACGGAGAGAAGTGTGACACATCGAGCCGCCCTCAATGACTGTGTTGCTCACATGTCTTGACTATTTAGTAATAAAACATGATGAAAGTCTAATCTCTTCATCTGATCATAAGGCATGATGCTGCTGTCAGTGTTTTTCGCAGAGCTCATGAATACAAATGTTGCTGCTGCTCTGAAGCAAAACACTTTTCGATGGCAGCTCTTAAATATTTCAGTGGATTTTTGTGTGCTTAATGTTCTTTTAGTGATTTTATAAATGTGTTATTTTATCAGTTCAAAGGCTTTCTAGACAGCGTCCACTTCTAAAAACTGTTTGGCACCAACTTTCAAGGACACATCTCACAGTGTAAATAAATCCATTTCCTCTTCACTCTTATCACAGACAACCACCATCACAATCGCCTTTTACCTGCAAGAGATTTCATCATCTGGATGTGATCGCCCACCGTGTGCCTTTCACTCTCCTGTAAGGAGAATCCCAACAGGAGTAATTCCTTATTCTGTCTCTGCTGGAGACTGTATGGTAATCTAAGTCTGTATAAATTGTATCCTCTGACCTTCTACTGCTATCTCAGTTGGAAGTCATGCAGGCATACCTCCAGTCGCCTTCCTTTAAAGGCCTTTATATGCATAATTGAACAATGAATAATGGAACTTATGTGATAAAATTACAGTGAACCTCAGAGGGGGTGATGTCTACCTGGATGTGCGTACGGTAAGTACTTCAGAGACTCTGATATATTCATTCCACCACACTTGACATGTCACCACCACACCAATCCTTGTTCACAGTCTTCCTTTATTTCTCATCACAGTAACGGCAGCAATCACCGCAGAGCGTGTCATAATATCGAGTTGAAGCAGCAGCAACACTTCGTGCAGGCAATCTCCAGACACAAGAGGAGGATAAAATACTGATGAGTGAGACAAAGGGCAGTGGTAAGCAAAGCTCTGGCTTGTTCTTGCAAGAAAATCTGTGCTTATATATTTGTTACAGAAACAGAGACAACACCCAAAAACAAGATTATAGTACAAGAATGGAAATGAGTGAAAGTAATAGCTTGTGTAGTATTCGCATGGGCTAATCAACCAATACGAGACATCAGCAATAAAATATTACATAAGAAACTGCAGACATGTGTAGGGATGTAGTGCTTCTTCTGCTAACTGTTCTCTAATCAGGACATGTTAAGAATTTGACTGACAGTAAAGTTTAATTCTGCATCAGGGGGCTCTGTTTACATGAAGCACAGCCTGCTTTATATTGTGTGTAAACTCTGGGAGTACTTGGGGGGGGTGGCAATTCAAAGTCGGGCTGCTATGAACAATCACTTGATATCAATCGATAAATGTCCGAAAATTGTGAAATATGCCCGATGTGGTATCTTTAAATTCTGTGTCCAAAATCCCAAGATAATAAGTTCATCATAATACATGACAAACTAAAGCTCACATTTGACAGGCTGGAAGCAGATAGCGCAAAATGACTGAATGGATCATCAGAATAGCTGCTGATTCATTCTCTGTAGCTGCTGGAATTCAGTTTAGTTTTGAGTAATTTCTATATGCTTTCAGCAGTCCTTTTAATCCGACCATTTGCCCAGCCTGGATATGAATGCCACCTCTTGGAGATCTTAATCCAAAGAAAATAAATCTTAATAATCTGTACTGTGTAATCAGTACTCTCTCCCTCTCTCTCTCTCTCTCTCTCTCTCTCTCTCTGATAAATACCAACCTGTTAAGGTGTTTATGTTTCCAACTTCAAACTGTAAGCAGTTCTGAACATATTACCTTCTGTTACTCAGTTGAAAAACAGAATACTACAGCCAGGTGAGAGGGTTTTCTGATGACAGCTGGCTTAATTTCAGCCCCATCCCACTCCCTAAATGTCTATAAAGATAATGTGGGAAAACATACTAATTAGACCATTTTGCTACATCACTCTTTCTCCTGGTACCACCTCTCCTTTACAGCCATGCAGAAATGCTCTGAGATGGGACCCAACATCTTTGCATGCATGCTCTGATGAAAAAAAGTTTTGAGGGGAGGAAGGAAATGCACTTTGTTTTTACTGTGTTATATTGAATTTTTCTGGTCATGAAGAGCATTTAAGTGTCTAACCTCCCCTGATATTCTGCACAGGTCTTTGTCATGTAAATCTTGCAGCCACTCTTTCACCCACTCGTCGCCTGTGTGGGCCGAATTTCCTCTCCAACCAGCACGCTTCAGCCACCAGCAACGTGTGAGGAACACAACTTCCACTGTATATTTTTCACTGTCAGCCCCCCAAAACATTTTCCTTCAACATGATCAGGATCATGCGCAGATAGAGATGACATTAACGTCCTCTTTCCTCAAAATCCCCTCACTGAACTTTCTGCGCCAGTGGCAAACACCAGGCGTCTCATGCGCATACACTATTATTAAATCGTAGAGGGAAAGTTCAGGGTTTATTTTTTTGTTTGTTTGTTTTTTAATTGCCAAAGCAATCAACGCATTTAACACATTTGTGCTTCATGGCGCTCCGCTCTCATTACACGCCACCGCCGAGCCCACATGTCCTCATAATGAGCCACATCCCCTGCTTGATCCGAAACTTCCCCGGTCGGTTCAAAGCCCTCTGGCCGCTCTGTGGCACCATTCGGGGCTGCTCCTTGAGCAATGTGCTGCAACTTTCTAACGCCGAAGCCTTCCGGCGCGTCCCGAGAGAAGCACCACAGACATGAAGTAAGAATACAACCTCAGACGCACCGGAGAGGCCACATGAGGTGAACGCAGAATACGGAGGGGACATTGCACGTACCGTGCAAGGTGCACATTCACCCAGTAGCTCTGTCGTATCTTTTATCACTGCCCACTTATGTTCTGAGTAACTGCACTTTAGTGTAATATGAGTGGCCCGCTGCCTCACACATGCACCCCACTGAAAAACATGCAGATGATTAAAGTGAGCGCTTTACCTTGCTTGGATGAACCACAAAACAGCGAAAGAAGACAGAACAGCCAAATTGTACTCTCCACCGCCATGTACAGCCTTTGATTTCCACCAGTGGGGTAGCAGCGTACGTCTATACAACCAGCTATACCGTTATAGCGACATGCATATGTTGGAATCCGCTATTGTCTCCGCCGGCGCGTAAAGGAGTCCCTGTGAATGTTTAGGTCTCTTTGGTTAACAGTCCCCTGGCCTCCCTAACAATAAGGCTGCATTAGTCGGGGGAGAGCCGTCGTGTCTCTCGGCGCTTCAACGCCATGTTGCGAACGAATGTTAAGTGTGTGTTGGCTGCTGGTCCACACACAAACGCATGGACGCACACACGCGCGCGCGCACTTACGCGCACACGCACGCTCACCAGACACTGGCTGGCTGGCTGGCTGGCTGGCTCGTCGCTGGGGTCCTGAAAAGCTATCGGTGATTCTAACACACCCCTTCTTCCTCCTTTTTGTCCAACTCCATGCCTCTCACTAACACTTGGAAGACTCGTTTAAAGCGGATACGCTGTGGAAACACTTGCAGTACCAAATTTCTCTAAATATATTTTACCCCAGGCGCCCTCTCTTTCTGTCTGGAATGATGAATTCGTTAATGCTTCGTTTTCTGCTGGGGCGACACGAAGTGTGGAGCATGGTCTGGCTACGCGGTCATCTGTAATGACTGCAAATGTGTTGCCCTGAATGAACCCCAATGTTGGAGACACTCATTATGTTTATGAGCACTCAGCCGTCCTGATACACGTGTTTCAGTGAAAGCCGTATGCTCTAATCAGGCTAAACCTACACTCTCTCATTCATATGATTACATCAATATATCTTAGTGTGGTTTTAGTTTTCTTCAATGTGTGCCTGTGAGCATGCACCTTGGTTTATGCGCATGCACGGACGCGTATGCATGCATGCATAAATGCTTGTGTATAATAAAGCAGGTCTGGGAAAAAAAAAATGGAGAGTAGGAGAGGCACATGTGCTCCCTGTGCAAGAACAGGCAAGAGGAGGAGGAGGTGGTGGTGGGGACGAGGGGGGTGGCGCTGGTGGTGTGCATCCCAATCAATCAACCAGCTCGCCTCCTGCACTGAGTGCTGAGGGACCCACTGACTTTTGCACATAGCGGGAGCCAGCTGGAGCCCAGCCTTCCCACAGCAGACAAAGACTCGCCTCGTGCAGCACTCTCAGCATCACTGATACCAGCAGCATTCCCACATTCACCAGCATGCGAGGAGAGAGCAAGAGAGGGAAACACAAAGGGTTTACAACCAGTCAGATATACAGCTGTCTACATAAATTTCAAAGCTGCTACTTGTTACACAGTAATGAACAAAACTGTTGTTCTTTGAAGTCCCAAAGTGCCGTCCACTTTCTGATGTGACATCTAACTATAAATTGCTTTCTAGGATGAAAACAACGCCTATTAAAAATCATTATGGAGTCATCTTGCATCATTTAGTGTTTTAGTGAAACATTTGTGCTTTCAAATACAGCCTCCCTTTGCTTTTCCAAAGTGTAAGTGCTTTTTTTTTATCTTGCCTACAACATAGAGAAGAAAGACAGGCAATGATAAAAGGATGCAATGAAGGAGTTCCCATTGGTAATAACATCTTGTCCAGCCAGATTTCTCATCTGAGCATATTCATTTAATACTGATTTGAGATTGAGTTGAGCTGATGAAATGAAATGGGATGGATGCATTTCCCAGGTGTCTGATTAAAGCAACTGTCTGGGCCATCGGATTATGTGATTGCATTGGAAAACTAATAGCATTGCTGGGTCCTCTGTGATTGTGGTCAAGCTGTAATTTCCCTGCTTCTCCTTTTTCCTCTCCAGCTCCCATGAAATAATGAACACAAACTACCAGCTGCTCGCAATTCACTCTACAAAAGCACTATGATCTGAATGCACAAACTATCTGTAAGGAATAGCTTTAGTTCATAAAATGTTGACACCTCACTATTTGCTGGAGTTTTGGCAGTGAGCCAGACAAGCAGAAGAGAGAAGACTTGTGTCCCGTCACAACCACAAAAGCTGATCCTGTGGAGGGTACGACCTGCTCTGAGCTATGTTCTTAATTATGAGTAACCTGATTCCCTTAAACCACAATCCAACTGAACATGCTGCAGCAACAGTTGAAACCCCATCTGCAATTTGTTACCCTCGACAGACATGGCTAGCCATGCACTCTGGTTGATATGTATTATAAGATTGGTGGCTCTGTGACTGAGCATTGGTCTCTCATTATGACCATATTTAAAGCAGTTCTGTACAAGATAAAAACAATGTGCTCTAGGAATTACAGGATGTTGTTCCAGCAGGCACAGCTTTCTTTTCACAGTCAAAGAAGGAAAGCCAGGAGAGCCAAAGATGGAGCAAGCCAATTGCTGAGAAAATTATTTACACATTTGATGGTCTGCCCACTGAGACCAATTAGGATGGTAAACTTGTCTGGCTTGAGTCAAACAGCAAGAGGTTTTAGTAGTTTCTCTTGGCATTAAGAGATAGGTTTGTGTTGCTGTTTTTCTTTGAGAACAAATTAGATTTTTTTTAGTACAGACAATACTGTAATTGGTTGGCGAGGAGCTGAGCAACTCTGCTGCAGTCCAGAAAATGTCCATCTTAGTAACTCTTGCATTCTTGGTGAGATGAAAGGCTTTTGTTAAAATAACTGCATGGCATGAGATTAAACACACTTGTTTGCAGTGTACTTATGTTGCTTCCAAAATATTCTTGAAGCAACTGAAGGAATGCAATCTGCCTTTTATCAACACTCTGTCATGCTTGTTGAGATTGTATTTTTAATGCCAACTATTCTGTAAAAGACATACAAATATATCTGTTGATGTTTCCGGACACATTATGTGTGATTTCCTTCAATCATCAGGTGTTTTGGGTTTATCAGCATCATACACCCTCCTCCAGACAACCCAGCTGAGGCTGATCAGACCTCAGCTTGTGTCCAGATGGCTAGCTTTGTACTTGCTCCACTGTTTTCCTTTCTTGAGCCACAGCCACCTCAAGGTTCTCCCTGCCGCATCTATGGTGTCCTGACTGCTCTCCACCTGTATCCCTCAACACCCAATATGCTGCAGGCTCCAGGATCACGCTGCAAAGCCCATGCATTCAATTTCAACCAGGAATTCCTTTGCTCTTGACTGCATACACCAACCAGAACTCTGTACTTGGTGGGTTTCCTCATCTCGTCCAAGCAATCTTCCCAGGGGACTGCCTGGAGGATTCAACCACACGAACAATATCGGCTCTCAAGGTGGAGTTTGTGCTGAGGGAACTTTAGCTGTTTCTTCATATCTACCGACAGCTGCCCCAACGGAGGGTCCTGGCTGCTCCCAAGGTGGCAGTCTGCCTTGAAGGCTGGGACTGCTTGCTCCATTCATCTCTGGCGTTTTCTGCAGTTATCTTCAGGACTTACTCATGATGCCAACTGTATTGCACCGATCTTTTAGCCTTCAGGCCGCAACTTAAGATATGCTCTGGGGATCAATGTTTGGAGTACAGCAGGCATGTTGATATCTAAGCTTTGCCTCATCTGTGAAGATTTGATGGGCTGGGAAACGTGTTGTGCACTGTCTAGACAAGGAACTTGATCCAGCGGGGCTCAGCTTTTGACAGTTCAGCCAATGTCACCTTCCTCTCTGGCGCATTGTCCCACCTTGTCCAGGTGCCCTGCTGCCCTGCTGCCACCATCCTGCATGACCTCTCCTCCTCTATCGCTGCTTTCACCTCCCTCTGAGCCAGCCAGCTCTTCTCCTTCTCTTTGGCATTGTCAGTTTTGAGAGGTTGAAAAGATCCCCTGCTGTGCCTCGAGTCACCGCTCCCAGCGGCTTACTTTGGTGCAGTCTTGACTCTGAGTATTGAACTACTTCCAATACTTTCCACTTTCTCCCAGTCCTCATCTCGATTGCAGCTTTAGCCATCATCGGGTCAGTCAACTTCATGTACTGCAACACCTCCCTAGTTCTTGCCATCTTAAATTTGTCCTTCTAGGATCTGAGCTGAAGCTGCAGCTTGTTGTTATATCCATAGAGTGCAATACTGCTCAGACTTCTAGGCAGCCTCAGCCATCCTCAGAGGGGAGAACTTTTTTTCCTCTCCCGGGCCTCAACTGTCGAAACTGCCACAATGTACACCAGAAGTGGCCACAGGATTTGGGGCAGAATACCCTGCTAGTAAAGCCTTGTTTCAAACTTTTCTGACAATCCAGACCAGTCCGCTGCTCTCAGCCAACTCTCCAGATCAATACAGGTGTTTCAGATGGACGATGTGTAGCTCAGGGTCGTGGCAAACACCTGCCAAGGCTTTTTAGGGGCTTTTCTGTCATGGCGGGGATAGCAACATTTCCACCATTGAAGCAGAAGGCATCATCCACTTTTCCACTCTTCAGCACCAGCGATCTAGACTTGGCTGGTTTGAACACCATCAGTTTCTCCAGCCTCTGCTTTATCAATGGACAACCTGGTACCAAATCTGTTGGACTGATTTCATCTTGGGCCCTCTGCTCTCTGGCTCAGAGCAGATTTTATGAGAATGGTCATGGCCAAGGAAAACAAATCACTAAGACAGCGCACCCTGTGATTTTCCCCACTTTGATACTTTGCCAGCCTGACGTTACTGCTCCAGAGGAGACTCATCCAGAGGTTGGAATAGTCAGCAATGACATTTTGGATGCTGATGGCCACATGATGCTTTGCCTGTGTGATCTGAAACAGTGTTTGTGACATGGAAGCCATAAAAGCTGTAAAAAAATAAAATTGAATTAGTACTGTATGTAAAAACTTGTTTTTAAGAGACACAATATTATTGCATGTAATGCAACCAATTATGTACACTATACAATTTTTCTACCAATTGCATGGCACTAAGAGACACCAAATAGGGAGTCCTCCAACTAAACCAAATAATAAGCTTTTCTGGTATATTTTAAGCAAATAGCACATTATGTGGGCTGTCTATTGATGAAAAGAACTCATACGATATGCTTAGTGGTACATTGCAGCCATTGTTAGAAGACATTATAAGTGAAGTACCATGAATGAATCAAGTCTGTAGATGCCATTAGATGAGTGAGTTTTTCTGTAAGGAATACTGCATTTTAAATAAATGTTGAAATTAATTTCATTATGAGATTTGTCAGCCACTCTGCTGTGCAAGGATTATAAGTGTTCATATGTCAAAATGGCATTAAATCTGTTAAATAAATGGTCGCAGGATCATTAGAAAATCTTTTTAACTGAGTCATTCAGTTTTTTTTAGCCTTTATTTGAAACGTATTTATGATTATGTATTCTTTTGACCAAAATAGCATTTCAGTGATTTAAAACACTCACTTTCATTACTGTCATTCTTCCAGCGGTTGGTCCCACTGTTTGAGATTCAGTGTGGATAATATGGTAATCAGTGTGACTGTGTGGCAGTCAGTCACTGCAACAATTACAGCCCCAGTGAAATATGTAAATGACGCTTAGCTGCAATTCTGTTTCTTTGGTTACAGTATTATTTGGCCTCTTGATTAGTGAACGTTTCCATGTCAAGCAGTAAGAAAACTAAACTCCAGTTTTCTCTTGTATTTTTCTATTGAGCTTTGATTATCAATGTCAGTTGTAAAGGCTATAAGCTAACAGCAAGACAAAATAATGACCAAATCACGAATGCAGCCTCAAAGGTAGGCTTTTAAGAAAGTAGTCTACAAGTAATAGGAGTTCTAACCTTGTTAGAAATCAAATATGTATTTATTATTTTCTTTTAGTGTCCCTGTCTTTAGGCTAAGTGTTCCAGTCTTGAGCGGGGGTGCCCAAACTTTTTCCTTGGGGGGCCAAAACTAAAACTTTTGTCTTGTATTGTGCTGGTAGGATGCAAAATGGTACTAGGACCCAGAGTCCCCATAACTGCCTGACATCCTGTGGAAAGCGTCCCTCTGCCATCCATGCTCAGATTATGAAACATAATTACTAATTAGGGAACCATTGAAGAGCAATTTTACATCACAAAATAAAAAAGCATAAAAAGCGATTTATATTTAAACTTTTTCAAATAATTATTTATTTCACTAGAAACATCTGGCGAGTCAGATGGAACCTTATGGCAGGCCAACTTCGGTCCTTGGGCCCCACTTTGGGCCCTCCTGGTCTTGAGACTGTGAGGTTTGTGTATTTGAATGCTGAGTACAGTGGCCTCTGTGGTGGCTGTCTTTCATCTTCTTCAAGGTCAGAGACACACAGCTCCATCTGACAGCAGAGCGTCTCCTGAAAAGGTAAGGAAATACTATAGGCTGGCTGACAGACAGATAGAACAGTGCCCCCAGCTGGAGGTGGTAAGGAGTCACTGAATCAGGCCCAGACACCAGCATTGGCTCAAAGCCTCGCTGGGAGCAATGTTGATCGGAATGCTGAACAATCCGAGCGCACAAAGGAAGATGTTTCCTACATACTGACAGAAGAGTGGTACTTTACTGCAACTTTCTTTTTTCTTTTCTCTGTAACTTGAGAATCAACCAACCATTCTGTTGACAAAAAAATAATAATAATCATATCTGTGCTCCATTTCCAGCTGGGTTTAAGCAACTACTGTGAATGTTTAGTGAACAAACACAGTATGCCACGGTCCATGGTTCATGTTTGGATATGTAAATGAGGTTGGTGTATGATTGCCTTGCCACAATGTTATTCCACCTCCTTCCGCTGGAGGGGTGCCCTCCACATGCTTGGTCTGGAGGAAAGCGTCTCCATAGAAATCACAACAACGGTGGCACATGGGGTAGGGGTTGACTGGGCAAATGGTTTTTCTTTTGGAGGACAATGACACGAGGGTGCACTGGTGCTGGGCTGCAATTGAGAGCATCAAGCAGAGATATTGAGTGTTGAACAACAGACACTTAATTTCACCTCATTTAAACTGTACTTACACACCCAGTGATGAAGATAAATAAACGTATTCGTGTATTCAGTACGAAACAAGTGGAGTAACGTGTGTGCCATGCTCCTGTGCGAGTGCCGATGTAGTGCCTTTATGAAATTTTAACTGAAAACAAAGTTTAACTTTCTTTCCTAACGATAACGGAAATCTGGATGACGAACAAAGATCATTAACAAATAATGAGCTCTTTACTCAATTTAAATATGCAATCTTGTAAATCATTTAGAATTATCTTGGATAACTGCCAAGAGAGGAAGCCGAGAAGGAATTTTCACTGATCCAAAGCAAACGTTCAGCTCCAAAAAAAAAACAAAACAAGACGCTGCGTATCTCTGCCTCTGATGTTCAATAGGTGTCGATGCTAAGATGTCAGTCCCATCCCTCACCCTTCATTTCCTCTCTTCTCTTCTTTTTTCCTCCCTCCCACTCTCATTCTCTCACTGTCTTACTCAACACTTAATATCCTGCCTTCTATCTACATCCCATCCAGGATAATGACAAAGCACGCAGCAAAGAGGACCCAGAAAAAAAAGTCATTGTGTTGCATCAATGCCGTGTTGGGAAAGCTCATGGGGGAAATCTGACTTTCCCATTCTAATCTATGCAGAGTGAAGCACTGTTGGTGAGCTGGAGTGGGAGGGAGATGGTGGGCTCTGTTAATAGAGAATAGGGCCATTACTGCCTGAAAGAAGCAGCCCTTGTCCTAATTAGCTTTTAAAGTAGATTGTGAATCAGAATCTCAGTTGAAGATTGCGAGGTGTCGAAGAAAAGAGCTCATCTCAATGGTCCTGTCAATGGTGGCCTTGTTTGGTGTAGAGACGAGTGAGGCAGAATGAGAGATGGAGTGAGAAAGACAGACAAAGAGGCAAGATAGAGAGACCACTTAGAGCCAACTCTACTGTAGATTTCTCTTATGCCACGGTGGCCTTAGAACTAACTGTCAGAAGTTTGTCCAGACTAAAACTCTTCTTGATGAATATTAATGAAGAGACGAGGAAAAATGAGAGATTGGTAGGAGTGACAGTGTGAAGTGAGGGGAGAAGGGCCAGCTTTAGCAGCTTTCCATGGCCAGCAGCAGATGATAACAGTTGATAAAAATGTCAGTTTTTATCATATATTAATTCATAGGGACACATCGGATGAAAATTCAACCATTCATTTAATCAAACAATTATTAATACTTTTCTTACTTGTTTGTCTTTTCACTGTAATCAGCTCCATCAATTACTAGCTTACTTCTATATAGCATACAGCTTAGAAAAAAGACTTCCAGGATGTCTTTCAGCATGCAGGTGCGTTGTTAAAACGCACACACACACACACTGCTACTGCAGTCCAGACACTGATATATGTCAGCGAAATCCTTGTACATCAAACTTGACACTTAACACAATTCCTGCAGACTGTCATCAGAGTACGATTTCTTTGTTAAAATGTGAAGTGAACGCAACGATTACATTAAGAATAGTTAGATATCATTTGTGATTTGCATTAAAAGACTGAATATGATGAAAAGCCCTTTATCTATTGTCTTTAAATGGGCTAGTCAATATCTAAAATGAAATCTTTGGTGCGAGCTTGCCATGAGCTTCTACTCTCAGCAGCCACATTTTCACATTTTGTTTGTTGTTCGTTTCAAGTATTACTGATTATAGCTTGGGCAGAGTACTCTGCTGTTAGCTATTGATTTTTGTTTTTACTTTGTAAAGACTGAGAACACTTAAATGTCTCCCCGCCTTGATTATTTATTTATCAATTTATTTATTTCATGTAAGTTATTCTGGTAAGTAGCCTAAATATCAACGTCCTATCATCTCGTCACTGTTTTCATAATAAAATCTGTATGTCCTTAATACACAATCTCAGACAAACTTAACGTTTCTGCCAATTCTTTTTATATATTCGCCATTTCAAGGGCTGACATACTTTTTCAAAGAAGTAATGAAAGCATTTAGAATTTAAGAAATTATTAAGAGGCTATTCAGTTGCAATTTTACTACATTTAGAGAAAAAATGCCTTACTGGCAAAATCAATACTATGATAGCTGAATGACAATGAGCTAAGACATTATCCTTATTGTGTAATATTACAAACATATTGCTATTCAGTTTTATTGACACATGAACATTATCTCTGAGTTTCTACCAAACAGATGACAGTGAGCAAATTGCTTTGCTCCGGCTCAGCTGCTGAGTGGCGACAGAACGTGGGTGATGGAAAATTTAAATTGACATTACAGCAGGTTGCCTTGTCTTGCTTTATAACTACAGCCGTGCCAATCTCTTTGTACCAATTAACTTAAAGTACAGAAAGTATCCATGATGGAGAATAAGGTTGCTGAGAGCCAACCACAATCCAAATTGCCTGAGTAGGGGCACCTGTGTGGGGGCACCTTGCAGTTACACTTGATTTCATCATGCGAGTCAGTTATTCCCATGAGAATCGCTTCATTAATTGGTACTTTTTAGTGGAGCAGAGAAAATGATGGCTTCATGTGAGCAATGTGAATCCTCTGTTTCAGGTCTATACTCATCTGGACATGCATGGAATGAATAAAACCTACATAGCTTCAAAAAAAACAAAAGAAGAAAACAACTCTGAGAGCGCGGGTGGTATATCATCTTATTTACAAAGACAACAAAATTATAGGATGTGACTAATGTCTGTAATTTATGTCCTTTGTTTTACTTGTTGTTGTGAAGCACTTTCTGTTGTTAGGGTTAGGACTTACTGTGGTTCTACAAGCTTCTGCAGAAACAAGAACCATAACTAATTACTTTGTCAAACCTAATTAAACAATTACAATCACTGAAATCTAAATTTTGAGTGCAGATACACCCTGTCTATTACAATAGTATATAATGTCATTCGGTAAGGCGAGAATAACTTCTAAACATAGCTGCAAAATACAGCTGGGGTAAAGAAATGTGACAACCATCTCAATAATGGTTAAAACTATAAGTACCAAGATAAACCACCGTGTTCTGAACAGACACATTACCAACACTGACAAAAAGTAACATTTGTATTTTGGAACATAAAACAGCAAACTGAGCAAACGTCTTCAGCATGCATGATGGGAAAGAACAGGACATGGACACAAGCAGGAAAGTCACACAGACATTGGAAATTATGCCACAGAGCTGTCCCCACAGCAGACTCACACCACTGGCCTCTTTTACCACCTTTACAACAATCATGGCAAACAGTAAAGAAAGAGTCTGCAGAGGAAAGCGACACAGCACAGTCGAGTGATCGAAACAAGCCCAGACTCAAACGTTGGGTTATTATGTTTGCAGCTATAGCTGAAGTGTTTTCTTTACACCTTTTCATATTTTATACATAAATATGTCTTTTTTCATTTCATACTTATCAGAAAATTTGCACAAGGATTTGAAATAAAAGATGAAAAATAATCAAATATGAGCATATCAGCGCTATTACGGATGGCAGCATTTCGAAGTCATCATTTAAAAAGTAATGTGTGGAATGATTCAGGATATAATATTCTCTACGACAAATCAAATCATCAGATATATGTCAGAAACCAGCAAGCAGGTCAAGATAGAGGGCAGTACAGTAAACAACATATTGTGATATCTAATATTATCAGATTATTAGTGAGAGCTCAAGTGGTGTAATCAATGAAAGCCAGTGGGCCTTGACATTATTGATTCAAAGTCAGGAAAGAGTTTTCTATTCATCCTCTCTGAGGAAACTCTCATGGCTGACCTGATACTGCAAATGTGTGAGTGTGGCAACAAAGAATGTACCACAGGTTCATTCAATCTGCCAACCACATGACGAAAAGGGTCCTTTTTAGTTAACCAAGCACAAGATCAAGTGTGTTTACTGTCAAAAGAGTGTTTCCTGTAGCATCAACCAAGTTACACTTTTCATCCAGTTTCTCACTGAAGTGAAACAGCAACCCCCGCTGGAGAGCTGGAGTCAACTTTGTATTTAGGTCAGAAACAAAATCAAGTCTCACACTCAAGTTTAAGGAGCTGATTTGACTGCATATATTAGACAGCTGCCTGGCCTATTCTGTAACTGAACCGGGGTTACCATATACTTCTAATACTGCTGCTACTCTGAATACAACTTACAATATACACTTTACATATTGTGTATGCATTTTACTCCTGTTATTTATTCCCATTTAAGCCCTCTTATTTATGTCTGCAAAGCAGGTACACAGTTTGTCAACAGCACAACTGCCAAGTTGCAGTTTGGATGTGTGACAGCATCACTCAGATGAGCTGTAGATGCACGCTGTCTGTCATACGCAACACTGTCAGAGAAAAGCTCAGCTGTGAGGCTGGTAGTTGAACGCCACACGGTTTACTTCGGTCGGTGAGTCAGATTCAGCACCATGGACAGAGAGCTGAACGGTGATTGGGTCACAGCACAACGTCAAGGATTAGAGTAAAGTGCCTATTGGTCGGAATCAAAGTGACAGCGGGCTCGAGCGCGGTGATTGGTCGAGAATCAGGCTAGATAGGATTTATAGCCGTGGTCGTACTGTACAGAAGAAAGTATTATAATAGTGTAATAGTTTCTTTGCAGACTTCGTTGCATTCGCAGTGCTGCTCTGTTGAACACACATCTGACGCGTCCTCTGCAGACTGTGCGCTTCATACACACACACACACGGCGGCTGCTTGGAGGAGGTAAGCAGATTATGTGTCCTCTGAAATCCGTAGTTCCTGACCATGATCATGGCCGGCTCTGTGTGAAAACATACTATCTCCGCACACATGCACCGAATAACGCTGCCTTCGTTTCATCCAACGGACTGCAGCTTGCATGTGATTGTAACAGGCGTGTGGGTGTGTGTGTGTGTGTGTGTGTGTGTGTGTGTGTGTGCACCGGATCTACTGGTGTGTATGCGTGCGTGCGTGCGTGTGACCATTTTCTGGTGGCTTCACTAAAACCGGAAGGATTCAGTCGTTAAAATCTTATCAGCAGCACTGTCGGTGCCTGGAGGGCTCACACATTAAATCCCCCTGCAGAACGTGTCGACGCTCACTTCATAGCACCTTCTGTTAAACGCCTTCTTCCTGTAAAGTATGTCGTTCTGGTAATAGTCCAATAATCTCCGCTCCCACACCTGTGAAATGCATATGAAAGTAACTGGAAATGGCCACATAGGCTGTAGAAATGAATCAGCACCAACAGCCAAGTCCTAACCTCCAGTTTCTCCGTATTTGACAGGCTCAAGAGACTGAAGGAGGAGGAATCTGAGCAGAGACACACTTCATCCACATGGCAGGTCAGTTATTATCAAGTCATATAAACTGTTTACAACCCGTTCAGATCTCAGTGTATATATACCCGTTTACACCTCTACACAGCGCAGTAGTAGGAGTTTATTATTTTCCTACGTCTTTACATGCCGTTTAACCATTACAGTAATTATATATTTACATGCATATCTGTCACCTGTTCTTATTATGTCTGCATTTACCACATTACAGCACAACCTGTTATTATTACATTTTGCTATTACTCACCTGTCTCCCACAAAATTTTATTCTCTATAAAATGATATTCCATATTTCAGCTGCTGCGCTATTTTATGTCTTACATTGTAATGAGATGTTGTTCTGGGATTTTTCTTTATACATATTTTTTATGTGTACCTGTAAGAGCACGGCTAGAGGGATGTGACAATAAAGAACTTGTAACTTGAAGACTTGAAGCCATATGCAAACTAAATGCTGTGAAACTGTGTCTCAGAGCCCAACTTCCCCCCACTGCCGGGATTCATCCCACTCAAGCCATGCTTCTACCAGGACTTTGACGAGATCCCTGAACAGCACCGCAGCATGTGCAAGAAAATGTACCACCTGTGGATGTGTGAGTGCCTCAAAGTGCTGTTGTATTGTTGTCAGAGTGGAACGTGACCTTATCCTCGCATCAGGCTACTGCAGGCTGACTTTTCTGCAGAGGCTACCCGAGTTCAATACGTCCGAAGTTTCCTCGAGGTCCCATAAACAGACTTCTCCTCTTTTGTTAACTCATGTTAAGAAGTATGTGACAGAAGGGCAATGGTTTACAAGGGTCCCTTTGGTCCAAAAATATTTCTTTAATTATTTTATTGGCTGTTACCCTGACTGGTTTATTTGCTAATGAGTCAGAGCGCTGACCAGATGGCCTTGGTTTGAGCAGAGCAGTTAACATTGAAATTGTGTTCAACAATTTTTGCCAGAGGCACTTTAATCAAAGTTTATTACACCATAAACAAGCAGCACAATGATGTTTGTGATATTGCCCTGGTCTGGAAACTCCCTGCCTGTCCATGAAGGCATGCAACATTTACATAGCTGCAATGACTCTAACGCAGCAATGAGGAGGAAGACAATGAGCCAATTAACAGTAAAGTAATGTGAAAAATAGAGAAAACAAAGGTGAAGCTAAGCGGTCAATGCATGTCTGCAACTGATTTTGCCAAATGAAACAAGTCCACACTTCCTCCCCACTCTAATAATACCTGCTGCAAAGCACGGCCTGATTTTCATTGTGTTTGCAGCAAACAAACAACAAAACAAAAGATGTTTTCCAGTCATTTCTGTGAAATACGTATTGAAACTGTCTATAATTGCGACTAAACCCTTTTCTTTCTACAGGTATCTTCTTTTCCACTAAATGATGAGCAGGTATTCAAAGTCTCAATCTGCTTTTGGTTTTGCTATTATTTCTTTCCCTCCGTAGCAATTTTCTGTATCTGTCTTTCTTGCGGTGTGATTTGCCATACGCAGCAAGGTGCGGGTATGGAATGAACATTGCTTTTTATAGTTGAGTGCTATTCAATTTGTAAATGTTTTAAAATTGATTAATTTTTTTCTCATTTCATGTGAGAAAACCACTCAAAGTCGACAGCTTTTTTCCTCTGTCGTGTATGAAACCGTTCCTCAATAGCTGTCATGTTGCAGCTGTGTTTGGCCTCATAATTCTCTTGTAAAGCACCCAGCATTTTCTCTATAGACCGACATTTGAAGCTGATTGGCCTTCTCTGCTAGTTTAGAGGAGAAAGATGGGACCAAAATGCAGAGCTCCAATTAGAACGAAGTGCAACTTAAGTGAGGAGTACTGTAGCCTCATAATATGACTGAAAATTAATTGAAAAGGACGCCCGCAAAAAGGCTATTCAGGGAACACATGCCATCTTGTGAGTCAAGCATTGCAATTACATATGTCACATCATGTTAATGTGGCTGCCTTCATATCCACTTTCCAGTCTTTTCTGTGCATGTGCATGTCCGTGTACTTGTGCCCAACAGATACTTTGCATTAGATAGATACAGTATGTCTGTTTTGGTCTTACAGTGAATAGCGCCACTCTTGCGGTGAATCTCGTTGGCTGCTTTGCGTGGATGTTTGGTGGAGGTGGTGTGACTAACTTTGGACTGGCTATCATCTGGCTCCTCATGTTCACTCCCTGCTCTTACGTTTGTTGGTTCAGGCCCATCTACAAGGCCTTCAAGTAAGTCAAATATGACGTATGAGTAACTCATTATACGGTCGTGTTTGTGTAGCTGTGTGGTTTTGGCACAGTAGTTGAAAAGTATAAACAACATAGTATTAACATGTAATGAAAAGCACCTACACTGTAATACTATTGAACTAATGTGTTATATAGCAATATACATACGGTTTGTAGGAATGAAGAGACAATAACTGTGTATCATATACAATATAATCTATAATATGTTATCAAGTAACATTGAATGAGAGACAGTGAACTGTAACTATGATAACAGTACCTTGTGTAGCCTTTTGATGAGGCTTTTAAGGTTTGGCCTCCCCTGAACGTGCCCATGCTAATGATATGTGTTTGAGTTCAACTCGGGAGATCAGAGGACTGTGAGAGATCACAGGAAATTTTATGTGACTGAGGAACTGGCTCCACATATTTTTTCTCTTTTGTTGAATCATTTTCATTGCTCTGTTTTGTCTATAGTTAATCTACAGCACACATAAGATACACTCATCTAGCAGAGTGGTCCATTGTGGATGGTGGTTTTAACATAAGTTTGCTTCCATCGTTATAAAGTGTTGAGCGGCAGCAGAGATTAATGATCCAACCTATCCATTTGGAGACAGGGGGGCACCCAGAGCATCCCCTCTCTCCCTCCACTAGAGGGCAGTCCAATTAAAATGACTGCTACAAGAAATATTTTCTTAAATAATTCCTTTATCTTCTATGCTTAGGCGTGGACAGCTGAGGCGTTGTCTAGTACAGTCGATGATACTCTGATGCAAAATGTGGGTCTTGGTGAGGATCAAGGCATCATCACATAGAAGCACGTAACCAACAGGAGTGTCACACAGTTGTAGATGAGGACAGCTGCTGCCACACTCTGGGGAGGGTGCTGGCACAGCCTGGCTGCCCCTCAATGCCTGGGCTGACAAAGCCCTGGTACTGTGGACCGACCAAAGAACCACAGCAGGCCCACAGTCCAGCACAGTCCTCTGACAAGGCCAGAGTCTGAGCTGTTGTTCCTACAGAATTACTCCTCATGGTGCAGAGTGGGGACAAACTGCATTAGATTTATAGATAAGATGAATAACATCACTCAAGATGTAACATGCAAAATGGTGGTGATACATTTTCTATGCATGTGTAAATATTTCTTGGTCTTTATGTTTTTCCTCAGGAGTGACAGCTCCTTCAACTTCATGCTGTTCTTTTTTGTGTTCATGGCCCAAGTTGGCATCAGCATCATCCAAAGCATCGGCATCCCTGGATGGGGAGTATGGTAAGAGTCAGAGCTTTTAGTCACAATATTCAGAATATGGAGAGCATAAGATTCAGAACCTGATTCTTTTATTTGCATGTCAATCTGTCATTCAAATAATTTCTTTTCCTGTTGAGTCCTTGAAAAATAAATCACACTTTTGAAGGATTTGGTGAGATTTGCTCACATAAAAAAGTTTGATGTTAATTATGTCAAAGGCAACTCTTTATCTTGTAATGCTACATCTAGCCATATTCATTCATGTGAAAAGAAGAATGAAGAAAGAAACTTAATTCTCAAGCAAATTTCAGTGCAGTGAGGTAAAGACAAGAGCCAGAAAGTCCAACTCAAGCAACACAAGTGAACATAAAGAGTCAGAAGTTTGAATGGAACGTTTTGAGCTCAGGCAGTCAGTCCAGGCAGGTAGTATTTTTTTAAAGACCTTGTTCGCTGCTTTCGTTACATTGACAGTGATGGAACATCAGAAATTGGCCTGATATAACTTTCATGATAGTCCTGTTATTAGATTTTAAGAGGCTGTTAAAGAGATCCTCAAAATGTCACCTGACTCTGGCTGATGATCAGAAATGAATATTATTACAGTCCCCATAAAGTTTATAAATGCCACCATGTGCAATTGGACATCCTCATGTATGAGCTGTAAAACTTTTAAACTTTATATCAAAGCACTTAAAGTCCACAAAATCACTGGTATTTAACATCCAGATGTTTGGCAGTGGTGTCATGACAGTCCAGTAACAGATAATTGCGGTTCATGTTGTGTTCGTCTAAAGTTAATCACATTTTTTGATGAAATTTTGTTAATGGTCATCTGTGTCTTTTCCAGCGGTTGGTTGGCTACCATCTCCTTCTTCAGCTATAATATTCTCATTGCGCTGATCATGTTGGTCCCTACGATCATGTTCACTGCGGTGGCCTCACTGTCCTTCATTGCCCTCACCAGGGTAAGGGTTTTGTCCTATATATAGGACAAGTCTATCTACGGTCCCCTCTATAGAGAGGACTGTAGACAGACAATCTATTTGAATCTGTTTGCCGTCATTGTCTCTAACTGTCTTTAGCCAGAAGACACAGATTATCTGTTTCATTGTTGTAGAAAATATTGTTACAGGCCTTAATCACTCCAGCATTGTTAGACTTACAATTATAAATGCCAGAATTCCATTGAGTCCTTTGCTGTACCTACAACACTGTCTTCTCTAAACAGACTTACTTATAAAGGATTATAGCTGCTTAAGTCTTGAACTCTACATGATAACATTAACTAACATCATTAAAACCACTTACCTTCCGCACATGAAGACTTCTTGGTCATAACTGTTGATTCCACCTTGTCTGCAGATCCATAATTTCTACCGTGGCAGTGGGGCCAGCATGTCCAAAGCTCAGGAAGAATGGACCACGGGAGCCTGGAAGAACCCTCATGTCCAGGCAGCAGCCCAGCAGGCCGCCATGGGGGCAGCTGCAGGAGCCATGCAGGATCAGTACTCCAGCCCGCAATACAACGATAACCAGATGTAGCCTCTTTAAGACAGAGGTGTCTAAGAAATGATGTGACAGTTATGCCAAAGCTTGACCAACAGGGTGAGGAAGATTTGACCATTTCCTACAGTATTGTTGATTATTAAGTGAAACTGTAAGTGACACCTGCATATTTAACATATTTAGTTTTTACATTCTGGTCAAATTGCTGATTTAGAAGCAGAATTGTCATTGATTTCGAGCAGTTCCATCATCTGGAAAACAAAGAGCTCTGAACATCTTTGGGAAGCTGGTTTTCACCTTCCTGTATTAAAGGGCATGCTGGTTATTTGTAGTGTTTTATATTACTTCATGTGTTTTGTTTTCTGTTTTCGAGGTTGAAATGAAACTAGTCTTGAATGTGCATTACTTTAGTGGCTCCATGAGAGCTGTGTGCTAATATACTCTTTGTGTTGACCTGCAGGTCTAGCAATTTTTACAAAGAAAGGCAAAAAGATCTTTTTTTTCCCTTCAAAAATACAATCTTCGACTTTAGTTGTGGTGGAGATTAACTTATTTAGTGTTATCTTATTTAAAGGGACAGTTCACCCCAAATCAAAAATCCTCTTCCCTGTAGTGCTGCATATACATTCAGTTCTGGAGGTATTGACTGTGCAGGTGTTTGTCCTCTCTCGAGTATAATGGAACTAGATGCGCACTTCGCTCTGCGCAGTGATACAGTTTGGCGGGTGTAGTTTGGTAGAAAGAAAACATTTCCAAAATGAAACTGCTTACGACAGGTTCAGTGGATTATCTTGAGTAACGGGGTCATGATTCCTGGAAAGAGACATTGCTGTTGTGTTTTCACATGTATTTTTTTGGTCATCTACTTCCATTATATTTGAGAGAATGCAGATGTGTTTAATGTCTTTGGAATTCGGAAACTCCACCAAAACAATCTAGGTGAATAAACAGCACTACAGACAAGAGGAAAAAGATGTGTTTTTGATTTTGAGGCGAACTGTCCCTCTAATTTATTAACCAATGCTCTACTAGAATGATCAATTGGTTTGGTTGTAAAGTTGCTTTAGTGTTCTTGCATTTTAAATTCTGTTAAATTGAAACCAAAGGTTGAATGTAATAGTGTAACCTTATTTCAAACTGTGCTACTTTATGTGACCTCAGCAAAATGTCATCATATTTTTATGCAGTTCATCAATGATTGCACTGTGAAATGAAAGGCTGTTGTAGCCTCTGCTGACAGGAAGTCTGCCAGCATTACAATAACAACCCGTATTATCACAAGACTTCAGCTGGATTTACACAGAAACAAAAAATGTAAACTTACTTGAAGCTTCCTCTCGACACGTCTACCTTACACTTCGTAATTTCTATGCAAAAAAAAAAAAAAAAAGACAAGTGAATATGTGACCCATGTGCTGTAGTCAACTCTAGTTTTTCAGACACGTGACCGTTTTGTACTGAATGTCACCTTAGCATGTGCTGTTGTACAAACCATGTCAAATGCAGTGTTGAAAAGGCAACTTTTCTCCTGCTGTGTGGCCATTTGACCACAGGGAGGCGCTGATGGTTTGAGTATGAAATAAAAAGGTTCCAACATGTACAGATTACCTTCATTCATCCTTCACAGATCATAGTCTGCATTTATGGTTGGCCCTTCCATTTCCTGCTTCTCTCTTGTTCTCTGTCCGTCTTCCTTTGTGTCTCTCCCTCCCCTCTGCCCTCTCATCCTCCCTCCTCCATCACACAGAATGAGGGCTGTGGAAATCAAGGAGGAGTATGGAAATCGCACACACCGATTCATAGCAACAAATATCAAATAGAGTGTTATTTTGTGTGCACTATTTTAGCAGTAATCTGCATGGCACTGACACAGTTACACATAGCGTATGGTCACTGGGAGTGGATGCCTATGTCGGAGACCTGATGGGTGCAAAGCATCTCTGTGGGAGCAGGCAGGGGGTTAGAAACATCGGTCAAAGACACCTCAAGGACAGCCGCTAGTGAATGGCTGATCACTCTCTCCTCCCACCAAGCTGGGTTTTATAGTTTCTCTCTGACCTCTGGTTACCATATTTTACTGCTGATCCCATATCCAATGAGGAATATTGGTTAAAAGACAACAACATGAAATATGTCTTGCTTATATTTCTTCAAGTATTTGGAGAATACAGCAGCAATCTCCACATTTTCTTACCATGCAGCTCTAAACTGTGTTTATATATGAGGGTACAATCCATGCATTTTAGCTTCCTGACAATTACAACCTTGGGCTGAAATCAAGAATTTTACAGTATTAAAATAAAGGCCTGAGATGAGCTACTACATGTAATCTCCACAGATTGCAAAAAGATAATTATATTATTCTTCTACAGTTATTCTATCTTTGCATGAAGCCTCTTTGTTTCTTCTTCATGAGTTATACTTGCCCCATTTAATCAAGACATTGTACTCAATCATTAAAATGTGATTTGAAATAGTTTCCAATACATTACACATAGCAAATGGTAGTTCAGCCACATTTAAACACTGTTAAAATGGGAAATTAAAAATAGGAAGCACACTCTTTGCCTTCAGGTGGTAGTATTGGTTCTTTATGGCTGTCGACCAGTCACACTGACTGTCCACCGGGGGCACTATGTGACTTCTATTTTTCCTCCTAGTGATCTATTTATAAAGTCTGTACCAGTGCATGAGAAATCTGAGATAGTTAGAGTGACGGATACTACTTGCCTGACAAGAAATTGTATTTTTTTTAACATGAGGGCAAACACAATTTCTCCCTTGACATCCTGTGAGCAGGTGACCATCATGGATTAGATTCAAAATACACTTTAAATGGATTTATCTGTGGATGTGCTCTTGCCTACCGTCTGCCTTTCCCTGTGTTGTGAGAGTGATAGAATTACTCTGCGGAGAGGGGGATGAAATTATACAGCGATATAGACACCCAGAGGACCCACCAGCAGCCACCAACAAACACTGTAATTGCTATACATATGGAAATCTCTTGTGACAAGTGGTGACAGCAAAGACTTCAGGTAAACAGGACTGGCTGTCATTGATTCATAACAAATCGAGACTGTACAAATGCTTTATCCTTTTAAAATTCAATTCTGCCCCCTTGTAAAACATGGGTGGAAAAACATCCGACTCTGCCTCTGATCATTTCATTCTGGCTCCTACACAAAAAAATGCAGATCTGACCCAAATTCCAACTGTGTCTTAACATGGGTTTACTGTGGGCAGTTGGTTGTTTCAGCCGTACGACAACCAGAGGGCTGGATTTTAACTTGTGATTCCAACACAAGCCAACATACTCATAGCCCCTACCTGTGTTAGGAGTGCTGCAGTGGCTTGTTTGTGGCTCTCTTTTTTTGGTAAAGGGGGAGACATTTGAGAGTAAAGAAAGCAATAGTCTTACCCCACTTTAAACAACATTTCTAAACCTCATCACTTTAACAAACAGCAGCTTTTATCTTGTTAGCATCCAACAACTGAGTCTTTCACATAAGCGCATGACTATTAGCTGCAGCAGAAACAAGCTGTAAACACAACACTTGTTAGCAAATAATTGCTTATTAATACATCCAGCAGATATGGAGCAACATTAGCATTAATTTGGAGTCGTGTTTATGGCCACCTGATGAATGTAAGACCAATATTTACTTTGCCTTTTGCTCTGTTTTTGGTCTACACTAACTCCAGAGGGAAATGGTTCTTCAGCTGCTAAATACTCGACTATGTTCAACAGCTAGTTGCTAACTGTATCTGCTCAGTGGGTAGCCTAGAGGGTTAGCTTTTTTTCTTTTTTAGAGCTTTTTCAGTGAAAATACAGCAGCTGCCTGCTGTGTCTGGACGGTGAAACAAAGCAATAAAGTTGCGCACCTCAAAAACAGTGAGCTGAAAGACTCTGAAACGTTATGGCTGAGCAACAATTCTGTGTATATGTCACTACAATGGACCTTTTTCACTTATAAAATATTGATTATCGCAGACCTAGGTCACCAACTTAAGACAATGCAGTTGAATTTTGGATGGTGGATTTTGTGAATGTGACTTTTGATGCTACTTTTTTTTTTTTTTTTTTTTTTGCTTCTTCATTATCAATCATACCAACATGAGAGAACAGTGAGGATGGAAGCAGGAAGGAGGAGGTGAGGTCCACATAAAGGCCACTGTATGACCCAAGTTGACAGAGCACAGAGGGCCTTTTTGTTTCATTTCTCAGGAGAGATGGAGATAGAGTGCCCTTTCATGCTGTTAAACACACGCACATACACGCACATTACTGTCTGGACAACGGTGTACAGATGTGGTTTCTTCCACTCACACAGGCATGCATTTATGTTTGCGTATCGCACACAGATATACTCATGCACATGGAGCTGGGGTCCCACCACTCAACAAGTCTATATAAACTGTTCTCTGAGGTCACACACCCGCTCAGACAACCTGTGGGTAAAATCTGACAAAGCTGAGATGAGGAAGAAGGTAAGACGTGCTCTCCCCTAAACATGGTAATTCAGATAGAGTTAGAAACACAGCTGATTCACCAGCCATTTTGCCATTCGCTGTAGGCTACCCGTTAAGACTTGCCTATTTGGGTCTAGGGGAGATAAAGTTAACAAGGTCTAATAATGAGCACATGACAAGAATCCAAAACAAAGGTTTGCACTGAATTTCCCAAATGACTTAAAGAAACAAACTGGAATCGATGTTTGGGAGTCATTTACCAGTGCCTCTGTGAATATGCGGCTGCAGCCTGAGATTCTATAAATTTGGCAGTTTGAGATCAAGCTGGCATAAAATAAAACAAAGTAAAAACTAACAGGGAGGAAAAATGTTCACAATCATCCATTTGTATTTCCCTAAAGTGGTTGCTGTTACTGTAATTATGGCCCTTAAGGCTGGTGCACCCCCCCAAAAAGAGAATTAAAAAACCCTCTCCTGACTGCTGACTGATCAGACTAGATGTCATTTGTAACAGCAACTATTTACTAGGATCATCAACTCAACAGTTTGCTGTGATACTTGAAATACTTACATGCATCAGACTGTTGAAAGGTAAAGGAACATGCCAAATGGTGAAAAAAAGCAGCGTCACTTAGGATTTTACAGCTTTGTGGTTGTGAATATAGCTTAACTTTGAATTGTGTTACAAATTTTATTTAGAAAACACACACATAAATCCAGTCCCAGCTGGACGTATTGATTTCTACAATAATACATGATTGCAGTACAACGCTGAAAATAAATAGGTGTTCATGTTAACCTTAACAGTTGAGCACTTTGGGAAATATGCTTGATATGATTTCTTGTCGACTGTCAGAGGAGATCAATACTGCTCTCATTTCTATCTGCTAAATTCAACCAGTTAGCTTAGCTTAGCAACAGGAAACAGTTAGCCTGGCTCTGTTCAAAGGTAACATCTGCCTATCAGCACCCCTAAAACTCACTAATTAACATAATATATCTTGTCTGTTTAATTTGTTCAAACACTGAAGCAACAGGGGTTATGTGTCGACTACTGGCTGACACAGTGACTGTCTGGAGTCTCTGCTGGTTGCCTGATAACCTGATGGTGACGTGACTTGACATGACTGCTCCAGGCCAATGAACAGTCATGATTTTATTACTTTTGGAGAGAGGAAGGCTGGCTGCTTACCCATAATTCCTGTATTTAAACTACGCTAAGATAACTAGCTGCAGGTTGTAGCCTCATATCTATTGGACAGATATGAAAGTAGTATTGATCTCCTCTTCTAACTCCCCAAAGAAAGCGAATAAGTGTATTTCCTACATGTCAAACTATCCCTTTAAGAGCAAAGCGACTTCTGACTTTGTCCTGACTGCACCCTTGTTGTATTTCGAAAGACTCTGATATTTGTGTTGACACAAATTCAATCAAATACAGCAGCTCCCAAAAGCTATTGGCACCATGCAACAAACATTCCCACCCTAGATCATCTTTACATGTAGATGATGAGAGGAATCAGAGCATCCAGCCAGCTACTAAGGAGGGGTCACCCAGCTGTCTGGAGCGGGGCCATGTTAGTCAGCTACAGCAAGGGAGTGCTGCTGCCACCAGCCTGTGAAATCACCGATGTGATGATGGGAGTCGTCCCCCTGACAGCACAGGAAACGGTGACAGTGGAGGTTGGAGAATGAGTCTGGTGAAATATGGGCCTGTCAGAGGGGAGAGAGGCAGAGCACAGCGGAGCAGGGCCGTCGCTCCCCGTGGCTGACTTCATCATTGACACTCCCCATGGAGCCAGTGGAGGGGTGGGATGGTGGGTGGGGGACCCGATTAAGGCTGGAAGCCTATCTTCCCTCCACAAGATCTCCTCATTTGTTCCAATTGCCTGGGACTATAAACACGAACATCCCAACTTCAATTTCTGCCTTTCAAGGAAGGAAAGCCTTAATGAGAATTTATTGCCCTGTTGTTGTAACCGTGTGGACTCCTAGGGATGCCGGAGGAACTGTCCATTTGCATACTCCTTAAAATTGATGAGTGGGGAAAGTGAGGGAACTAAGTTGTAAGAAAGAGTGCTTTTTCTTTTTCTTTTTTTTTTTTTTTTTTGAGCCGACACCAAATACAAGCCAGATGTTTCAGTGATGAGGCAGGCGGTATTTAGGCAGGCAGTGCACTCGAGTGTGTCTTGTGTCTATGACACAAGCTGCTTCTTTGCCTCGTATAACGCCCATCGCTTTCGATGTGGAGTGTTAACACAAGAAGTGAAATGTTTGTTAACTCAGATATATATGGTAGAGTCGGCTCTGCATTAAGTGTGTGCAGGATGAGCTATTATCGAAACAAATGAGCCAGCAACTGCAGCTGCATGTAAATCAGAGCACTGTTTTTCCCTTCACTATTCAAATGTCTTCAGCCATTCACTATCTCCCAGCCAGTGGTTTCCTCATCTGCCTCTATTCTTCTTTTACAAAGCCAGTCTTTCCTCTTACCTTTCCCATGCAGCAATGTGTTTATCCCTACGGAAATGAAGATTTCTTCACATCTTTATTCATTTAATTAGGTCGCAAAGCAGTGCTAGAGCCAGAAGATGAATTACCTGTGGCCTTGATATTGTGCCACCGAATCTCTACACAGTAGGCTCTGCAGAAATTAGACCTCAAGTCTGGAGGTGGGCTTTTTGGCAATGTCAGCTCACAGACTAGTCCCTATTCTCTCTTTCCACTAAATTCAATTATCCTCACATAAACCTGCTGGAGTGAAAAATGGAGGTCTCAAGTCATGTCTTTTAGCCCTGTCTCATTGTAAGCCAGCTGGTCAAATTAGGGTGGTTTGGTGGCGTGGTTTGAGTCTTTGTCAATAGTTGGTCTTTTCATTGATATGGGGGAAAGCCTAAGAAATGTGTATGAAAATACTGTAACTGTGCTGGACAAAGAGGATGTAAGTAAGCTGAGCACTCTGCTCTCGAAGGACATGTATATAAGATATGTATGTATGTATGTATGTATGTATGTATAAAAGATTACATGTATGACTCTTGCAAATTACCATCGACAATACAAAGCTGCCTGAGAGCTATAGTCCAACACTACTAAATAAAGATGTATGCATTCAGGAAAAAACTTAATTAAGATTGTGCACGTGCTACATGTGGATAATCAAGGCAAAGCATCCCAAACTAAAAAGTCTGATTAAAAGCAAATAATTATTCTAAGTTGAGCACAAACACGGCCTCATGATGTGACCTCGCCGTGAACTAATAATATACACACTGTGGCTCAATGGGACAGGTGTGGGGAGGGTGCTCTCAGGGAGAGCAAATTACTGAAGCTGAATGTCGTCACCTTGTCATCAGTGTCACCACAAACTTATGATTATGTGCCGTATGAGTGAAATAAATGTCAGATCAACTAAAGTATCGGCTGCACAGGGGAGGAAAAAAAGGAGGAAGAGAAAATAGGAGATTGGAGCAGCAATGACATTTTGTCATTTTCAAAGTGAAGGACAAGATTACAAGAGAACTGGGAGGACATGTTTGTTTTATTTATTCACTTCATTTATTTCATTCAATTAATTATTTGGTGCCATTTTCACAACTCGCCCTAAGGTGCTGCTTAGGCTACACTGTGATCCTGGCTTAGCAAGGATGTGATGGATGTTGAAGAGAGACAGAGCAGTCTCAGTAGATGATGATAGGTCAAAGTTGTCATCACAGGCATAACAGCCTCCACAATCTGCCTGCATTCATCACAGATCCCCAGGGTTCCACCTCTTTCAGCTCTATCACTGTGCAGGCAGCACAGCTGTAACAGCCCACTGTCATCCTGCTTCAGCGGCAAAGCCAGACATTTAAGCCAAAGGCCATTCACGATATCCGGCCCTCATTTGGCCGTGACTGACAACTTCAAACCCTGAAAAAGGTGTTTCCTCGTGTTTTTCCGTTTTCAACATGGCTTACGTTACCGTGGGGGGTTTGTGTATTCAATGACGTCTCGCCACGGAGAATGCTGGAAGATCTAATCAGTCCTGCTTCACTTGATCTGTTTCCTCAATGAGGTTGCAAGCTTGCAGCTGCAAAATGCTTGTTGCTTTACATAGGCTGCCTTGTAAAGTAATTGCAGCTTCTAAGGGGATATATTTGTCTTGGGGCCTTTTATACCTCTCCCTATAGTTCTTCTGCTTATTGGCGATCAGACATAACATTTTGCTGCCCAAAGCGGAGCATTTACATATGTAATGGGTTAGCTGTTATCATGGGGTAACCTCATCTGTGTAGAGGCTTTCCTTTTCTCAGGATGCCACTACCACATGTTCCTTTGATCAGGCGCCAGCATGTTTGCAGAGCACTGATGGAAGGGACCTGCAACATTCAAGAAGAATTACTCTTGAATCAGGAAGAGCATTAACACTGCACATCAGCTGATCAGTATCAGATGACTCTTACAAATAATGGCATAATCTGACAAATTATTCTGACCACATATACAAAAACTTTCTCCTGCTACACGCAGCTATTGGTGCTAATTCGTCCCCTCAGTCTCCTCCTGTTCTAGTTTCTCACTACCGTGCTTTCATTGGCATCTCTCGCATTGTGCATCATGTATATTCCATATCTCAGTGATACAGTATGTGTCTGCTGGATTTTGTTATGTACACCCCTTGGGATATTTTTATGTGCTCCACTCAGAATCTCACACTGTTTGGATTCACTTGGGAAACACCCTCTAGCACATTTCTGATAAATACAATTGCATATTCATTTGTAGCAAGAAATGGTCCTAAATCATTTACGAAACGCAAATGCTTTGACAGCCATTGCAGACACTGCTGTTGGGAATGTGCTGCAGTATGTCCTTTTCATTACCAATAACAAGAACATGAAGCCAGCACTATAAAGAGGCTCCTGGTGGACATTGTGCATTACAGCCTATACCCTGCAGAGGAATATAATGCTTCATTTAAGCTACTTAACCAGCAGCTGCATGAGAATACATGGAAGCAAAAACAGGCATGCTTATGAAAAATGGATGTAAAACAAAATCTGTCCATTCCTTTTGGAAAAGCAATACCTCTAAGTAAAACAATTCATTGCATCATTTGGCTTCTCTCTCCCTCATTTGGAGTTAACCATCTCTCTCTCTATATATATATATATTTCTCTCACTCCCTCACACACACACACACACAATTAAACACAGACACACACAGACACATTTAAATAGACATATACAGTCAAAGTCGAGTACATGTCAGCACGTACTGCTGCAGCACTTTCACAAACAGCATAATGTGGCATAGAGAGCTGGAATGGGGTGATTTTGTGTGAACTGCCTGAACAAACAGCCCATACCAAGAGGAAGTCCCATCACGGGGGTCAGGGTTTTGTTAGCACAGACCAAATATGAGAGAGAGACCAGTGTATCAAAACAACCAGACAATGGATTCTCATTCTTCTGGGAGACAGGAAATATTTCTGTGAGGAAAGTCTGTGTGTTTTCCAAACAGCCACCTTATTTCACAAATGAAACTAACTGTTTCCTGCAGTTTATTAGGTACGAGCACAATCGAATGTAATCAAATACCATGGTCCTGCAATAAATGTTATTCTTGTGAAGCTTTTCAGATCCAGTTGGTGAATTTTTAGAGAACTGATTAACCTTTGTTGTCATCTTTCAGGCTGTTGGCAAAATAATCTCACTCCAAGGTCCATTAGTAACTGCCCCAGGGCTTTCAATCATATCACATGACCTTGCTCAGCAGATAAAGTTGGCCAAGCTTTCGAGGAATTAGATGTCAAATGTCTATCTTTTGAACATATTAAGGACTTCTCGTTCATGTAGGCTTAAAAGCTGAGTTTCAAAGTTCATTTTTATCTTCATATCTATTGATCCTTATTATGATTTATTCTATTTTCGGTAGGTTTTAAGGGTCCAACCCCTATATTATGGTACTATATTATACTGTAGCAAATGTGGGTCATGCCTTCACCATAGTAAGATTCGTAATTTTGTGACCAGGTCTTGTCCAAAACTGGCAATGTTGAGTCTGTGTTATGGGAGTGTTGGATTACTGTAGCAGTGCCCTCCGTAGTACAGTGTGAAGTCTCTATTCCTCAATTAAAGTGCACATTAATGTGTAAACATGTAAATGCGGACAAAATGCCAAAATGCATAAAAAGCTACTTTTTGAAATACCACCGGGTATACTTGGAGGACCCCTACAAAGACTCAGCTGTGCCACATTCATGCCGCTAGATCATGGACTCTGCTACCAGTTAATGTTGCCATGCTTCCAGTCAGTTATTTACCACTTTCACTATTCTGCATCTAGTTATTGTTGTCTGTTTTCCGAGACTAATCCTATTTCTCCTCTCCCTGCAGTTCCATCTGCTTTGCTTTGGTCCCCGTCTACCAACCCTTCGTTTCGTCTGCCTTGCTCCCCTGCCTCAGACCGCAGCTCAGCTCAGCAAACCCCCAGATTCCACTCTGGACCTGCTTGGCTCTGCTATCCGTTCCTTTGCAATTAAAATACTTCAAATCTCATACCTGAGTCGGTGTGTCTTTGTCTGCACTTGGGTTCAACAGTTAGCCCCTTAACAATTTGATAACATTATGAGCTCCTCTGTCACTGCAGCATGGTGTTGTGTTCCATCTAATGACTGGTCATGCATGATGTGACTGGTTTCTGTTTGCCGCCGTAAGAAGTCAGATGAAATGTCCAATGTTCATTGGCAACAAAAAACTTTCTGAAGAGAGTGAACTTGTAGAAATGAATGGATCTTTGTCTCTCTGGAGACAGTGTGTGTAAATGATAGAAATATGATCCAATCAGATTATTTTTCAGGATGTCTTCACACATCTCAACATGCCAGATTATGGAAATTCAACTACAACTTGAAAACTGATTTATTCACAACACCAGTGCATCTCGTATGCAGAGTGCTTTCTTCTGTGTTTGTAAATGTCAGATTGCCTAAATCATACATGAGGAAATAACATACAGAACCCAAGAAAATACCCTAATGCATTAAACATATCACACCAAATCATTTATAAAGGGGGATGATTTCACAAACTTGTCACACAGCATTTCCTTTGAATCTACTGATAAATATTCTGTGTAAACGTACAGATGTGCACTCATGTGAAGCTCATTGATCCATTGATGTAAGACTGGTGCATAGCATTCATATTTCATGACATGCACACAGCAAATGTGTAAATGTATTTATTGTATATGACATTTTTGACAGGCGATCACCGTTAGAAAAATACAAATTTCATCACCACATGTCAAAGATGCTGTATAACTGTCACCTACTCTTGCTGTCATTCCACTGAATGTCAGAATCATGTGTTGTCGCATTTTTTCAGTGAGAATACAGTATGATCATGTGCTACCAAAGTAAAATGCAGATCAAATCAAAGAACTGACTATTTACAGTAAAATATGAAGGACTTGTGTGCTATGGGCAATAAACTGTATTCTGGGCAAGGCATATTCTGCATTAAAACCAATCAGTTAAAAAGACAAGTTCAAATAAAATTTGAGCCAAATTTAAGTAAAACAAACTAATTTTGGTGCACTGTCATTGTTTGATCAGTACATAGAGATGAGATTGTTGAATTTAACTAAGTTTAACAGAAATCACATTTATAATCCTTAAGATTTTTATGTCGCCAAAACCAATTTTGATACAATTTATGGTCAGCACAAATGCCATTCAGTGTATTTACAATCAGTAATTACCTCTCCCTATCATGGTTCTAATTGTCAGAGGTGGGGTCCGCCAGACCTGCTATGGATTAAAATCGCTGTATTTAGGTACGGCAAATTCAGCACAGCAGATCAGTTTTAAACATCGCAAGGATTAATGAAACAAGAAGGCCCAGTCACAGTGAGCTTTTGATGAGGAGCTGCAGGCTGCACAACTACAGCCTCTCAGCAATGTAACCAACTCCTGTTACTGTGCCCCGCTGTTGTGTGGAAAACTACTGGCCCTGTGTTCAGCATGAATGAATTTTCATTTTGTTTAAGTCTTTATTAAAATGTGAATTTGTTTGGTTGTACTGCAAAAACAGATATGGCAGTTGCTCTTGTACTGTAATGCTGCTGACAAAGTATCTGCTGGAGCCTTGTTGTGATATAGTATTAAACCAACCAAGAGTGAAATCTTAAGGATTATAACTGTAAGTCTTTTGGAATATTACCATGTTATTCTTGCATCCCAGATTGTGTCTTCTTCGATATATTCAATAGATTTGAGGGTTTTAGCAATGTGCTGCAACAGAGTGGTTGGAGGCCAAAGTGAAACACTGCAGGACTTTCCAATGGAAACAAACACTTAACAGGAAACAACAGCTCACTCAGTTGGAGAGGTAGGTAGAGACGGCTCTCTGACGCTCTGCATTATAATACTAAGTCTGTAGCACTTAATTTCACAAATTACAGTAACAGGTCAAACTGAATAAACAAAATACAATCAGTTACAATAAAATAATCTCCATCATTGAAGTCATGCATCAGTGGAATATTTGTATGTACATTCTTCAAAAGGTGACATAGATGACCTATGTGCCATCTGACCAGTGTTGGTAGTTGAAGAAGAGACCCCAAGACAGTGTAAACATACAGCTTACATACTGCGAGTCTTGTTTTCTGGAAAGCACGCTTTTCTGCCAGTTGAGCTTCCTGTTCCTGTTTTACTGAAATAAGAAAGGACAAATGGGGACACAATACGAATATGCAAGGAGTAAGAGGAGTACAGCTCCCAGTACTGACAGTCTGTCTCTATCTTGACTAATAATTTGATGGAGTTGGCAAACGCAGATATGACCTGCTGTCTTCTTTTTGCTGTTAACACAACATTAAACAGGATGTGCCCAGAGAATCACAGTATCTGCCTAATCCACTGAGGCAATGAAGAGGAGAAATAAAAACAAAAAAACCAACACATTGTAGTTCTTCTGAGTCACTGGGCACCTCTGTCTGTCCCCACACTGCATGGATGAATGCATCTGGGAAGACTTTCTCCCTTAATTTTATTTGTTGGATTGCAGCTGAACCCTGACTTGTCTGGAACCACTCATTTCAGCACTGGCGCAGTTTCACGCTTTATTTATAATTCAAACGGAGCCACTCTGCCGGGGGTGTGCAAGGTTTTTGTTGTGTGTAGATACAGCAAACACATCTTTTGAAAGTCATTGATCTGTCCTAACTTTAACCAAACCGGACTGGTAGCGCTGGAACATGACAAATGTAGTTGGTAGGACAATATTATAACACAGATTGCAGGGTTATGAACTGATTCATTACTGGGATATCATTGTGCAATATGCGTTATGCAACTGTGCGTGTGCATGTGTGTTAGTGTGCGAGTCTACTTTAAACCCCCCACATTCTTCTCAGTGCCAGTGGAATCCTTGTTTGCCATGGGCCCAGCATACCAGGACAGCAAAAAGCATCAGAGACAAACAACATCAACAATGAACCAACAACAAATGGATTCCATTCACATTTCAATGGAATAGCAATCAGGGTCACTCTAGCGTGGCAGCCTTCCAGTGCCTGATCAAGACCTGTAAAATAAACAGACAGCAAATAAGGCTTTTGTCAGAGGAAGTGTAATACTCCAGACTCAGTGAAGACTTTCAATGTAATATGTGATGCGATACATAATGAGTGATTAGACTGGGCTCAAGCAATACAACTGCTGATATAAAGTTAGAAGTATCTTGGCTCTGTGAATTACAAAACTCTTCATGTATATCCACAATGGCATTCATGTGAATTTTTTTTTTTTTTTTCAGTTTTTACAGGAGCTTAATGTTCACTCTGTACATACCAAAATTACACAAACCATCTCTTTTTTTTTCTGGTTACCAAACAATCAAATTATAACCATCTGGTGAGGATTTGCCTGAACCAAATGGATATACCACTATAACAAGCATGAATGGATCGACTCTTTTGCTTAGCCTACGACTCTCGCTGTGAGTGCAAAAATAGTCTAACAAGACAGGTGTTTTTATTGGTATATTAAGCTGTTTCTGTTGCCAGTTTGTCACTGTGAGCTTGAAATATGGTAACAATTTAATCTAAGATCATAAATGCTTCCTGTTACTTGTTATATTAACTGTAAGTGACTGTTCACTATGGCCTGCCCCTTTACTTACTGCTGCTATGTCTGTCAGGCTTTGTGTTCTTGCACAGTACGTGATGCAATTTACAGTGGTAAATTTGACACTTGACATCAATTTTCAAAAAATAAAAAATAAAGAAATATGTGCTTGATTTTAGGCAGAGGTAACCAGTTTCTTTTGTCCAGCTGCATGGGCACCAACGTCATGTCTAGACAAAGCGTGTAATAGATCAGCCAGTCTGGTGTGTCAGTGCTATGTTTGGCCTCGTATAGACATGAAAAGTTAGCACTAACTGCCAGTGGAGTTAGCAATAACAGAAGTGCAACATCCATATAGACTTCCAAAATAAAGCTTTATTAGAAACACTTCGGCTTATGTTCGCAGTTTGGTCAGGTTTAGGCACCATAACTACTACTATGAAAAATTAATGGTTTGGCTTCAAAGAAGTACTTTAGTTACCAAAGTTCATGCCAGGTTAGGTGCATTATGCGAGTTAACTTACATATTAGTATCACATGGGACACAAACCCCAGTCTCCTGAGTGAAGGTCCTGTGTTTGATCCATCCATCCATCCATCCCGACCTCTTCTCTATGCAGACTTTACTGTTTAGACTACGATCAGCCATCGCTCCCGTCATTAACACCCCCTGCTGGTACTGCAGCTTCATACATGTGTACATTTCACATCTAGTCAAGGTAAAACTTGACGATGACACACTATCCTCTTGTGAATCGGTGGGTCTATTACACACTTTGAAGTCCAAATCCAAAGCCGGACAGAAGCGCCGTGCCAAGTTACTGATTCTGATTGGGCAATCACTGATCAGGGGAGGGACTTAAAAATAATGGTCAGTTCCTGGGCTGTTGCACTTAGACCTTTAATCAAATTGCTTATTCATATTTGTGGCATCATTTTACAGGAGAAGTAGAAACTTATGTCATTAAAACCTCTGTTTTATAACCAACCACACCACATTAACACACAATACATAAAAAAGTCTTCAAATGTATATATACAATTTATTACATTCAAATTTTATTTGAAGCCAGTTCTTAGAATCAAAATGTAATTTTATTAACGTGTGTTATTTTGTTTCAAATTAAAATGTGTTTGATTTATGTATGAGGACAGTTTCTTTTTAATTTATCTATTGGATTTATCAATACTCACCACTCATTCCACATTTGTCAGAAAAAAGACACTGTTCCAATATGAGACTTGACTGATGGAAATAGAGCTTGTGGCATCTGCTAATGTAGTGATTTTATCAGAATCAGAGCCTTACAATTATAGCCAGCCATATAACCATTAAACCAACTCTGGAAATGCTGTGGCAAACATATTTTTAGGTGTATGTTTCACTGTAACAGTACAACTAAGGGAGAGCAGTGAAAGCACTTGATCCTGATGCTTTGTTCACATATATTCACTCTCTATATTAAGTCTTTTCAAGAGGGTATGATAGTAATTCTGAGTGCAATGATACACTTCCTAATGGCGCTATTTGAAAGTTCAACACTCCTACATCTCCCTTTGAGGGAAGATATGAAAGTTTCAGAGGCTATTAATCTTAGCGGGAGAATGAGAACATCATTCATTAAATCATCAAATATTTCAGCCAGGAACCCATTAAGTCCACTAAGTAATTCAAAACACTGTGAGGCTCTTCATAAAACTGCATTTAGCTGCCACCCTGTGACGTGGTTCAGTGTAACTCAGTGGTGGGAACATGACTCAATTCCTGATTTACAGTTTAGCTCACATTCCACAAAAGCACAACAGCTTCAAATTGCCCAGGTTTTAGTTGTACAAAGAAGGAGCAGATGTTGAGAACATTGCAAATGAATGTAACACTCTCCCAATAAATGGTTAATAATCAATCACCATCACTATGTCAAGGAAGTGTGTGTGTTATGTCTTACTTACTGTGCTATCTTGCAGTTGGTTGTTGTAACAAACCGCCCTGTGTAGTGTATATTACACCTGACCACATTGTTGGTAAAGTCTGATTCCAGCACCAAGAATTTGGGATTAACCTGGAGCTGAGAGATGAAAGACAGAAGGCCCGTTACAGTTCACCATAATCACTACATTTCAACAGTTAATAGGCCCCATTATGCTTCAGAAAAGAATAATAACACCCAACACAATCATGCACGAGTCATTCCATATCAAATCAGATACAGGTCAGATACCCCCCCCCCCAAACTTTACAGTATATGATATTTGAGGGCATACGGATGTTTCAATATTTCTCACTAATAATACAGTATTTGATTGGCGTTGCGCCAAATTTTAGGGGCTCTAACATCATCAGAATTGGAGATATGGCAACTATGCCAAGCCAAGGTTGCAATCTGGTGACATTTTGAGATGCCATAATGCCGGTGTGGACTCATTCCCAGGACAATGAAAATTTGTTTGAAAGGGGTCTATATGTGAGCATTTTGTGAATAAAGTTACAAGTTCCTTCCATGTTGACTTCAGATTTAAATTATATTTAATATTAATTTTAAAAAAAGATAAGAGGCTTATTATGCCCAATTGACGACCCATGCCTAGATCTGTATCGAGGAACTGAAATGACAACTCGCAATAAACTTAATGTTTAATTTGATGCATCATGGCACTGTAATAATACGGCCAGTGAGGCAGAGACTAAAGCTGCACTACGAGTAAAGGAAAATGGTGCAAAATGAGATTATTCCACAACTGACTGTATATTCACTTATTTACAGAAAGCAGATGCCACTGAGTAAATTGACATTTTGTGTGTACCAAAATATAGATTAAAAATTAGACATTAAGATGAAGGGGAAACATGAAGCCATGAAGGGGCGCAACCTATAAAACTTCTGATGAGTAGAATTCTAAAAACTTCAATAACTTGATTAGAACCCAGATTATTTGTTTCGGTGGCCTCGACCATCCCTTTCCTCAATATGTGGACCTGTGCTGTCCACAAACTTGCCATGACCACGCACACCAGACTCTCATTGAACTCCTACCTTAAGTATGTAGTTGCCAGGCTTGATGTCCGTGATATCGATCCACTGGCAGTCAATGTCAGCGTTGTATGTATCATAGCAGCCTGGGCTCAGACCCTGAAGAAGCAGAGGGGAGGAGAGACACTCATAAGAAACACTGAGCTGCAATTTTAAGGCAGTGGTCAAAAAGTTAACATAATATGTTACAATGAACATAAGCAGGCCAGTGAATAAAAGACAGATGCTAATGTAACAACCAGCAAAAAACAGGGCTCATGTCTGCTCAGCCTGTAATAGCAGAACTCCAGTGGATGTATATTGCCCTGGTGGTTGATAAGATAAGTGGTGTGAAGGTGAAAATCGATTGTCAAGATTTCAGACTTGTGTTTGCTGTGTTACCTGAGTGTGAGCTGTGCAGGCGTAACGCTTCAGGTGACCAAAGTCACAGGTGGTGTCCTCCAGACAGAAGCTAGCCTTGTGTCCTTCTGCCACTTTACGGCCAGTGCTGACCTCCAATAAATCATAATGGCTGAACTCATCCATACTGTGGTAATGCCTGTTGGAACAAGTGAAGGTAGTACTAGAGTAGTACTCAGGTAGTTAAGGTGGGCAATCAAGGAGTTTCAGTTCAAGTGTCATCTCTTATGAAATGTGGGCCTTGGAAATAGTATTTCTGCAGAAACTGTGCTAGTTTATCATGTTTTTTAAGCTTCTGTTGTAATTATGTGACCACTTTGTTTAAATTTGTCTTATCCAAGTTAAAGTGTGACTTGGAGAAGACAAGCAGTGAATTTATAGGTTGTATATTCAACCTGTTGACCTCGTCTGTTCACATTTTTGTAAGTGATGTTGCACCTTGACTTAACATATTATAAAGTATCAAAGGACAATGGATACTAATTAATGACTACAATAAAATATTGCTGAAGCACAACATTAACACCCTAATGATGTATGAATGTTGTTAATTAGCTCCTGTCAGTCTGCAAGATCGAAGGTGTTTGTGTGTGTGTGAGCATGTGTGTTGGTGTGTGTGTTTATGTATGCGGGGGGGGGGGGGTTGTGGTTATTTTTATATGTATGTACATAAATCTATGTGTATGTTGTAAACTTGTGTGTGTTGGCTGCAGTGTGTTTGTGTTTGTTTGCACAGCTTTAGCAGCTTAGGAAAGCCTCGATGCACATGGCCACTGATCATTTCAACTGAATCCGAATATGAACCAAGTGACTCAAAGTGAGCGGCTCTGTCAATGAGCTGGTCCATTTGAAATCATCTGCAGTATTAGCTGCTGTATGGCTTGGACCTCTCCCAAATGTCAAAGTGACCCAGGATGCTATTCACATTTTACAAGCCCGCCAATCACATAATTGTGGTACAGGAGCATATTGACATGGAGAAGCATAACAACATTATTAAATGTTGTTGGAAAAAAAATCCTTATGTTTTAAGCATTTATGCACAGCACTGGTAACAACTGCAAACATCTAAAATAGTTAGCAAAAAATGCTTCCTGAGAGAAGTTATGGAATCGTGTGAGTGCAGCTGTGGAGCACATGAAGCATGGCTGTCAGGACATTGCATCACTCATCACAGGTGTTAGCAGCTAGCATTCAGGTCTGTGTTACTAAGATAGCAAAGCTCCTAAGGTATGTACAGTTTTCCATGTATACATTGTTCAACATGTATTAGCTACACAGCTCAAGGCAGCAGCTTAGAAATGAATCCTGAGAGGTCTTGGGCTCAGGGCTCATTTTGAAGAATGTGGCTGATGTGCTGTTGTACTGTAGCATATGCAGTACAAGGGTACCCTACCCTACAACATGATACAACTACTATAATAGTACAATTCAATTATACAGTACAACCTCCAAGATGAACACAGAGTTGAATCACCTCTGGCACAATCTCAACAACAGCTGAACATTTTAAGTCGTACAAAGCTTGCCTAATTAAATGGGAGTCAGTGAAGATAGCAACATACAGTATCTCAGTGGTAGGAACAAGCAAGTCATCAGCTGATAAATGTCCTCATTTGTGATACATGAACACGCTATTTGGACATATTTTTGATGAATAACCACAGATATGAAAGTAAATTTCCAGTTAATGATTAAGAAGTTGTGAAAAACAACTACAAAGAAAAAAAAAATCTTGAGGTTTCTGTGGACTTGAATTCATGTTACATTCAGTGTGCAGTGAAGGCATAGATTAGCCACATAACTTTTCCTAACGTTCTGACAACAGAAAGAAAGGGAGCTGATGAGATATAAATGTTTTCAATCCATCACACTAATGATTAGATTAGAAGGCAAAACCTTTTGAAACTGTTTATCCCATTAGCTGCACTTTGTTTGGAAGATTCTTTTCCGAAAACAGCCTACAGCAATATGGCAATGTTCCTACAGGGGACAACCAACTGAAATGATACATTACAGGGTTTAAATACACCTTCTAGCAAAGTATTTATTTCAAGGATACTTTGATTCCTCAATTCCTCCATATAACATACTTAGGCGGTGTTGTCTTTAGCTGTTGTAGCAGGTGAGGTAAGCACTGGATCTCTTACAGTCAGACATACTCAGACTATATAAATATTGCCCCTTCGCCTTACTTCATGGCCAATGTTTCAACATAGCAACAGCTTTTACTGGAACAGTCATTAAAGATTGAGGGATGTCTTGGAAGGAAAAGTGGGTACTTTCCACTGATGGAGCAAGTGACCGTTCAAGGACTCATTCTTTCCATAGGAGAGGCAATCAATTACGAGGTGCCTGCAGGTAGAAACCTGTCTGTTGTTCACACTATCTTTATTGGGACTATTGGAATAAGTTCTTCTTCTGTCTCTGTTAACTTGCAAATGTACATGCCTGTGTGGGTTTACAGGCTTGTTTTACATGGGGCAGCATGGGCACACATGCATTTTGGGCAATACATGTGTGAGTGTTAAATATGTGCATAAAGTAGGGCTGGAACTGCAGGGCCTGGAAGGCTGAAACACAGTTTTAGTTTGTTTTCCCAAAAATGGCATTCATTACAGTGGCAGTCTTGAGATGATTATCTACAGTATATGTGTGTGTGAAATAGAAAGAAAGAATGTGGGTAGTAGAGAAATGATTAGGAGTGGGAGGCACTGGACTATGAAGTGCCTGGAAGGGTCCCCTGCCTCCTCGGATTCCTGGATCCCCTCACTGACTATGTCAACTATAGAGAATGTAGTGCTGGAAGGACACATACAGTAGAGGATTTAACAAGAATAACTTGTAATCGTAACATACAAAACATTCCAATCCTTCTTCAAAGTCATGAGTCATTTTCCACTCGTGTTGCTGCAAACAAGACTTTGAAGGTTTCTCAGATCGCAGCTGGGCTTGTAAAACACAGAGAACTACACTAGGTTCTTTGAGAACTATTTAGCAGTGGCCTGACATTTGCCTCCCACAAAGTGCAACCAGGATATGAATACATAACGTCCAAGCACCTGCACAAATAGCAGCCATGATCTTTGACCACACATCGCATGGTTTAATAAAGTTGTACCACAAGAGACTGAGATAAATAAAGCACAAACTGAAGAACTCTATTATTAAGTTTAAGTTCTCCCAAAGAAAAAGAGCATTTTAATGACTTCCACATGTTTCTCACACTGATTGGTGAAAACATGGAATTCTGTGTCCTCATTTGTGTAAAAAGCATATACAATTCCAACATTTTCACAGCCCATGATGCTGAAGAGGATGCTGCTGCCTTCTCTTCTTCTGATTCTCGAGTGAGACAGATAAGGGTGAATGTAATGAAAAGCAAAACCGTCAACTAAACAGCGTATTCAACTGAAATGTAGGGCAGGGAAGTTTATTGTGAGAATCTGGGCTGGAGAATTTCTTCCCCTAAAGAGATTTCTTTGTTAACAAACACTCTGTCCCAGTAACCCATATCCACACCATCATACTTTAGCAGCTGTGTGATCTGGTGTCACAGACTGACAAGAAAAATGGATTGATTTGTCATTCTGATCACACAGCCAGTGGAATGATTACCTTGGCTTTCTGCCTCCTGGGAACCACTGTGCAAATGCAGACTGATGTCAGACAGCAACAACACTGCCAATCTCCTAACGGCCAGTCAACATTCCTCTAAGATGAGGATAGGAAAGCATAGCCTGGCGCTGGCGTTAACGGGTGGACTTGCTGAAACTGAGATAAAGGAGAGTCCACGTGGAATATCACGTCATAAAACAATGACATGACCCCCAAAACAACGTCAGCAGTCGAGTCCAGAGATATGCCACCACTGGCTTGTTAAATCAACTAAAATCTATCTCTCCACTGGGAAAGACACAATAAAAAAAACTGCTTTCTAAACAGATCAAGCCCACAAACTACATACCATTATCTTTTTATGTAATGTAGAACTTTTAGTATATTGTCAGTTTCCCTTGGGGCTGGCTTTCTACGGGACTCCATAGGTTTGGTCCCTTTCTCCTCTTAAGATCATGAAACTCAAACATACAGTATGTGGACTTTTTGGTGAATGAGGGGAAATCTTGTCTCTTCTTGTAGGATGATTGTGTAGGGCACAGTACAGATACTAGACAAGACAGATTAGACTGATATCACACAATAAGACAGTATGGCACCCAATCTGCTTTCATCATAACGCAAATGCCACTGACATGAGCCAAATCTTACTAGAAATGGACTCTCCAACACTTTCAGCTGTTGCTAAGCATTAACGGTGTGCTGGTATTGACCAATAACTATACAGTTTTACTTCAACAGAGAAATGGCAACTGCACCCTCATTTTGAAAATGGAAGCTATATTCAAACCATTCACCAGTTAAGTTTTTTCTTCTTCTGGCATTCCCTGCCCACATATAATATAGATAAGACCAACTGGGCTCCTTAGGTTGGGTAAGTTGAGTGCTGCTGCTCCTCCGTAGTACAAGTTCAGTTGGGTTTGAACAAGAGCCGTTCTGTGCATGTACAAACGAATCGTTACCAACAAATTTTCAGAGTGAATAAGCATTTGTCACAGGAGAGGTGCAGTGCCCCTTATAGAGAGAAAAGCTCATCCTGAGCGGCCCAAGAGATGCAAATCATCATCGATGACGGTTCAGTACACAGATTAAATAGCATCCACGGAATATTATTCTTCACAAATTCACCATTAGCCACAGCTATATTAGTAGTTGTGAACTTTTAGAACATGTCTTACAATCAAGACTAACAACCAGATCTGTCCATTTCATAATATTGCAACAGCCTTGACTTATGGCTCAGTTGATCAACATATACCAGCCTATGTGTACAGACATCAGTCACATTCAGTAAACAAATACACTCGGTATGACTAAAATCAGACTGACATACAAATGTTTGCAGACTAGCTCCCTGGTGACCACAGCCAGCTGACATGTAGCCAATAAAGCAGAGCTGATTGGGTGAAGTCTGTTCTGTATTAAGTACTTACTGATGACAGCTATGCCACTCCCAGGTATGACGTGGCCTGTTGGGCATGAAGTCAGCAGTCCCCTTGTTCTTCACCCTCTGTGGAAATCGCAGCAGGACCCTTACATCATAGTCGGTGGTCTCAGGGCCATAGGCGGTGCTGAATGGTGGACACATGCATTAAGATGAAAGACGCTGAGAGAAACTGCACAAGTGGCTGTACAGAGAATGTTGGCGTGTCTGTTTCTAATAACTAAGACAAGGAAGGAAAAAAAAAAGAGCAAGACTGGAAAGGCTCAGAGGCAGGAGCATATCTACTAAATAATTCATTCCACAGATTACAACCATCTCTCCAAACACACAGTTTTAACACAGGGAGGGGGAACATTCTGTTGCACGATTCACTTTTTTTGTGTGAAAGAGGAGGCACAACCTCAAGTTCACAATACCACTGAAGATCTAAGCCATTCGTCTTGCGGCTGTTGTTGACAATGGAGTGTATGGCAAATTACAACAGCCCATCTGTCTGTGATTGCTGCAAACTCAGACAGGATATGAAAGGGCTTTGAGGGATGGCTGTGCTTGTGATGGGAGGAGGGCAAATAGAGCAGCCATGGGGACAGCACACTTTCATCATTTCAATAGTGTCCTTAGTGCAGAGGCAGTCAAAGGGCCCAGGCCCAGGGCTCAGGGGATGCTCTTCACCAACACAGAGAAATGAAACTAACGATAGCCTAATTCCCCACAGGTGACCAGGATTAAGATCACTTGTTCTGCTGTCTGTCAAATTTTTTTTTTTTTTATTATTTCTTTCACATATTGTTGCACAGGGCTGGTATAATCCTGAGAGCTCGAGAATTGTGGATGGTTCACTTGTTGATCAATGCTTCCCAAAGGATCAGCAGCAGATAAAAAATGTTAACCTCAGACAGAAATTAGCATTTTGTTGTTAATGCATAATCGCAAGTAGGGCACAACCTGGACTATCAGAGGGCAACATTAAGACAAGAAACAATTTATTTGCTTCACATTTACATCAGTTGAATGTTTAACAGAGTGTGCTCACCCCTCAGCTGCAAAGCTACCCTTAAGATAACCATTCAAATGAGGACATCTGTCACTAAAATGAAAACCGAAGCCACAGGGGCAAAGGAGATTTGAAAAAAGAAAGAAATACATGAATAAATAAACATAAGCCAAAAGAGGACATCCAGAATTGGATTTACCTTGACAGACATTTTTCTTCAGCAGCACAGCGGAGAGAATACATGTGGGCTCTCTGGATGTATGTGGAAGCCTGGACATAGTTGGGATCAGGAACCAGGTCAGGCAAACCTGAAGCGACAGACACACTGCTCACCCTATATTGCCATTCATCTTTGTTTCAAGAAGAAGAAGAAGTAAACAAAACTGCTGCAGATAGTGAAAACAAAAGAATAATTACTGGATTAGTCAATGTGAAATTTTAAACTCAAACATGATGATATACATCATATTTAAACAATGTTATTAAGTGTAGTTAAAGATGACAAACTACATTCACAGAACTGTTAATATGATTTGTTTAGCAATCCAAATGTCAGTGATTGGTAAACAGGTCATCTTTTGATATCTTTGAAATCCAGCCCATCCCAGCACTGCCAGTCAACACAGAAACAGAACCCGGCTGCAAATCTGTCGTCAATTTCTTATTACCTTGTATTTTTGTCAGTTTGTAAGGAGGATATGATGGGCAACAATGCAGCAAAGGGGGCCCACAGTTCAAGACTGGGTCACTCTAGAGAGAGAGAGCCACTGGCCCCTAATTACTGTGCATTCCAGATTATTATCATGGTTTTCTAATGAGAATAGGCTTCTGAGACTGGGGTGAGTTTGGGGTGAGAGAACAGTTACATTTGGGCCTCTAGTGTGTAAAATCACAAAGATCTGAGACGTATATAACTGCACTTGCAATATATTAACTTCCAGTGTTGAGTATAGTTTGACCCATACCAAATCCATCCTGTCTTTAGGGAAAAAAAATGTTTTTACCAATAATTCCTTGCCTTCTTGGGTAATGTGATGTGATCTTCCATGACGCTAATCTTAATATGAACATGTCACTTCATCTTAAACTTAAGTGCAGAAGGGTGACTAGTCATATCTGTTGGGGATAAGGCTAAACTTGGAAATATGTGAACTACACTATCACACAGGAGTCATCATTGCAGTGCAGCCTGTGTTTTTCATACTTTGGTTTCTGCGAACAAGTGACAGAGATGAAGAGATGTGGGAAAGCATAGGTGCTCGTGGATAGAACAAGGGAGCCAGACAGAGACACAGAGAGGGAGAGCGTGTGTGCCAGGGCAAAACAACAGTGATCTCACACCACTGCTGTTTTCAAAGTGGGCCACTGACCAGGTTTTCTGACAGGCCTGACTTCTCAGAGTGAATGTCTGTCTGTCCCATTCCCAGTATAGGCCATGCCAGCAAGGGTCTCTGGTGTAGCTTATCAGCCATCTCTGTTTAGCTCACAGAGGCCAGACACACTTTAATGTGAGCTTGTCCAAGCAGTAGAAAGTCAAGCCATCTGACCTCTAAGCCTGAAAGCATTCATAAAATCACAAAAATGATGTACAACCTTTAATTTTTCCCGCGGCAAGCTTAAATCATGGAAAGGCAAATAGATGATGAAATAACTTACTGTTATCTTTTGATTTTGGACGAACATTAAGGGCTTTAGTTAGGGTCTGTTTATGGAAACCAGATAGGACATTTCCTATTTTATATTTGCCCAGCATTTAACATCCAGGTGAGTCCTCCCTCTCCAGCTGCAAGTTTAAATAAGGGCTTTGCCTTTGCGGGCCTTCTGTAAACATCCCATCTGACAGTCCTCTCTGAGGCAGACGTATAGGACAGGGGGAAGCTTCCTGGGGCAGACCATGTAAGCATTGTAAGACCAGTGTGAAACGCTGAGGTTTTCCAACAGCACTCTCAACCCCCTTTTTTTTTCCTCACCCCAGGAAGGCTTTGTTCTCTGTCCTCTAATCTTTTGAAATGTGAAATTGGGTCTCTTTCAGAGGGATAAAGTGTATTGAGAAGCCAAAGCTGATCAGCCCTCGACAGCATGTGACAAAGCCACACATTACACTCTAAGTGGGGCATGGAGAAAAGAAACTGAATCTTGCCATGCTTTTTATACCATCTCATATCGTATAATAAAAGACACGAGGACTGCCTCTCTAGATATTCTATAAGCTATAGGCTGCTAACTGCAGAGGACTGACAGATTGAAATACTTGAAATTAATTGAGGTCATTTAAAAAATCAAAAATCAAAACAGCATTTGGTGACTAAGTATACGGTTACTTTTCTTTCACTGCTCCTTTCATCTGGTAGTTTTACTCTCTATGTTCTCTTGTTATTACATCTTTCCTAATTCTATGATTATCAATCATTTTACTTTCGGTGGTCAGTTGATATATTGCAGATTAATTACAGCAATAGTGAGATTCTGAAAGCTTTCCGTTAACTTGAAGATATCATGCTTAAACTAATGAGAGAAATAACTGCAGCTCTGCCTTGCAGCTGCCTTAATGAATTAATCTTCACCAGTTACGGTCTAATTATTCTCACCTAAGACTGCTTGTGTCTTTGTCTGGGAATAGAAGAGTGAGGAAGAGTGAGATGAAACGACAATGTGCAGCAACATGTAAAGCTGCAACAACGTGCAGACTTTTTTGCCACGATACTTGATTAAGGACAGTTTATTATTCATAAAAATACTGAAACATTGGGACTGTCTGAACTACACTGAGTGCATACCTTCACCAAGGCTGCAAACTCCAGGTTAGATTCCTTCCAACAACAGCTGGCTAAGAGTACTGCTAATGTAAGCTGCCCTTGATGCTTGATTTGATTCATCCCCATGAATTTTAAGCAAATTTAAAAGAAAATTGGCAAAAGAAAATGCAAACTAATGCGCATTTCCATCCACTGCCATGATGACATTATTAGGAGCTGGTTTGTCAAGATAAACTGGTGGCAGTCTGCTGCCATCAACCCACTGCAGAAGAAGAGGGTGCAGCAAGGTGACAAAAGTAAATAACCAGTCAAATCTCAAATAGTGAAAATAACAATGTAGAAAACACAATGGAAATATGACATTTAGCTTCCTTATCGCTTAATCAGTTTGTCTCCTTAAACTTCATCATTTTATTTTTCAGTATACAAGTGTGATTCCAAAAAAGTCAGGACACTGCGTAAAACAAATAAACAGAATGTGATAATTTTGTGAATCCTTTTTGACATATACCCAATTGAAAACAATACAAAGATGATATATTTAATGTTTGACCTTATCAATTTCGTTGATTTATGCAAATATTTGCTTATTCTGAATTTGATGTCGCAACACTTTTCAAACAAGTTTGGACAGGAGCAACAAAAGACTGGGAATGCTCCAAAAACACCTGTTTGGAACATTCCACAGGTGAACAAGTTCATTGGTAACAGGTGACAGTGTCATGATCGGGTATGAAATGAGGGAAAGCAAGGATGGAGCGAGGTTCACCACTTTGTGAAACACATGACTGCATAAAGAATATTACTTAATGTGCTCGGGAACACTTCATAAAACTGTTGTTGATAAACAGGTCGCTTGCATATGATCAGATCCAGTTTTTAATCATGTTTTACACAGCGTTCCAACTTTTTTGGAACCAGAGTTGTACTTAATGGTAATGCTTGACAGCTTGTCCACACACAGTAAACCTTTCTTAAGGTGTTTCTGCTGAGCTGTGTTTTACGCAGTGACCTTCGTAGGCCGCATATTACAAGATAGATTGAATTTATTTGTATTATTTAATGGGCTGCCTGGCCATTGAAATATACTGTATATTTGTTTTGATATATCAATGTGTGTATGTACTTTACTGCCTTTGATAAGACACAACATTGCCTTAAACAACAGTGTTATAAATATGCTTGTCTGTTGACTTTAATTTTAAGCAAATTTTAAACTTAAATCATAATAGTTATCACAATACTGAAACAGCTTATTGCTGTGCCATGAGGCAGTGCAATAAAAATGTCAGCTTTTCAACAGCTCCCTATGGCCGAATCTTTATCACAATGATTGCTGGGAGCACTAAGGCATCTGCACACATGTTGGCGTTTTGTGCTGTGGAAATGGTCCCCAGCTCTAGAGTGTCTAATGAATGATGGTCACGGGGCACACAGCACACTAGAGAGACTGCTGCACAGTAAGGCAGATCAGTGAGTAAAACGAAAGGTAAATCTGCATTATTAAGAGGCTGAGAATCTCCTCGGAGGTCCTCAGCTCAGACCAGACGCAACCTCTGAAAGTCAGAACATAGAAAACTTCTCTCAGCATTGACGAGTCATCGTGACGTGTTATAAAAATAAACTGTCTGCTACGTTACAGAAACCTTTCGTATTGCACATTTGAACACTCCTCTTTCATCCCTTAAGAACCCTGACTAAATATTTCTTTGACTTCTTGTGGTTGAGGCAATGGACCCCATGTGTTACGGGGACTTTCCACGCTCTCCCTCCCCCTCAGAGAGTGGTGAAATACTGTATCCCCCTCCCTTGTTTCCCCTCTCCTGTCCTCAAGCTCAGGAGGCAGCCCCTGCACACCAACACCCTCTGTCACCAGCCCCCCTATGAGGTCACTACCACCATTACCAAACCCCACATGCCTCATGAACCAGTCTACTTTCGTGTAGCACAGAACTCCCCACAAAGAAACACAAAGGTTCTTGTGTGTGTTCTCTGTGCATTGGCAGGTCTTGCTCAACACCTGGTTTCAATAACCGCACAAGTGGGGAAAGATGAACCTTACGTCCATTTTTCTTTGTTTGTAAACTGAAAAAGAGGCTGAATTTCTCGCAGCTGTTTCATTCTGATTACTTCAGATCTTCAACTCATCTGACAAACATGAAAGAAGAAGAAAAACATGACTGTGTACTTGAGGTAGTGGTGAGCTCTTTACTCCCCTGGGTTTTACATATTTCAAATTCATATACCCAGCAATAACAGAAATCACATGGAAACCTTTTCTTTTTTTCTTTTTTTCTTTTTCTCTCTTTCTGCCTCAAAGACAGAAATACCTTGGGTTAATGCCTCTGAGTGAACATGTTCCCAGTTTTCACTGAAAATGTGAAATATTTGAATTGCTTCAGAAATTGAAGAGCACATTGTTTCAAGTCTGCATCCATTATCATCCCACCCATGTGTCACAGCAGCAATTATTATCAAGATTTGGTAAAACTTTCTGAACAACATGAAAAATAAAGGATACTTTGTGTTGGTTCACAAAATCCAAACAAAAAGTTTACTGTACCTCTTTGCTCTGGTCGGTACACACTCCCGACATTCAGATTGGGGTTCTCAAGGGCAGAGTTTGGAGAATTTCTGCCTGGAGGAATGGGCTGCAGGAATGGAGGCTGGGGTCTTCCAAATGGAGGAAACTGCTCATACTGAGGGCTCCTGACTGGTGGTTGACCAGCTGGTCCTGTCCTGTCTACTATCACAGGAACGGCCTGGTTGGCATCAGGGGCAGGGACAGCAGGAGCTGAGTCCTCGTTGTAGAGACTGTGGGTGTATCTGTGGTCCAGACCATCTGCAAATGGTGGTTGGGCAGCACGTGCAGGCACCACAGGATTGGGCCCGTAGCCATAAGACTGGTAGTAACGGTAGCCTTCGTCAGTAAAATCTGAGGGAGAGCCTGGCAGCACTGGAGCCAAACCACCTCCATATCCTCCTCCAATATACCCCCGTCCAGCACCTTGCCCTCCACCGCCATATCCTCCACCGACAACAGGCTGAAAAGGTGGCTCGTAGCTCCTGACTGGTCCCTCCACAAAACTAGAATCATAAGGTTGGAAGGGAGTCTGTTGAGGCAACGGGTACTGTGGGTAAGAGGGTATATTATAAGAAGATGAAGAAAAGGATGATGATGATGATGATGAGGACGATGAAGATCCTGTGGATGGCCTGAAGCGAGTGCTAGAGGATCCTTGGAACTGACCACCACCAGTGCTGCCTGATGTTTGTCTCCAGTTATCAGGGACTTGCCCAAAACCAAAAGGATGCCTTGCCTGCCCACGGACAGTCTCAGAGGATCCTCTTGATGGAGCCTGTCGGCGGACATTTCCTCCCTGAGGTCTACGTGAGGATCGTAGACGAGCATCTGCCACAACTACCCTTGGACCTCTGTCCTGGGCCCCGGCCCCAGCAGGGACATATTCAGCTCCACTGTTCAACAGGCTAAACACCCGGCCATTGTTCTCCCACTGAATCACCTGTCTCCAAGGGGTGCCAGAGCTGTCCTGCCCCTGGCCTGCACTGTGGCTCTGCCCCTGAGTGTGTGTAGCAATCTGAGCCTGCCCCAAGCCCAGCAGGATGAATACCAAACATGCCACAACACTAGGCAGCATACTTTCTCCAAAGACGCCACAGCTCACCATCAGGAAAAAACCCTCCAGTCCACCAGTAGCTCAAACTCAAACCACCTGTAGCTCTGTCAATAAAACATGTGTATCCTCCTCCCGCTGGTACAGCTTTGGTGTGAGTGTTGAGACAGATGCAGGGTTGAAAAGCAAGCTTGTGGTTGAGTGCATCTGCAGGTCTTCACTGTCAGCAATAGAGGAGGCTGAATGTGCATTCAGGAGCAATCACACCCAGCAGAGTGAAAGTGGGCTTCAGGAGACCCACCGGTTGTGTTACCGTCTGTTAGTGCTATGAGAATATGTCCAGGCTTCTTGTCGGTCTGCTGGCTCGTCTGTCAGTAGACTGAGCATTGCTCTCTGCCTTCTGGAAAGAAGTGCCTGTGCACTGCACAACTGCAAGCTTCTATTTGCCTGATTGCTTACAATGGGCTGTGAAAAAATCTCAAACTTTTTTTCTTTTTTTTTTTTTTAAGGAGAGGTCCCACATGGCCCTAGTGCTAGTGATGTTTCCTGGCCTGCAGCAGCCAGGGCTCCATGAGGCTGCCAGAGTCAACATTACCATCTGCAAAGGCATTCAGACATCGGACACATCTCACTTTCAATGGCTCGAATCCTTTTCCCATCTTGTACAAGCATAGATAGGGACAACATGACCTTGTTTTTTCCACAGGTGTTTCATGGGCTTGTTATGTTGTTGCTTTGCCTTTAAACATTTAAAATTGCAACAACCAAGTGCAGATAGGAAATTACCTAATTGGTAACGGGGGCATCCTGTTTCAAAAAACTGGTGACGCAATCCACACAATAAACAACAAGTTAATTTTGATTGAATCCTACTCTAAAATATAACAGAAAAGCACTGCTGAGGTACAATAAGTCATTGTGAGTGTTGTTAAGTGCACAATGAGCAAATGATTACAATATACTGCCTGGTAATAGGCAATATGACCTCATATGAATGAAATAACGTCACCCCTTCAACACAATTTGCTGTTTATGTTGTGGATATGTTGGGAAAGTGCTTTGTATACCCCACCCTAAGAAAAATCAAACTGAAGTCAATTAGGAAAGTGTTCAAAAACCCCCTCCCACCAAACACACACACACACACACACACGCACGCACACACGCACACACACACACAAACATAAACCACCACCTCTCTCCACCCCTCATTCCCCTTGTTGCTTGTAGTACATTGAATGCACAAAAGACATGCATACATGCAGAGCTCCCCAGCAAGACAACACTGTGTGCACTGTTGTCTGTGAGTACTATCAAAGCACTGTTGCAGTCTGAGACCCTCATTTACACAAATGTTCTGAGAGACAAGTCATTAGGAAACACATTCATGTGGGATTTGAAACAGCTTGGTTACGGCTTGGTAGAGTGCACGCAGCCCCCCCCCCCCCCCCCCCCCCCCAGTATCAAAGTCAGAAGTTTGGAAGGTATTTTGTTTGCCATGGTTTGCATGGACAATGGCCACAATGTGCCACAGAGCAAAGAAAAGACAACATTCCTGCAGGGGTGGAGCAGTCAACACTCACTTTGCCTCTCTGAAACAGGATCCAGAAAAACAACCTGATTGCATGCTGATTTCAGTTTATGTCCTCTCCCACTAACAGGCAAATGCACTGCAAAGAAAAACTCCATCATCAATGATTGGCCATGACAGTGAAGCAGCGTGTATCAATATGGATATGATATCAAGACAATGTATGTACAGTATGTCACATCCGGGTCTAAAGACATGATCTGTTTCCTCACACTGCTACACATATATACAATATATACAGTGACTCCAAACCCATTTATAAAAGGCTGATAGATTTATGACTGAAGAGCAAACATCTTTAATACAAGTAGTTTTATTTTTTCCAGTCAACAGCTCATTAAAAAGTTACATCACAGAAACACTGTAATAGTTTGTGTAAAGTTCGTGCAAAGTCAGCATGCTTATAAAATGTATTATTCAAATATGTGATACACTCGTACAAAAGCTTTGATTTGCCGTGTAGGACAATTATTAGATCAAAATGTGAATTTCTGAGAGGTCAACAAGACCACGTCTATTCTTGTACTGTGTATTCAGCATTATATTTTACCATCAGTACACCACCACTTTCATCTGCCCCTTACAGTGTGTTCAGATCTTTTTTCTCTGATACCTGAGGGGTTTTATCTCAAAGTGACACAAAATGGAGAAATTCCTTGTGGAGGGAGTCAGATTCCTCTGAGCTTACACTGTCACATTGTTTAGTGCTTTATAAAGCTGTATTCTTTCTATCTGTTGGATCAGTCTTGTTTTCATCTATTACGCCTGCATTGTGTATCGATGTTGTCAGGCTTTTTTTTATTTTTTTTGGGTAATATTCAGCTTGAGGGTCTGTTTTTTTTAATTACAGATTGATCCCAGGGGATTTTCCTCAGAGACAGAAATTGCTGCTTTAAACAGGCAGAGCAGCATCGAGCCTCAGAGTGCATTGAAATCCTGTCACAGACATTCCACAGAGATTAGACGAAGTTGTGAGGCAAGGTTGGTTGTTTTTGTGTGACTGCTGTGTGCATTTCCTGTCTGCTGGATACACCATGTACTCTGTGAAGTTCGGTGAAAGAATGTATTGATCTGAGTGACTATGCAGCAAGGGAGGAAGGCCCAGGGAGTAGGCATCCTGCTGAGAGCAACCTTTAGCTGCACATAGTCAGAGCTAGGGATGCTTAAATACTAAGGACTATATTCTTCCTTTAAGTCAATGTAGTTAGTTGATAGAAGGTCTCTTACATGATGTTACAACAAACTTATCAGTGTTTTTAGTCCGAAAAAATATTTTGGGAATAAGTACAAATACAATATGTTCCATGTGTCCTGGTTGTGTGACCTATAAAAGGAAGCTCAATGCATATTGCGCAGTGTCAGATCCAGCTTGGCTGAATAAATATTTTCTTGAACACAGGGACCAACGACAGACTTGTGATCAAACTAACAAAGGTTTGATGAAAGTTTCTTAATCAGGTCAGATAGCACCTTTTTTTGTCAGAAGAAATCCCTGTTCTCCATTTAAGCAGGTTCTGTACAGTGTAAATTGCAAGCTAATTCTGACAGCTGACAACACAAGATCACATAAAGAGATCTCATAATTACAGAGGGAAAAAAAATTCTTCCTTACAAGAAAAAAAATCTTTCAACTTTGCAGCTGTCAGATGTTGCAAGAGTTGCATCTTGCATTACACGTATTTGATCCTTCCTTATTCCAAAAGGAAATTGTCTGATATACAAATGACGGATAGATGAAAAACATGAAGAAAAACTGCCGAAAACACATTGTAAGCCAGAGCAGAACAGCTTCTCTCCAGCACATTCCAAACAGACTCTGCATTTACAGCGTACGTTAAAAGGTTTAGACTGGAAAAATGCTGCTACGGCTCAGCAAATATGTTGTTTAAAAACTAAAACTTCTGTGATTGCTAAATTTGTGTATTCGGTGTCAGACATGATGATAAACCACTTCCTGAAGCCAGTTTAGGATTTGACACGTTCAGCATTTTGTTGTCCTTCAGCTTCCCTTTCCATCTGTAATCTTCCGGAGAAACATTAAAAGATTGCTGTGGCTGCATTTTTTGTGGAACATTTCCAACTATTTTGGGAAAAAAAAAAAAAAAAAAAAAAGGGTCACGATCTGTTATTTTTTTTTTTTTTAGTGTTGTTTAGAAGCATTGATTTGATTTGTCATGTAGGTGCTAAAATAGGTCATTTAAATTATTCAAACACTGCTGTAGTAAAATGAGTTCATTAGTGCAGGGAAAGCAGTGAAGTGTAACAACACAGCAGACATCCAGTCCACTGGCTTATGGCACTACAGCTATGTTATAAAATCACAAACATGGATGCAAAAACATAATACAGAGTCCAAGCTGATGGGCACTTTGTGATTGTAACAGTCATAAAGAGACACTGGTGGCAAAACTGAACAACAAAATGTATCTATAGATTGACTCTGTAATAACTGTTGACTCCAAAGCAACACATCAGATCTCCCATTTTTCATCTGCTTTACTCTGCCCTGTCTCTAAATTTAAGTAATTACTTCCATTCATAATCCTAACTTTCACGTCGCCGTGGCAGAGACAACAGCTGAGGTTGGCGATTGCATGCACATTTGGTCATACTGTTGGAGCAGTCAGCCTTTGAAGTACCCACCTGCTTTCCATTAATTTAATTTTCATTCAAGGAGAGTCATCAGGCACCTGCACTCTGTTCATGGCTCAGTATCACATACCATGAGACAGAAATGATAAAAATGCCCTCAATCATAGCATGATTTAAATATTTTTCTTCTCAGCACAACATGAAAATGAATCTTGCGATCTTCCTTTTAAAAAGACACTGAGAGAAGGATTATTATATGGTGCTATGCTATTATATTATTATCTGTACTGCAGCAAGGTATACTGTTTCTTGGAATTTTCAGTTTTCTTAGAACATATTTGTAATGTCTTAAAATGCAATAACACAACAACAGGACTCAGTTATGAGGTCCTAAATGCATCCTGTGAATATGTGTAATGCCTAAAGTTCACCATTAAATGACGCAGTAAAGGCTTAGAAGCCTGCAGCTAAGATCACTACTTGTTTCATAGTGCACATTAAACCAACATATATAATTTTGCATGTGTCAAGCTAAACCCCCCCAGTGTTTTATATGGTATTCTCATGTTTAAGTCAATTAAATGGGGCCTCTAACTCCCTCAGTACGTATTAAAATTGTAAGTGCCAAGATTGTCTTGATTGTTCCCAGAGGGCTTGTTTTGGACACAATAGAGGTGCTTACGTCGTTTGGATTCTTCTGGTAATCGATTGGATCATCAAGGAGGAATAAGAATATAGGAGTAAGACTACATGAGAGTGTGGGAACATGGCCAAAAATAAAAGGGAAGTTGTATAGAAAGCTATCTGCTATTCTCAAATAGGCAACATATTTGTTTGAAGAAAAACATATAGATATTACCTAACTCCATCTGTACTACCACCAAATTCAAAGAACCTTCAAAATACAGTTTACCAAGGAGTTGGGAGGTGGATATCAGGGGGTAAGAATGGGGAAAGGAGGACACACCGAGAAAATTGCGTAATAGGTACACAGCTTTGACAATGGCTGCCCTCCGCACAGTGCTGTGATGTTGGGGGAGTGATGTGATTAACGTTAAACTCTGGTTGAGGTTAGCCAAGGGAACCAGCTGTGGGGGATATCTGCGCTTGTCTGTTTCTGATGAGTATGTTGCACTGATGAAAAATCCACTAGAGTGTAGCAGAGAAAAACATGCCATTGAGCAAAGCACAGACGTGCATTAGCGCACGCATGTACATACATGCTGATACATCCATACATAGACAATACAGTAGATATGCTATACGCTATGAAAATGATCCCAAAGCTTTATAATTCCTCTCATGCTGCTTCTATAAATAAGCTGGAGTTATGAGCACTTTCACTTCCCTCATTACCATACAAATGTCCAGATGGACCTTTACGGTGTAGATGGTGTTCACTCCTCATACATTGTGACAGAAGTTAGGGTGAGATTAATCTGCTCATCTGATGCGTCTGTTTAAGTGTGAGTTCACGACCTGTGCCCCTCATCTCAGATGCAAACTTCAGAGGCAGGGGCTAATTTCAGCACGGATCCCCTACGACGGTGGCCTTTTGCACACACAGCTCAACCTCGAGGGAAGGACACGGAGGCAGCACACAATCTAATCAGAGATTATAATGCAAACAGCCCTGTGGGGCTCACTAATGACTAAGGTGAGCCTGAGATGCTGTTCCAACTCTGCTTTGGAATATCAATTAGGTCTCTCAGGGACAAGAAGATGGAAGGAAGTGACTGGCATAGTAAACGCCTCCCGCTTGTCTGTGGGCACCTCGAGCACACACTATGCACCACGGCAACTGCTGGGAAATATCAAGCAAAGAGGAAAAAGGAGGAAAAAAAGTCCAGATGGGTAAGGTGATGTGGGTGGGGGCAAGTGATGCAAGAGGGAGAATTCCATTGTGATGTGTTTCCCAAAGAAAGAGGAGCCTGTAAATTTGTTGGAGCAGCCTATTCAATTAGCTCCAGAAATCCACAGCTGGTCCCCAGAGAGTCATCTCCACAGATGTGTGCTGTTGTCTCCACATCCCAGAGAACTACCCTCCCTCTGTTCACTCTCTCTTTCTCTCAACTCTCTCCTCTGCTCTTTGTTACATTCTCTAGACAACACAACAAGGTCCTGGTAATCAGATGCTGGCTGAGCCGGGATACAGAGCATAGAGACAGACAACAGGCTGAATCTGAAATCATCTCACACCTCCGCTTGATATTGTTCAAGGAGAAAGAGTCATCAAAGGCCCTCCTCTGTACAGACACAAAGGCAGGCACACTCAAACACACCCACATTCAGAATAGTGTACAAAAATAATGGAAAAGCCTGGGTTCAGTGGATCTGTGAAGATGTGGAGTGAATTATCTCTTGGAGGGCACGGTAACGTTATTATGACATTAGTGTGATGCTGTACCAGGGCGAAGACCAGATGAACCACTGGAAAATCTTGGTAACTTTGGATACAATGGGTGCCTGCTTTCAAACAGGGTTAGTCAAACTCATTTAGCTTGCGACTGCTGATTTTGCTGGCTGAAATAATAGACCTTATGAGCAAGCTAGGTAACTAAGCAAACATTAGCCCCATGAATAAACTGTATCTCGGTGACTTCTTAATGTTTCTAGCTGACATTTAATTCTAATTAAACCCTATTTTCACTTTAACTGTTACGGGGAAAGCTTTCTGGAACTAACAGATGTGTTCGACAAATGAGCTGCCATCTTTGTTTGAGTTGTGTAGCTTTCCCCAAATCTGATAAGATCAGGACAGAGCTGCTAAATGCTAGTATAATCTAGTGTCTTCCACACAGTACCCTGTCACTCCACAAACTAATGTTGCTCATTAATAGCATGCTAACTGTTGGAATAAAAGTAACACCTCCTATTGTGGTAGTTAGCTGGACATGCTAACAAGTGCATTTTACACAGTTTAATCCATTCCTTGTTTAGCCAAAGGTAAATAAACTGACAATTTGTTTTCGTTGGTGCACTGCACCTTACATTACTATTCCTCAGGTTGACCATAAACCAGGAGCTTGAATTACACATCATCAGGATGGGGGACAATCATTGCAGCATTTAGCACATTTACACAGTGCACCTTTCAACACCATGGACACCATGAACGCAGCATTATTGTTGCCGAATACTTTACGGAGGAAGGAGTAAGCGTCATGGAGCTCTTTAGAAAAGACCGACTTTCTCTCCAGCCTGACAGCTAACCCTGAACATGCTGTCTGTCAGAAAGAGCTGCAAGCTTGCCATTGACTCATAGGGTGGCAATGGCCTTGACACTGATTAGCTGACACACATACAGACAAATGAGTGTTGAGTTCAGACGTGGTGCATTGCTTGTGTTTTCATATTGGGTTAGATAGGCTAATAATGGTTAGAGCAGAACATGATAAATGTCTTTAAGTGCTGAAAACAAGTATTATAATTATGATTTTAATTGTGGTAAAAACTGGGACAATTTAGTGTTTTACAGATAAATAGCAATTAGATTTTCTCTCTTACGCTGACAGACAAAATTGATTCCATACAAACCCTGTGCACTGTGGGACTGTAGGTTATGTAAAAGGAAATAAATTAAAGCATTATATTCTGTTATATCAAATAGCAACAAGGAGGAGGGAAATACAGGCATATGTTCATCTGAAAGATTTACAGATCATTACTTTTTACTGGAGTTTAGTTTTTTCTATGTCCGTAAAGTTTCTCCACCTCCTTTCTCTCTCTCTCTCCCTCCTTCTCTCTCCCTGACTCCCTCCTCACCCAGACAGAGTGATTGATCTGATACGCCATTGAGTCAGATTACATTATGCAGTTCTCACTGATAAGAGAATAGCGAAACAACTATTTTCTTTCCCCTTATCTCATCCACGAGGCTGTGTTTCTAAAAGGAGAACTAGCCTCCCTGGCCAGATATCATTATTCATTTTGATCCAAGGCCTTCAGTACTGATTATTTTTTATAGACTCAGAAATTTCACCCCTATGGTCAGCAGCAAGACTATTGTTTTTTCTTTCTTTCTTTTTCTTTTTCTCTGAAGGATGAAATCCAAAATATCTCATGAGTTACACAAGGGGAGAATTTGCTGAGAAATTTAAAGCATCTTAATCATTTCAGTCAGGTGTTGAATGTAGAGCTTCTTCCTGAAATTCCACCTTTAAAACCGTGTCTTGTTTAAAGTCAGGGGTTTGGATGGCGAGTGTGGGAATTTAAACCTCATCACACCCTCTCACCCTTTGGGAAGAACCCATATCCTCATCCTGACTTCACTCCCCGGAGGAACTGAAGGCATCTAATGTTTATCGTTCAGAATGATTACAGCAAAGAAAGAAACTTCGCCACAAACACAAGCCACATCTGAGATTATCTACTGAAGTTACTACTTAATATTACAATCACATTTCACATTGATTTAAGACCCAAAATAAGAACATGTGGAATCAATCTTAAACTAATAGATGCTGGATAGTCCCAACAGGATGACAGAATATCTTTCTTACATATACTGCAGTCGGAGGCCAATGCTTAAGTGTGTTTTTTTAACCTTTATTTATCCTGGGAGGGTTGTGCTGAGAACATGTGCTCTTTTGCAATAACGCCCTGCTTCACAGTCACATGCAGTCATACCTAAAAGCTGCTCAGTCCAAACAGTCTTCTACTGTTGGCCCCACTGCAGCTTCACTGAAGGGTTAGGTGCCTTGCTCTAGAGCACTACAGAGAGGTGCTTCTCATTGTAGAACGTATGCAATAAATATTTCACAAACACATGCTGCCTTGACCCAGTGGACCAGCGGAGTATTTCTGTAATGTATGCTGCTATGCGGGGTCAATGCCAAAGTGCTTCAGAGAAAAGAAAGCGAGTGAGAGTGCTGTGCAAACCCATCGCTGAGGCCAAGCCAAAAACAACTGGAATATTTGCTCTGGGCTGCCTGATTTAGTGTTCTGGCATTTTGGATTAAGGTGGGCAGGTTAAAACACTTCCCAGGCATTTCCTGATTATCACATTGTAGACGGATAAAATGTTGGCTGCCAGACAAACCCATGCACACAACCTGATAGTGGTGAAGATATGAAGGCATGCTCTCTCCCTCTCTCACGTCCACTATTGTCTTATATATGACAAGACAAATCGATTGAAAAACATGTCTGGCCTAATGGTCAGCGTTTAATGTTCTTACATGGTTTCTTGTTTCTACCCATTACCGGTGCAGTGGAATGGGCCTCAACTTACCCTCAGAGAAACTTACAAGAACATCAACAAATTACTGCCCCCTTGTGGGTCTATTTATGGGCAAATGAACGCTAAGGCACTAATGGACCCTTGACATCTTCCAGAAACCTTTGACAGTGCAAAGTTGCCTGAATAATATTGATTTCAACCTTTGTTTTACGAAGCAGAATGGGGTCTAGCAGCTTTTATTGCTACCCAGAATTGTTACCTTAGACCTGCCAACACACATCCCCACATAATCCTTTCACACATTTATTTATCTTGCTTGTGTCAGCTGTTGTCATGGAATGGAAAATCCTCTTTGTTATCAGAAAGATAATCTCAAATAAGTGATAGGATAATTAGCATTATTCTCACTTTAAAGTCCCGATAATGCAGAGGTCTTATCTGTCGCTATATATAATAAATTACGCTGAATGTGTGAGGACAATAAAAAGCTCACATTTTGCTTTTGTTGTGGAGAGATAAGCGCATAGCTACGATGAGGTGATAGCATGCTGCCTAATGTCGCTCCTGTGGGGGTGAGGGTGACAGAACACACTGAAGCTTTTTAATGACACTGCACCCTCTGATTTTATGTGATAGCTATTAAATGTAGTTTACATACTACTGTATGTAAACACTTCAGCACGGAGATGGTCGACTACTTTAGCACTTGTCAACACCTCTATCTTTAAAGTTTTATTGCATACGAGCCTCCCTTGGCAGGCATAATAGCCCTGAAATGCTGACGTGGGATCTGCTTTGCCAGACCTTTCTTCTCTTGTTAGCTATTTTGAGTCCAGGTCTGAATTAAAAAGCAGTTTCAGTCCTTTTGTTTTTGTTTTTGTTTTCTTTAAAGCAAGGCCAGTTCCGTAGCACTGATTCACATCAGAATAAATTGTCTGGTGTTTTTCCAATTTGTATTTTTTGTCTTTTATTAAAGCACAAAATGCTCATGAACAACTATAAAGGTCCCAAATGTTTTTTAATGACACATGCTGGTACAAGAGCATTATCTCAGTTTCCAAAACAGAGAAAGATATGAAAGCTTTAGTTTGAACATTTCAAGTAAGAAGGAGCAACTGCATGTGTTTAGTGCAAAATCAAGATTCTTTTTGTATCTTCAGTGTGCCCTTTGCAGGAGGTGGGGATCCTTAAGCAAATAATAAATATACATACAAAGGAATCAATGACAGGAACAACTTATTATTCTTGCCATGGTGCACTTCTCCAGTCTTTATCAAGCTGCAACCTCCCACCCCTATTTTCCAATGCCGCACCTCTCACCCCTTTCAGCCCAGGCGCCTGGATTCTCCTCTTCTTGCCAGATAAGCAGACTGCCCTTTCTTCACTGGGGAAATGCGAGAATGAGAATGCAGGATTTGTCCTCTGCGTTAAAAAGAAAAAAACAAGCAAAAAAAAAAAAGAAAAAAGGAAAAAAAACAGGACCCTGGCTCCTTGTCCCGCAGCTGAAAATGTCATCCTGGCCCTGCAATAAATCACATGAGGTTGTGATGTGTTTACTTATTACAGTGAGGTGCATCGCTGTCATCCACACTCTTATTTACTCCCCTGGCTCTCTGCATGCCCCCCAAACATACACAGCCGTCTCTGCTATATCGCTCTCCCCCTCTTCGACCTCACCTTTCCTCTGTTTATGTCTCTCTCATTCATTGCAGACAGTATGTGTGCATCAATCCATACATGGAGCATATAATCCCAAACATTTGTCTAAAATCAAACACACACAACAGTATTTTGTCTGGCAAAGTCATATCTAGTGATGACTTTCAAAAACCAGACAATGAAATTGAAAGCCTTTACCTACAATACCCCAATGAGCACTCACTGCCATGAAGAATGGTGCAGTCACTGTGTGAGTGTCTTAACAAAATGGCACCAGACACCAAAGCCAATTCACTGTATAGACATAATGAGGCAGTCTCTCTTTATGTGGAGATAGAAGCTCTTGTCAGAGGAACACAACACAAAATTGGTAGTAATAAGGACAAAGCCACATTTGCAAAAGAGCAAAATCTATTGAAACTCCACTTTGTTTCACAGATCAATGTTAGTTAGAGGTGAGCCAATTGAATATTAAAACGACTTTCAAAACATGAATGGAAAAGACAGTTTCCTCAGTCTCTCATTAGTCTATCTGCAAAAGTTCCCCCCAAACCTCATTATGTGAAATAATAACTAATGCTCTCTCCTGTTGGGCTGTCTTTAAGCAAGCCATCTACCCTCGTCTACACTGAAGGCTCTCAGCGGTCAGTAGTAAGGAGCACAGGCTTGCACGAGGCAGCTGTAAGACATGAATGTTTCTCAATTTGTGAATATGAGACGTGACACGTGATGCTGCCTCGCAAACTCTTTCCCGGGTAAGAAAAGACAAAAAACTGCATTGTTCATGAAATGTCTGTTTACTCTGAAGAGGTTCCCGGGGGTTAGAGTAGGGCAGGGAAAGGAGCCACGACATGAAAGTGGCAGGAGTTTTATAACAGCAACAGCAGGCAATTACATTTGAGCAGCTCACCAGAGAATTGGAGGCTGTAACCTGTTGTTGGGACAGAGCCATCACTAAATCTGTGGCGACGGACAATACTGCCTGATCTGTGATTTGCCGTGTCTTGCTTTTTCCTTCAAATTTTCACAACTCAAAGTACAGGTTGTGGTTTTCTCAAATATCTCCAAACACTATAGCAACCCCAGAACTCAAGTCTACCTGGAACACACTTTGTCTCCTGTCAACATTTCAACATTTCTAGCTTGCTGTAATTACTCCCCCCCCACCCCCTTTACTGCAACAGCAGATAATTTAATGGAATTTATCGTGCACATTTTTTTTTCTGTGTCAACACAAGTGAGTATTTGTGTGTCTGTGTGTATGTGTATGAACACTATCTTCCCTCTCCATTTGAAGTTACTATAGCCCTCGTGCCCTCCCTCCAGCTCATTTCATCTTGGATTAGTCATGGCGGCTGTTGCTGAAAGATGCTGCAATACTGAGTGAAGAGAACATATGATTCTTTTTTTTTCCCCATTTGTGCATCAGAAATACAAAGTAACTTGAGATTTTCCATGTTGTAAATTACAAATTTATACAAATGACAAATACAAATTACAGCAAGGAAAGGCCATCTTTAAAACCTGCATCCATGCCATTGTTCAGTCATCATATATGTGGGATTGTAACCCACATTTTGCAGCACATTTTTAAAAAGTATTATTTTTTCTGATGGGGCATCTGCAAAGCCTCTCTCGGTGTTATTTTGGTGAACAGAGGACAGTTAGCCATAGCTGAAAGCAAGGTGGTCACATATTCTGAATGCATTTCACTTGTATTTTATTTTCCCAATTTGCATCTGTATCTTAAGCATTCATTTGCGTCTGTTTTATGAATGTTAAGACCTTAAGAAGCAGCTGATGGCTCCTGCATATTTGAGGAGCAGCGACAGATCTGTGTGACTCTGTGGGGTCGACATGGATTAATTGGCAGCTTGCTGAAAAACATTAGTATCTAGGGTCCATATTCTCCGGAGGGTGGGGTGAAAGTGGAAGGGCAGGAGAAAATAAGGGGGGAATGTTCTGCTCTCTCTAATTACTGAAACAGCTTCCTTTAGGGAGTTATGTTGTGTCTGATAAGCAAGAACAAAATGAGGTAATGGTTGTAGACAAAGCTCTGTAAGACAATTCTGTAAAACAAACCACTAATTTAAAGGATGATTTATGCATTTCAGGGCAGTGCAGTAAGGCCTACATGAGCATCCCATGACAATGAAGAGTAAGGTAAAGTTCAATACCGCAGTGAGACCCAATGAGCTGTACTTACCTTGAATGTACGTGGACGACACAGCTCACCAGTGTGACCTATATGAAGAAATATATGGTTACTGCAGTCATTTAAGTCATTTCCCCATTGCCTTATAAAATCCTAAACACAATAATATATAGTTTCTCAGTTTGCAGAAAGTTCATTTTCAGCAGGTTGAACAGAATGAATGAATTCATGAGATCAGAGGATGCTTAACTCAGTAAGACACAAAAACTTCAATATGTGCAATTAAAGCAAGGCAACACTCATTTTTCAATCCAGTCATGCATATCAAATTGATCATGCCTTTTTCAATTTCGTACATATTGTATGAAGTTTTTTTTTTTTTTTTTTTTTTTTACTCATATATAAAACAGATGGGTCAGCAGTTTCTATGCACCTTCCCTGGCTTGAGCTTGGTGTTTCCGGATTATGATGTAGTGCTGCCAGCAGATGAGAGACTGGAGGAGTAGAGCAGGGACCTCAGCCCTGCTCGATGGTTACATTGTGTGTGTCAGCAAGATACAACAAATGCCCAGGACATACAAACCTGTCTTTTAGACGATGCCTTGTCAAGAGGAAGGTCGGATGAATGCAGAAGGTAGACAAATTACACATCACCACCGACAAAGGAGCAGGAGAGCAGGAGAGCAGCAGAGCAGCGCTGTGGGTCCCAGAGCCTGGATATGTCTCACATGACTAATGATAGAGGCCGAGGCTGGATCATACATGTCATCAGTGTTCAAAAGCCTCGAATCCATTCCCTGAAAGCACTGTTAGTTTTCCTCAGCCCCTGGCCCTCTCCCCTGGGTGGTCATTAGTGGTGGTTAAAATCCCTCCATCTATCCACCAGTAGATGGCGTGGGCGATCTGACTGTTCTGCCAGAGGTAGTGGCTAAAGATGGAGGCTCTCTGCCTTCTCTGACTGGCTTCGTAATGTTGTTGCTGAGTTACATAAGAGTGCAGTATCTGTCAGCAGGCTCTCCATAAGAAATTATGCGTTAGATCTCAACCCAAACTCCCTGCTTTTATTTCTTTTTGTTACTGTGTAGAGCCGTAGTGGAGAGCCAGCAAAATGTATTTTTTCCTCCTCTCCCGAGTGATAGAGAAATCCTGCTTTGATCACTGACCTAATTAATGAAGCAATTGATGAATGTAAATACCAGATTAGTTATGCAAATGATCACACACTGAAAAAAAAGGGGGAAAAGGAAAAAAAAAAACAAAAAAAAACAAAAAAAAACATTGGCCCCGTTAGCAAGTTCTGAGGGCGCAGAAATTATGAATGCATGAGACAAGATCTTGCTCATGATAAATTTTAAAAAATACAGATAAACAAAAATAGAGCTGTGGATTAGAGGCAGAGGGGTTTTGGGGTACAAGTGATCTGAATGAGGAAGCAGGATGAGGGGCTTTGCCCTTGCTCTCCCTTCTTTTTTTAAGCTGTGTAATGAATCCACTTTGTTAACGTAATCTCTGACATTTCATTCCTGAGCAAAAAAGTTGTGTTCCAGATCAGACCTCATGATACCCAACGTGTTGCTAAGATGTGAGTTCAACTAAATACGAGGATAACTCGACACACTCTGCAGCACATGGTGTATGAAGGAGAAATGAAAGCATTTCTCCTTGTGTGACAGACCAGAGAATTCACAAACAAAGAACTGACAAAGCTAGCATGAGCAGATGAAAATGACTGAAATCCAGGACTGGGGAGTTGGGGTCGGCCTGGTCTCCAGTACATTACATTCACTGTCAACAGACAGTAAAACATATAAAAGGCAAAACTTCATGCTAAAATTAATTATTTTTGTTCAGAAATCCAGATGTCTGACAATAGGAAAAAGAAACACAACGCCAAATTCTTTCCTGCTTTGCAAAATGTTTTGTTTGCATCTCTTTTGTCGGCAATGATCCTCCCAGCAGTTATGTTTTTTGCTTTTTTTAGCTGGAGGTTCAGTAGGTTCCAGGACAGCAGGCTCCATGTCAGCGATGGATGGTTTAATTTCCCTCCGATGTGTTTAAATCAACAGCATCATATCTACGCATCTCCTTCACGAGTAGTTGTTTATCAATTTAAGGCACTACTTTACACAGCTTAAAAAAAAAAAAAAAAAAAAACTACAGAAGCCATCATTCATGCAGGCAACAAACTTTTTTAAAAAAAAAGGCTACCCTGCAGTCTCTGCCGTAGCCAATGGAGAGATGGAACACGGATCAGCATTTAATGTTTCATTAGGCTATAACAAATCTTAATTTGGTTTAGTCTAATTTATGGAACGAACAGGGTCAGGATTCAGGATTCAGGACAACTGTTTGTAATTCAGGACTGTCCCAAACTTTTCAGGATGTCTGGTCACCCTAAACATAAAAAGTATGTAGTATATATGTATATATATGTATGTATGAGACAGCACAGTAAACAGGATGGTAATGTGGTTTAAGTATATGTTAAAAATGTGATGTTATGTATTATGTTTGTAAAGATGTGTATGTAAAGAATTGTATAGGCCAACTGTTTATATGTGCATGTATGTGTGTATGAATGTGTCAGCATTAGAGATACAGAGGGTTTTGGGCAGACCAGACACAAGGGAAAAATAGATTGAATAAATATATCTAAGAGGCCACAGACATGCTACTAGCTCTGTGAGGCTGTACTTCTGCACAGTGGTGCTTTCATCATGTCACATCATACATACGGTGGCCTTAAATGCAATCATCCAATACTGTCCCTCACTTCAGCTTCCTGCATGATAGATGATGAAGATGCACCTTCCGACTCCTTTTTGAGTCTCAGATCAGGCGTCTCCATTCACGGGTCAACAGATGTCCTTGGGTCAAATGGCTCTGTGGTCATCTCTGACAGGTGAATGTGCATCAGGCCTGAGAGAAAGGTATGCGACAGACAAGATCTGTAATTGGTTTTTATTATGTTGAGACGTGAGAATCCTGTTAAAGGCAGTGTAAGAGACAATTTAACCACCTTGTTGATGTTGGAGTAACAATCTGAATTGCTTGTATTTACTATTTGGACCAAGTCATAGACAGAGGACGTTGCCAAGTGATTTCCCGCTTGCTGTACGAGCATCAATCCTCTCACAGCGGAGTCTCTGTCAAGCTGCAAGGTGGCCTCATATTACTGAAGAGTGGTGCACATTGCTGTGTTGCCAAAATGGTGGAGGTTTTGCATTTCCTATGACCAAGTTAAAGGTCCCTGTCAGCACCCTTCCTGAACCACTCTGTTCTCTCTAACTTCAGACCCATTTCTCAGCTACCTTTTCTGACAAAAACTTTCAAGGGAGTATTGTTATTGAATTGCAAACATTTCGAGATAACCTTGACATTTTTGGTTTTAAAACATGTCATAGCACTGAATCATCTTTTAAGAGTTTTTAATGAACTTCTCTTAACTGTTGATTCGGGGAACTCCCTATTCTGGTGCTCTGGGACTTGACTACTGTCTCTGAACTTTTAATCTCATCTTGAACTGTGCGCAGGCATTCAGGGTATTGCTCTTCAATGGTTTCGGCCATATCTTACAGACAGGACTTCTCCATCCACCTAGGTGAATTTTCATTGACTGTGGCCCCACTTACTTGTGGAGACCCTCAAGGCACCATTTTGGGCACCATCCTATTTTCATTGTGTATACTGCCCTTGAGGGTCACTTTTTTAAGAAACGGAATATTTTTTTTTCCATTAAAAACAAATGGTAAAGATTCAGTGGAGACTTTGCTGAACTGCTTTTAAGATATTAAACCTTGGACGCAGTTAAACTTCCTCAATCTTAATGAAAACAAGACTGAGATTATTATGTTTAGAGGACCTCCTAGGACCTTTTGGATGATTTTGATGGTGCTCTTGGCCTGTTAGCTTTTAAAAATGACTTACTGTTAAGAATCTTGGTGTGATTTTTGACCCCTCATTCAAATTAGCTAAACAGATTTAGGATAAAAGACTTCTAGCCAAGATAAAGGCATATCTCCCTCCTAAACATTTCAGTTAGTAGTTTGGTACAAAATGTAGTTGTTTGCCGTCTAACTATAAAATTAAGGCATGATCACATAACACCTGTATTGGTCTTCACTGGCTTTCAGTCCATTTCAGGAGTTTTAAGATTCTGTTGCTTATCTGCAAGATCTTAAATGGACCGGTCCCACCTTACTTAGCAGAGCTTTAGCATCATCATACTCCAATCAGAGCACTGAGGTCACTGCCGTGGCTGTCACTCATTTTGGAACAGTTTACCTGCTAATATAAGAACTACTTCTAAACTACTTCTAAACTTTTGAATTGTTCCCCCACCTCTTCTTGATGGCATTCAATTCAAGTTGGTCGACACCTTGATTTAATCTATTATGGAGCCATAGTTTTTGTTCTTTATTCTAATTTGTGATTTATTTTTAAATTCACATTTTAAGCCTGTACAGCACTTTCATCAACTGTGGTTGCTTTAAATGTGCTACACAAATAAACTTTGACTTGACTTCCTGTGGCCCTCACCATTAAGTGAAAGTATGAGCTGTCCAATGGCCACCATGAGTTTATCTTTATACTGTCCAATTTATTGTGAACACAATGAATAGACTTTGGTGCTTAGACCCCGGCAGGAAGGAGATCATCATGGGAAGTGGTCCTATGAATTAGATTTTTCCAATATGAAGGAAACTCCCCCGGAGCCTAAACACGGGTGGTGGTGATGAGAAAAGGAGCTGGAGATTGGGATGACTTCATGAGAAGGAAACTTCTGATTCAAGGGTTTGATGGCCAGGCATCCACAGTTATGGTGGTGAAGGAGTGGAGGTGGGTCACAAAATCTCACAGTCCTGATATCCTGCTGAATGACAGCAGAGCAAGAGAACACATTTAGAAATTGGCAGCTTACATATGACTGGCTAACTGTGGGCAAACTGTGCAGGGTGAAGAAGGCATGCTTAGAAGGCATGCGTAAGGAGATAGTCTTCGTGACTAAACTTGTGCCAAGTTTTGTCGTCCAGTCATCGAGGCCTCCATCATGGAAGAGCTTCACAAGTTAGTCCGTTATGGCCTGTGCAGTTTGGTCAGCACCAGTTGAATCACTCTAACGAAGTCCAAGGTAAACTCTCTGATGCTGGGCACAGACACAATGCAAACAATCTCTGGTTCAATTTTCATGATGTCTTTCCTCCTGATACACAAAGGCGTGGTTTGAAACAACTGACATTTCTGATTTTTGTCCCACATGCCTATTTACATGTAAGTGTACATGTATGTTATGTGCAGCCCTGCACATAAAGCTAAATTTCTTTAAGTCTGACAATTAGGCATGCTGTGGCAAGCTGATGACAAGTAAGGTTGTTTTGGTTAATGTCAAGTTGTCATAACAAAGACAACTAAAACAATGTCAACTGACATGCTTGACTGAATGACATATAAATGACATAAACACAAAAGACTAAAGACTCCTTCATCTTCATGACAAGTGTTGCGTCAGTCTTGTGTACACACATTTATAAGAGCCAAAAATATGAACCTTATCTTGGCACTGAAGGAAAAATTTGAACTTCTATCTCAAGTTGTCTTCTTTTGGGCAAAATCTTTGCTTTATTTTGCAAAACACCCTTAATTCTTAGATGCTGGGTTAGGGTTACAGTTATTTAGGGATTTGAATCAAGTCTGAGTGGTTTTAGTTGGGATTATTGTAAACAGATTTGGAGTTTATTTTTGGTGATGTGGTCTTATTGTCAATATTCAGACTATGATTGGGAGAGCTGCATTTATCCAGTATGGTAAATCACGGTCTATTGTTTTGAGAAGTGGGGTGACATTAAGGTTAAACTAGTCTGACAGCTTGGGACAAATGCTAACAGCTAAATATGTGATGTTGCCAGTACACTGAGAGATAGGTGGTGTTTAGGCTGCTGCATGCCATCCACTCAGACAGAGTGGGGGGATTTATTCCAGACGATGGAGTAATTTGCGATTTGGGAGAATGCCTCACTAAGCTGGATGGTCTCTTGTTTCAGATTTTTACAGCTACTTCATTATATGCCTGAGGAAGTCAAATCATGGACCAAACTGAAAATGGATGGCAGCAAATGTTTGCCTGGATGGTTGCTGGGTCAAAAATCTGCACCAGCACTAAAATCTTGGCTTTGAAAGTGAATGAATAATCCCCTTTTCCTAACCCCAACAGCTTAAGTGGAGCTATTTAGAGACCTGCAGTCGAAGACTGTGGTCTTAGTGGGCAGCTCTAACACATGAATGAGCAGTGAGCGTAAAGTAGGGCATTTCTGCAGAAGAGAACACACACACACACACACACACACACACACACACACACACACACACGGAAAAAAAAAAAAAAAAAGAATCTCCAAACAAATAACATAGATTGTCACATCTTAACTCTAAATATTAAGGGAAATGTGAGGTAAATATGTATCTTATCTCTCCTTTAACCCTCTGAACAAACTGTTCACTGATGGAAGTTTTTAGAAAAGAGGGTAGGAAGCTTCATGGGCCATGATGTGGGGAGAAATAATGATAAAACCAGAAAGGCTTAACAAAAGTCCTGCTCTCTAAAATTACCTGGATTTTTCCGGCTGTCTGTGCCATGTACTAATAAGGATCAGAGGCCCTCCATATGCTCCTCATGTCCCTTTCTACACTGGAGACTCCAGGGATTAAGAGGCTTGTGCTGCAAATGAAGCCAAACTGGCCTCGGCTTTACCAGGGCATATAGACAGAGGGACTGAGAGAGCATGAGAGAGGCAGAATGATGCTTGTTCACACCACTGTACTTTCACTTCTTGTTTGAAAGCACACAGGCTTATGGCCACCTGATCGCTTCCTTCACCAAATACTGTGAGTGAAACAATTTTCAGTTACTATACAGAAGATATGTACACCACAACATTTACATACTGTTACCTCCAGGATATAAAGTGATGGCTTCTTCTCCTGTCAGGTTTGTTTATGAAGCAGTATGTAATCCTTCCAACCTCTGTTTAAGCATGTGCATCTTAAACCTTTTAGTAAAGATCTTCTCTCTCCCCCTATGTCAGTGTACAGAGTTTTCAGGGTTATCAAGGTAGCACAGAAACTGTTGTGCCTGTAGGTGCAGCCATTAATACTATTATCTGGGCAGATTTGCATGGGTAAGTGGTAGCTTTCTTATGTAGCTGAGGTGCTGCACAGGAGGATCTGACCCGAGGCGAAGAAACTGAGACACGAGTGGTCTACCCGCCTGCTGAGACAGGACCCTAAGGCATACTCTCCCTGTTTGCACTATTCCGTTGTGCTCAAGAGCCAGCAATCATCTTGTGTTGCCAGAGAGAAGCAAATAAATATTCAGTGTTTCCACTTTAATAATTGATGACACAGTGTTAACAAGGATGTTAATGATTAAAAAAGATTGTTTTAAACCACATATTGATTTTTTTTTTTTCATGCTACACTAATCAATATTTTTAGAAAAAGAATTGATCAGGTGACTGTGTGTAATGTCAAAGTGGTCCCTCATAGTGACAATAGTTATCTGACTGCAGTTCCCCTCAGTGTTGGAGCATCTTCGAACTCAAGGTTTTCAAGTTCTTTGCTTTTTTGGTTCTCGCCACTCTCAACAACCCTGTTAGTAGCAGACAAAGTGAGCGACAAGCTGGTGAACATGACAGAGCTTTTAACGAGTCAGACATATCAAAAAGGAGAGTGAATATTGGACTTAGATTTTTTTAGGTGGTCAGAAACACAACTCCTGCTGAATGAGAAAATAGTAGCTGGATGTGTAAACTGTTTGCTAACATTTGCTTTACGGAGATGCTTGCAGGCAGTTTTGCCAGCCCAATAACTGCCCAAAATATGGTCAAATGATAATAGTAAAGTCCAAATATTACTTATAATGAACAATACAAATAAATTCCTATACAATAGCATCAACATTGTGTTACATTACAATTTTGTGATATGGCAAGTGTTCACAAGTGCACTGGAAGGCAGACAGGAGGCTACATCACACAATGCATCTTTAAAACTATTTTCCACGTCTGCCCTCTGCCTTAAAAATAAAGAGGATAAAAGGGAAAGCAAATAACAAAAATAATTGTTTTTAGCTAATTTGGTAAACTGCAACAAGCCTGGACAGATTGGCAATTTAAAGTGTACCCTCCACACATACACTTATGAAGAGGAAGGGAAGAAAAGAGAGAGAAGAACAGGCCATCCCATGCTCTGGCCAAACAAAGTATGATGTTGTAATGTTGAAAGCAGAGAGGTTTCAGTTCCAGTGAAAATACAGATTTGGCAAAAACACTGCAGCTCATGTGTGTTTATGGAGTAATCTGTGGGTCGATGGTAACGATGGTAACTCATGTCCACTCACATCCATATCTATCGCCTCTCATATGTATCAAAGTTGTGCTATTATATTTCATATATTTTACATTTTCAATATACGGCCATTTTTAATTTATTTAAGGACCAGCCAAAATGCTGAAAACCCGGCAGGTTGTAGCAGGTCTCTTAAAATTCTCCCATTCATCATAAGGTGATAACATGTCCGTGCTGTGTTCCCTCCTTGTTGGGCTCGACATAAATGCGCAAAAAAAAAAAAAAAAATGCAGGTTTAATGTCTTAAAAGAAGCAAAGTGAACTTGAACTAGCATTCAATTTACTAATGGACCCCTTGTACAGAAATAAACTTACTCATCTCTGTCTTCTCTGGTCCCCCTATTGCTGTGCCATCCGTGTGTGAATGGTTAATGCTCATGATGAGCAGGTGGTACCATCATACCAATGTCTGTGAATGCAGACTTGTGCTGTAAAAAGCACTTTGAGTGGTCAGACAAGAAAAAGCATTAAAAAAAAACAGTCCATTTACCATTCATGATAATGTTTGTGGTTATATGTGACTTTGAATTTTCTAATGTTCCATGTAAACATCCTGATTAGTCACAGGACAAATGTACACGAGGCTTCTTCAGTCTTCGGCAAAAGCCTTACGATTTTAAACATGTTAAAAACACATTGTAAAAACACACAAATTCTATCATAAATGCCATTTCCTCTTTTGATTGTAGCTTGGTACAGTAAATTATTAACACTGTGCAGGTTAAATTTTGAAGCATGGGCCAGGATCCAGTTTCCAGTAATCCAACAGATTTATTCAGCCTTCCATGGATAACTGTTGTCTTTTTTGGATGCAATGGAATTGTAGCCTTCGCTTAACTTCTCCAGGGTCCTGATCCTTTAATGACTGAAAACAATCAAAGCAACAACACGAATATGCTTCACTCAGCCATTCCAAAGTCAACAGGGGCTCATGACTTTAACTAACTCCATCAAGAGTGGCTGTGACTTAATTAAACTTCGCAAACAATGTCACGGACCACAGGGGCTGGCACTGCAGCCTTCCCAGACATCAAAATGTGACAGAAATGTCATTACCTCAGGTTACTTTACAAAGAAAACATTTTTTCTCAGAGGATCTCACACTGCTTCTGGCTATGATCCTTCAACAGACAATTGTCACTAGTTATTGGCCCCTAATGAGGCACTTTGTATTCATTTAGTGTCCTAAACTTTTGAAAACGTAATGCAATAGTGATCAAACTCATTCAGACACATTTCCCTCATGTATCATAGCAGCAGCAAAGCAATGTATCATTATTGCATTTTTAACTGCATACTTTATCATTATAACTTTTAATGTCAAACAATAAAGTTTGGCAGTACAACTTGGATTAAACCTGTTGACTGCCGGCTGCACCACCTCAGGAGGTAGCTATATGGTTATAGGCCATTATCGCCTGATCATTAGAACCAGTTCAGCAACGTGGAAAATGGGATGTTCAGCATTTGTAGTTACAGGTTTGTGAAGCAGATTGCATTAGCACTCGCTGAGAAGTAACAAAACTCAGAGGATGCTTAATTAAAAGAAGGCAGCATCTGTTCAGCGAGCGATTAAATATGAGAGGTATTAACATGTAGTATTTAAACAGAGTTTTGGCACTACGGTTTCTTTAACAGATGATTTAGCAAACAGCTGTTGGTTTTTTGTGAAATGAGCAAAAGTTTCTATCACTCTGCCAAGCCACTTTGTTAAGATGCTATTTTCTACACTTCAGTGTGCTTGTAGCCTAAGTCTTGCTTGGCAGTGATGAGTAGTTAAAGAGTTTCTACTCAGGTTGGCCAACCTGAGAAGCAATTGTCAGGCTCTGGACTGCAACATAACTTTATAATCCGCCTCTATCTCATAGTGCTGTGCACTGCAAATCTGTTTTACTGTTTGCAAAGTTTTCAGCACACCAAAACAGATTAAGCAGCCATCATACACTGGAAAGCACCCTCAATAAAGTGAAGTTGAGTAAAAATAGAAAAATAGGAAAAATCATTTTGACCTGTTGAGTTACTGAGAGGCTTGGGTGTATAAGGAGTGGGATGTCAATCGATGACATTGACTGCTCATCCTTTTTCAAATACAATAGCTGAACTCACAGCACCACAAAATGCAGGACAATAGTCTCAGATCTGACAAACTAGTCCAAGTCCACACATGTATTTATCTTCATGAGGACATTCTTATCAAGTAATTTATTCCTCAGACACTGTCCTGCACTGGGATTGGCCATTGTTAAAATACTTACGTAGTGTGTAGTGTGCTTTAACATAATGATAGTGTTTATCTAAGATCACCTCAACAAATTAATACTTGGGTGAAAGTGAGCCAAAAAAATCTGTCCTATATTAGACCCACAGGTGCGACACAATGCTAGGTCAAACATGCAGAACTTGCAGAAACAGTGTAAAAGACAATATATACATGCAGTAGAAACAGTGTATTTCTACTCAAAACTACAATGCTTATTAAAACCATAGACCCTTAGTTTTCAGTGGATGAACCATCTGAACTTTATTTCCAAATATTCTTCACAAAACATGATGGTCAAGGTAATTCAAGCCGGTCGTTTATTCAGCATTATTCTGATTAATAGTCTATGTTTAATAGCCCAATAAATGTAGTATGTAAATGGTAATTTGCTTGCTTTTATCCCCAAAAACACACTGCTAGAGCAGAGCAGCCTATCCTGTCCTGATGTACCATCATTTACGTAGGACCACAGCAAAGGACAGTCATCCCAGAGCCTGCTGGCTGTGCTCCAAACTGCCAGGGAGAACAGAGGAGGGAATGAATAGGTGGGATGCTGTGACAGATGGAGAGTGGGGGTCAGAAGCAAGACAGCAGTGGTGTGCTTCACTGAGTCTCACAGATATTATATACCGATTCATAGAACCACACAAGTGTTGTGGCATGACAAGGAATAAAATGAAAGACTACACTCAAAAGCTTGACTGCACTGCAATGTTTAAAAGAACAGTTTGCTCAAAAATTTAAATTCAATTCTGAATTAAAATTTGCAGCATTGAGTTACTCGAGAGCTTCTCTGTCACTAGCAATTTTTTTTTTTTTTCACAAAGGGACAAAACCGACCAAATGACACTTCACATCTTAATCTGACACTTGATTAATTTATTTGTTAAATGTTACTCTGTATGTAGCAACATCACAGAGCAACATTAGCATTTATTTGAAGTCATGTTACTCTCATCCTGATGATTGTCATCCAATCAGTAGTCACACTCTTTCCAGTCCCTGTTTTTGGTCTCCACCATCTCCTGTGAAGAGCATCTGGCTCTTTACACAATTAACTTTCTCAACTGCAAGCTGCTAACTTTGTTTACTGGTAGTTTAGTGCTAGCAAGGTGGTGTTCAATGGGTTTACGAGAGCGTTTTTTGCTGAAAACATAGTTTAATGAGAGTCACTGAAGGAATGAGAATGAATCATACAGTAAATGTGATCGCAGCACAACCAAAACAATGACCTAAAAGGGGCTAAAAAGCTCTGGTGAGCTGCAGTTTGCACAAAATCCTCAGTGGATTCCTCACTGCATGAAAGCTCTTTCATATTACACATTTTTAATTCATTCATTCATTCAATCATTCATCGTTCATGTTTTTAACAATGAATTCAGTTAATGACCATTATGATTATGAATAGCGGATGTCAAAACATGACAAAGAGCTTTTTCAACTAAACTAGTTCAAACTAAAATTCATGCGTTTTTGTCTATATAGTCCCCGTCTCATTAAGTGACCACGTCAGTGAGTGAAAAGAGGCAATACAAAACAAAAGACAACAAGTGTGCATGCACATGTGAGCATAGGGCATCCACCTGTGCTGAAGCACCTCTCAGTAAGAGCCTGTCTGCTGTTGCATCCAGACTACTGATTTGAGTGATTTTGATTAATTCTCTCTCTTCCAGCCTGGCTCATCCTGCTCAACATCTAGCAAACCATTAATGTAGAGAGTCTTGTCACCTTGCTTTTGCCAGGGTCTGTCAGTTATGCAAGATTGTCCTTGACTGCATCAACAACACACCATTTCTGATTACTTTTAAACAAACCATAGAGCATTCTCATTTTCATGCGCTTCACCAGAGGGAGAAGAAGAAACCAGGGCTTGTCTGCTCCCTCTACTTTACTTTTATGTGACATTAGTATAATTGGTTTTCCCTTTTACATTGTGAGGTTTTATTGGCCTGGCGTCATACTTCTGAATTACATGTCTTTATTTATTTTCTTATCTTAATTTTGGTTGATTTGGAAAATCTAAGCCTTTGTGTGGGGAACAAAAGATATCACCAAGGTGTGTCAGATTAAGGGAGAACAAGACATCTTAAAAACACAGCAGTTAATTGATCAGAAGTTAGTCACTCTCATAGTTGCCTTATGCTGTCTATATATTTCTCTGCAGTCTTCAGAGTTGGGAAGGAGACTAATTTTCATCTTGTTGCCTATGATGGCCTCTCACTGAGTAGTACAGCTGCCTTACCTGGTGGAAAAAACTACTTTTACAAAGCTCTCTCATATAAAAAATTGGTAAAATATGTGATGATGTGTGGGGTCTTGTCCAAATCCTTGTGTTTCTGGTGTCATGGAAAACACATGGAAAATAAGAGAAAAAGTCAAATGTCATGGAAAATCTTGTGCTGTCCTGAAAAAATGATTTCAACATTGCCCTATTTTCCTTTAGCTGAGATGAACTCGTAGGTTATCTGTCAGAGCTCCCCAGAGCGGATAACACTGCCACCTGAAAGGAATAAATTATGTTCAGGATCATAATAACTTTAAATGGTAGTTTATGGACAAGAGTATTTTGAATAGGCTGCTCTTGGTTATGTCTATGCTTATGTAAATGCTGGGAACACTCCTCCAAGTCACGTCACATGGACATTACAGCTTAAGTAGCTGATTGTCACATTGTCCTTCAAATGTAAATACTAGTCACTGCTGGTCGGTTACTGGTAGTTTTTATTACATTTATAGATTTCCCTCGCTTTCTTCTCAACTTGTTTTAAATGGTTGAATATTGCTAAATTGGTTCGCATATTTGGTTCAGTTGTGCAAGTTACACCCAGGTATGTAAAGTTCAGTCTAGATTTGTCAGGAGGCAAAATTGTAGACTTCTATTTGTGTTACTGGTCCTGGAAAACAATCTCTAGAAAGAGTGGGGAAGCTGGCTTACCTGAACTACATGGTTATTATTGTAACCATGACAGCAAAACTTGTGTAACCTCAACAAAGTTTTAAGTTTTAAGCCAAACCATGATGTTTCCCTAACCTTAAGTGTCAAAGTGTTGAGTTTTACTTTAAAAGAGACGGCAAGCTGCAATTAGGTGCGAAGTGATACATTTTCAGCTGTCTATGAATGCTCCAGTGCTCTTTTATTGTCTTTCAGCCAGACGCAGTCAGTGGATACGTTAGCAGACTGATATATGCTGTGACAACAAGTGTGTGACGGCTCAGAGAAACTGATTTACAAACTAACCAAGAAAGCCAGTTTCTTTTATTTATCTCCAGACTCTCCTTTCTGCCTCTATCTTTGCACATTCATGGCACCATGGAGCTCCAAATAACAACATTTTCAACGAGGCTGAAACCTTTTGCTGGTGGACAAGACTTCACCTCAGCACATAGACCAGATCCACTTTTAATTATCCTTGTTTGCATTCCACGTCTAAATATAGCTTCTGCTGTAAAATGCAACTGAATGACAGCCTTCATCTTATTTTTCAACCAAACTGTTTTTATGGAATGACTTCATGCATCGTCTTTATATTCATGAAGACATTCTGATCAACGCGTTGTTTATTTTTAATTCTTCAATTAAATTTCATGTAGATAAGGATGTTTTGTTTTTTCATTTGAGTCTACTAATCGCATTATGTCCTGAAACCTAGAGAAAAAAACGTGAATGTCCATATAAACTATGAATGGTAAAAGACAAAACACTGCTGTGTACACGGTATGTGTATTTGTTAATCCCGGACAATTCCAGATAGCATTGACAGGATAGCATTCTGAAGACCAAGAACAGATCGTCATCATTATCCATAGTTAATGATTCTGTCTACAGAGCAGATGTGTCTTCAGGGGACGTTTACATGAAATTAAATGTGATGCCCAGTTCATTCAAAACAACTTGCTGTTCTGGTGAAAACACCAGAAACATCATGAAAGTTTGTGAAATATGCCTAAAGAAAAAACACTGACAAGATACTCTGCAGCACTGTAGTGTGTGTGGTAAGAGTTACAAATAAGCACAGTATAATATATGTTTTTCATCATGGATCTACTAGACACTTGCACATTACTCCAAACATAAAATATTGAAAGACTTGTTCACACCGTAATAAAGGTAACTGCCTGCTAAAGCATAGAAAATTGATCCAAATCCCACGTAGCAGTGAATGTTTTTAAGGTGCTCTGTATACTGCACAAACACTCAAACACACACATTGCAATGATCACCTTTTGCCTGAGGGATGTGTCCACTTATGTTTGTGCAGGCTTATACTGTACGTCTGTGAGTGCGATTCTGTGTGTACTTAGGAGTGCGTGTCTTTGCTTGTGTGTCTTCCTGTATCAAGCAGCAACCAGTATTTCGGAGTGGTGAAGCTTATGTGTAAGTGCCTCGAGGTGTATTCAGACTGAACGCAAAGCAAAGTTTTGGCTTGATTAATTCATGTTAGTTTGGCGGCTATATTTCCGTTGGAGTAATTTTCCATTGGACTTCTTAATCCAGTCTCTGTGCAATTGTACACTGGGACACTTGAACAAAACAGTTACATCTGTGCTTCTGCTATTACAAAAAGTCAAAATGTCTGCTGTGAAAAAGGCTGATGTGCATCTTTCCCTTCACTTAGTATGAATTCACACCACTTGTAAATGAGACATTGCATTCAGCCTGTGCTTGCCTGACAGATGTCTCTGTCAGCTGTTGTCCCTTATTTGACCCTCCTGAGCTTCACTGACGGTCCCCGTTGACCAAGGCTGGCAATAAATAGCAAAACTTTTCTTTTTGATGAAAGCTAACTAAATGGTCCACCTCAAGAGGTCACAGAAGGTTCCAGCAAGCAGAAATAGCTACACCGCTCTTTACAACCAATCAGTCTGTGTGTTGTGGTTGTATCACCAACGCCAATCAATTTATCATCATCACCCTGCAAACTATCGGCTGTGATTCCAAGGTGAGTCACTGGACACTCATGATGACTGATCCTGCATCAGTCACTAAGTGAGGCCAACAAGCCATCAGCCTGTATGGCCTGGATACAGCCATTAGTGTCATATGATAAATAGAAGACAGATTAAGGAACACAATTTCCCTTTTCCAGTATGGCTGGAGGTCTCATTTGGAGATATGGCTAATCTCCACACAGCTCTCCATCTCCATCATGGCCACTCTTCTGAAGCCCGGTGAGACGGTTCCTCTCCTCCTCCAGTGACATCCCCATTAGAGCAATCCCGCTGATAAATGCCAGGCAGAACACAAAAAGGGTGGTTTCATTTCAACATGCTCCTTAGGCTGCACTCCAAGACAAGCCAGGCGTCTATTCCTCCACACTTTAAATTATATCCTGTTTCTTCACACAGTCAAGCAAGATCTACTGACTATGAATAATGCATCAGGGTAATCAGGACTTCTTGATGGATGCGCAAAGCATCGAAGGGACTGATAAATATGGCACCTATTCGGCTACAGCATGCCGTATGCTTAAAACATTTAATAATTTAAACGCCATTGTAATCTATGAAACCACTCACCTGGTCCAGTATATTAAGCAGGTTTTAAGTGATGCAAACCAGTTAATGAGAGCCTGCTGAATGCAGGTCAAGTCTTAAGTATTGATAAGGACAATTACAGCCCTCCCTCAGATCAATAGCAAACAGTTTTCTGGCTTTGAATTATCTACCACTCAGCAGGATGCAGATTGTCAAGAACATGACCGAGCTTTTAATGTACACTAAATCTACACCTCACCATGACTACTGGAAGTCACAGTGCTGAAGAAAATGTTTGTTATCATTGGGGCGTGATCAATCAGGAGCATTCAAGGGTGCCAATATCACACTGGAGGTCCCCATACTGTGAAGATCAATCAGAGACAAAGCCCATTCTCCTGCCAGTGGCAGTGGGACAGTCTGTTATCAGTGCAACTAGCACTTCAATTATAACAGTAGTAACGTTCAGATCCAGCAAATGGCAGAAAGAAAAGAGAAAGCTTTAACAAAGACCAACAGTGCTTCTCTCTAAGTAAATACAGCCACTGATACCTGCTGTCCATCAAATGAACTGCCTCAGGAGCCATGAGTGTACACTGTGAAACCAACCTTAAGGAGCATCTCTTACATGAGCCGAGCTGACCGACTTGATGATTGATCATTGTTCTGAAATGTGTGAACACATTGTTGGTTTTCAAGAAACAAGGATAGCCATCTCCCTCACTGCCCAAGTCATCTGTTCACTTTCAAAACATTTCAACTTTTATAAGTGACTGCATTGCTTTGAACAGGTTTTGAGAATTCTTGTAGCAACAACAATAGCATGACCATTTTTTCCCCCCCCAACATTCATCTATTGAGAGCTGATAACTAAAAACCACAAAGCCTTACCCATTGGACACAAGCCTCAATCTCTTCGGCTGGTCGGCACAGATAACACCCATTCTGACTTAACCATGTGATGTGGTTAA